>NW_008825073.1:4231233-4278374 GCF_000699105.1 Pygoscelis adeliae | reverse complement strand
AGTAAGGCAGTTTTTTGCTGTTTTATTAACAGCTAACCCTGATTACAGAGGACCCAGGATTACCCTTTCTACGAGAAATCTGTGTTCAGTATTTGGAAAGGATCTGCCAACCCAGCCTCACTGTTAGCCAGCAGCAAAAGTGGAAACGCATGTAACTATACATTTCCAGCTAGGATTTTAATTAGAACTAACCATAAATACCCGAGAGAGCTTCTGTACAAAAAGCCGAGTACTGAATAGGCTCTCATCTACTTGATTACAAAGTACTGAATAACAACAGCAAATAAAATAGCAACCACTGCAAATCCGCAGAGAAGAACGATAGCAATGAAGCGCTCTTCACGTAATGTCTTCTTAGTCTCCGCCAACTCCGTCGTCAGATCAGCACACGGTGGAACCAGCTCTTGTTTCTGAGATGAGAACACTGTACTGGGACTGTAAGGTCCATACAGTTCTTGTGATCCAGTAGAGTCTTGGGACTGACGGCCAGCGCAGACTCTGATCCGATATTCACAGTTTGTCTGCAAGCTCGTGAGGCGGAAGGAAGTCTCTGGTCCCTTGTACACCTAGTCAGAAGAGGGAGAGAGAGAACCGCTTCACATGGGATTCGTCTTGCAAACAGCACACGACACTTCCCGTTCTGCTTTACGAGCACATGCAGCGCTGGACACTGCCTGAAGTCGTTCTCTTCAAGCCAACCTAGTAAGATCTCAGCTTTTATCTCTGAAGAATTTATGATTCATTTTCTTGTGAATAATCTACAGCTTCCTGCTATGCCCCACACTGACAGACCTGGATTTTGAAGCTCGGGGGAGGGGGGGGGGAAAGAAAATAAATCGTTCTGCGCAACTATTGTTCTGTATAGCTCCCCCACTAAAGCGGGGCAAGCGCTGTCTATGACTAACAAAGGTAGTGATGCCACAGACCGTAAGATGCAAGAATCAAAAGAGCCCAGGGAAACGCTGGGAGAACAGGATAAAACAGCGTTAACCCGCTTCTGGATCACCAGTTCTCCCAGTGACTCTCAAGCCCGCCTTCGCAGTCATTTGCTTTTACAGCACAAGCGAAGGGTCAACAGGGAAATGAAAATTTATGGTCTTTAACCTGGGGCGACCTTCGATGCCGTGAAGAGGCAGCACGGCAGGACCCTGTACTGGAAGCTGTCCTCACCCATCACAAACTTAAAGCCCCACTGAGGAACCAACCGAGACATTGAATGCAGCACCCTCGGGAGTCAGGATTGTAAACCGGGTCACTTGCCGAAACGAAAAGAATCCCTTTTTGCAAAACAAAAAGTCCCCCTGCCACTAGCATCACCAAACAGAATGAGAACCTTCAAATATAGACATCTTTTTCTGCAATAGTTTTTCGAAGTAAAACCTCCGCAAGTTCATTACGTTAAAGAAAAGGTACCTGATCAAACTCTCTCCCAGCAGCAAGCTGAAGGATGTAAACAATAGAATCTCCTTTCATCGGCTGTAAAGGTTCCCATGTGATTTCGTAAGTGTTTTCTTCCAGCTGATTTGCTTTGGGTGCTAGAAAAAAGTGATTTGTTGGCATTTTAGAAAAAGAGAACGATGGTCTCTACAAGTGCTCTCAGTCTTTTTCAATCAGAAGAAAATGGCCAAAATCACCAATTATTACAGTGACTCATTTTCACAGTTAATGCAGCAAATGGGCACTAGTTTCAGGGACGACAAGGAAGTTTTCTCACTCTGGCTTAAGGTATGCTTTGCTTTTGTCCGCTTTCCATTGAAAATGTTTGTTCTAACACAAGGGACTGGGCAGTGTAAATCTAAAAGCTTAAGGTTTTTCCAACATGTTTGTCAACGATGGAGAGGTGACAGTCATTCAAATAATTCTAAGCAATTAAGACCTGTTTCATTCTTTCTTTGCTGTATTTCATGACGTAAGCTTAACAAATGATCACTGTAATATTTGTAGGTTACACTTGTCTTTCTTTTCAAGCTGACAAGATAAGCTGCTGACGTCTAACGCTTGTACAGATGAGCGAGCGCTTTCAAATCACTGGAGAAAGCAGCATTTCTGCCCATGTATCTCCGAGCTGAAATTACACGTTATAAACATGGTTGAGTCAACCAGTTTTCCGGCAGGTAATCAGCATTCGGATCTTCAGAATGGCCTTCTCTAGTGGCAATCTTTAATGTTCGTATTAGAAAGTGAAGGTCAGAGGAATTATCTGTGTTCTCATTTGCCTATGTGCTGTTGTAACTTGTATCAAATGATAGATAACCCTGAAAAATTACGTTCCAGTTGAAAACGGGTAGAGGAAATCCTCACTGTCAGGGTGGAGGAGCTACTACGGTGTAGGAGATAACCACACGCTGGTCCTACACCAGTAGAGCCCTTCTTACACCAAGTTAATGCCCACCACAGCTAGTCTCTGCTCTCTGTCCCACAAAGGCCCTGGAAAGAGGCTAGACTGGGAAGAGAGCCAGGTTTTAGCATTTAACCTAGTACGTAAGTGGCTTGCAGAATCATAGAATCATTAAGGTTGGAAGAGACCTCCAAGATCATCGAGTCCAACCGTCAACCCAACACCACCATGCCCACTAAACCATGTCCCTAAGCGCCTCATCTACCCGTCTTTTAAATACTTCCAGGGATGGGGACTCCACCACTGCCCTGGGCAGCCTGTTCCAATGTTTAACCACTCTTTCAGTAAAGAAATTTTTCCTTACATCCAATCTAAACCTCCCCTGGCGCAACTTGAGGCCATTTCCTCTCGTCCAGAAGAGTAGAAAGAAAGAGTAGAAACCAGAAGTTTCTGGTGCAGCGTAAGCTCACCTTTAAGAGATGCGGGTGGAGACTTAGTTGTAGTGAAAGCGTAAACTTCAGAAAACTCTCCCTCTCCAGCATCATTATATGCCTGGATTTTAAAATAGTATGTAGTGGATTCACTGAGTCGCTGTACCTTGTATGTATGACAAGGACCGTTATAAACAGTAACAAACCTGGAAGGAAAAACCAGAATATACACAAATTAGTATTATTCAGTAATCACCAAGTTGCATGTCAATATCGTAAGCGGAACATTTTCGTATCTAACTTAAGTACAGAAAAGTGACAATACGTTCCGGGTGCCCCGGCTTTCTACACAGGCGCACAACGAACGCCAGGCAGCGCGAGCTCTGCTGTTGTCACCAGCAGTTCATGCGGTGCATTCCATCAGCACCACACCCCCTTCACACCCCCTTCACTCTGGGGGAAGTCTCCATTTACATTCGCGAAGCATTCACTCGACCTGTCCTCGGCACTAAGCTACAGCCCTACACAGGCTACCACTGAAATTACACGACCAAACTCTCGATTTGAATCAAGAGAATAACCCCTGTATACACTAGATACGGCGTGATTTCAAGTTGAAGAACAGCTGTCAACCCCATGTTTCTTATAGGCAAACTGGACTTCATTTTAGAATTTCCAAAAGATAAAAAAACTGGCAACAGAGGAAGATGGTGAGATACTAAATTTAAATAATTACTATTTAAATAGTAATTAATTTACTGTAGTAAATTCATATTTACTGTAGTAAATAATTAATACAATATTTACTGTAGTGAATTAAATTTACTTAATTATTAAATTACGATTAAATTAATTACTGTCTAAATTTAAATAGTTACTATTTAAATTACTATTTAAATAGTAAATAGTATTTACTGTTTACAAGTAAATACTAGCGCAGCAGCTATTAGCAGCATTTCTGGTTGAAAGATGCGATGCAAAAATGCAAACTAAGGGGCAAACTTTGGGACGTCCAAATGACTTACTGGTGCAAACGGAAGAGAGAATACTTAAAACGCCTTAAAAACTTGAAACGAAGTTGTAAAGCAACGATATCCTTAACGTTCCGATTATCTTACCTGCCAAACCTGTCCTCCATCTGCAAGTTGAATTGTGTAGGGTTGGTAATTAAAGCTCTGCTAGGACCTTCACCCCATTTAAGTTTAAGGCTCTGGTAGCTGAAGACCACACATTCAAGATGAGGAGGGTCAGGAGGTAGTGGTTTCGTTTTGGCTTTAATGGAATGACTGAAAGGACCAACTCCAAAGCTGTTTATGGCCTGTATTCTAATTCTAGAAATGTGAGAAAAGCAGCTATATGGTCAGTTTACTGAGGTCCTGAAAAAACGCTAGGTAGTAAAGCAAGAGTTAAAATTCGTAAAGAATGTAATTCCAAACGATAAAGCAATTAAAATGCAGTTAGAAATTTAACTATAGAAATAATCTACTTAGAATCATAGAATCATTAAGGTTGGAAGAGACCTCCAAGATCATCGAGTCCAACCGTCGACCCAACACCCCCATGCCCACTAAACCATGTCCCTAAGCGCCTCATCTACACGTCTTTTAAATACTTCCAGGGATGGTGACTCAACCACTTCCCTGGGCAGCCTGTTCCAAGTTCAGTTACTTCAAAACAAGTCAACGTAATTGCGTTGTTCTCAACATAACGAAGCTTCAGTGTTTCTCAGTATTGTTCAGGTTTATTCTGTTCAGTGAACAAGCGCCCGGGTCTTCCACGTTAACCTCAACTGTTTGCCTCCCACCGACACTGAAGATCCATAATCTGAACTGAGCTTTAACCAAGCCTGAGCACGCAGCACAGGAACAGCTATTCTGCTCTTATCTGTACATCCGTCCTCTTCTAGCGAGATGCTCATCATCCCATTATATGCATTGCTTCAGAATGAAAAATTCTAAACCCAGAAAAATTAGAATAAAGCCCTGGCTGCGAGACAGAATGTTAATCTTAACACAGGAATCTTAACTCTTGCCGCTAAAACGTCATCGTTTGATTCCGGATATGACAATTTCACTTTACTTTTTCGGAGTTGCAGAGTAAATTAGGTGAATAGTCCATAAGCCAAATGAAAAATTGCTCTAAAAATTTAAAACACTACCTGCAAAGCTATTGATTGAAAAGCCTACAAATGTGGTTTCAGAGTAAAACGCTTAGTTATTACCTGTACAGAGTGTCAGGCAGCAGATTCTCAAGAACATGGCTCGTATTTCTCCCAACAGTTACAAGCTGCTTTTCCCCATATTCTATATTATACCCAGTGATCTCCGACCCATGACAACACGGTTCTTCCCATTGAATTGCAAGGCACGTTGATAAAGGAAGAGAAATTTCCATTTGATCTTCTTCAAGTAAATGCAGTACTGACACTGCTGCAGGCACCGACGCGGGGGTTGTCACCACAGCAGTCTCGCCAAACAACCCCACTCCAGCGATGTTCACAGCCTGAAAGAGAGGCCGCGTACTGTTTGCCAAAATCTACATTTTTTTCTAACCAGACAGTCTCATCTATCACGCTTCCTTTTGCGTGTTGTTGGAAGGGAATGGAAAATTTCCCCAATAAAATGTAACTACGGCAAAATGTCTGGTATTTAATGCAACACTAGATCTAAATTTCATTTCTAGAAAGCTGTAGTTAGGAGGGACTGAGGGAGAAGGGAAAGCGTTTTTACCAATTGCCTTCTATGCTGCGTTAGTAGGTGACAGCACGTAATTTTATTCATCTCTAGCTGAAGTTTTTCTTCAACCTGCACGTACTTGTTCATTTGCTTAGTAACACGTAACGAAAGGCTTTTCATACCTGGACTCTGCAGTAATACGTGGTTGCAGGTGTGAGACCTTTTACTTCATAGCTCTGGCAAGGGCCAGTGTAAATGACATGCATTGATCCTTCCACCTGTCCCCAGTCCAGTCTGTATTCACCGATTTCTGCACCGTTGCACGCAGGACTCTGTGGGTGTAAGCGATAAATTGTCCTTCAGCTATTGCACACACACACACACGTTCACCATACAAGTGTGATCTCTCGTTACACGGAACAGAGAGACTGGAACAGAAGCACTGGGGTTGAAACCTGGGGTCTTTTCCACCATAGCCAAGGGCATGATTTTAAGTTCAGCTTGTTAAAAGGTTTCCGTCCGGACGCATGTCTAACACACCACCACCGTTCAGACCAGAATTTTGAATGACTCACAATCTCTTACCACTTGGACGAATTAAATATATTATATACTAGCTACCATACCATGAGGAGGATTAAATGTCACCCCATTTAGTCAGTTAAGATGGAAATTCATAGCTGGCAAAATTGACAAAACCAATGTATACCTCTATGAAGAGATGTGCTCAGAATATTCCACCCCCACAATTGTTATTTCTTCCATCTCTGTGTATCATACATGTGTCACCAGAATTCTAAAAGCCAAATATTAATTTGTGTATTACCGAAAATCATTAAAACCTACCTCCCATGAAACCACAACACAAGTTGCACTTTTACAAGTTATCAGGGGTTTGCAACATTGATCGGGGGGTCCTGGAGCCGTAGAGATCTCTGCTTTGTCAGAGTGAGGGCCAAACTGCAAGAAAATACGATTGCGTGAATACAGCAACAGCAGTAGAGCAAAAACTGACGTGCAAGTGTATGAGCTGAAGAAAAGACATTATTTTTAACTAGATAGAGAAATAAATGGAGGAGTTCAGTGCTTAGTTTCACAGCACCGTTTAAAATTCCTTTCAGGTAGTTTACTCTGTAAGCTGGCCCTGTAATCCTCCCACTAACTCCACTGCTATGGTTTTGTAACTCCTCCTTCCCCTGTAGTCAGGATCTGGCTTCCAGAAGCAGCTGGGTACCGTTTCAGACAGACTTTTACGCAACCAACATTTATCCCAACCTTTTTCAAACCTGGCATTATTTGAACACACCCCTCTCTACACAATACTATTCCCACACCACCGGCCTGCAGAGTCTACGCTAATTGTAAAACATCAGGCGGTTTCTTAAGGCACAAACATTAAGTGGTTATTCACAGCCAGAAACGTAGGGTTTATACTGCAGCCAAAGAAATGACTGGAAGTGGTAAGAGAATGTCTAGCACTACCTTTGGACTAGTTACCGTCGGTACTGACGGCAATCCAGTAAACAGCAACAGGGACGCGACACGCAGTGCGCATCCCCTCAGTCAGGGACATTCAGTCCTTCCTTCAGCCCGAATTTATTGAACCTTCTTTGAATCGTATTTTTTATGCTGTAAGAAATTTTGCTCCTTCAACAGAACTACGACAGAACACGGAAGCTACAAAATATCAGCAGGCTTGTAAGACAATAGTATCGTTACTACCTTTTGTGTAAAAACACCCCAAATTTGATCCCATTAGCACAGCAGTTACCCCAACTTTATTTGCCGCTCGTATCCAGAAGCAGTACGTTCTCCCTGGAAGCAGGTTGTTTACTACGTATTCAGATGCTGGACCCTGATACACTTGTCTGCGTTCATCTTGTTCAGAGTTTGCCATCTCTATAATATATTCTGTAATGTCGGAGCCTCCATCTACAGATGGTGGGCCTATGAAATAAAAAGAGATATTTTTTTTTCCCCCCCTATGAATTTCACAGAGCACTTTTTCTTTTAAATAGTTCCTAAGCAGCCGCAGCCTTCTGAAGCTAAAAGTTGAATCAGATGAATTCTAAAAGTTAGAGTGCAGGCTTTTGTCATCTATCTGAGCCGAAACACTTTATGAAGCTTGCTTCTTCCCCCCAGATACCGATTAGTTTCAGACGGCCTTCATCAGTCTTTTTCAGATATTTTCCATATATGTCCTTCAAAATCCAGTGTACCTTCATTACTTTTTGATTATCTCCTTTACCGAGATAAAAATGAGAAAAGGAGGGTTGATTTTTAAATTGCCAAGCACGTGTCAGTCATGAGGCAGTCATTACTTCCAGCCTTCTCACTGGAAGACATTTATGTCTGCTTAAGTCTTGCCACATCGTTGCACATGCGTGCATCACCGAGTCAGTGGTGGTTAGCAAGCTTTGGTCTTCTCAAAAAAACCCCAACCAAACAACTAAGGACACGGACTACATCTATATATATATTTTTTTTTTCCCCCCCTGAAGAGTTCTACAGATTTTTCATTTTTGTTCTGACATTTAAAATCAGAAAAATATTTTGCTCAGAAACACTGGCGCTTACCCCACTGTAAAGTGATTTCCTTGGGCTTAGCTTTGCCTGCCAGGCATGGAGCATGACACGGTCCAGGAGGAACAGCTGATGTCGTAACAGTCATAACATCAGAAGCCTAGCAGTGATACACGTTATTTTAGAGTGGAAACACCAAACAACTTTTCACTAAAACATGAATAGAAATGGATTTCAGAAGCAAATTTATTCTCATTTTTCTCACCTGGCTTTCACCACCTTTACTGACACAATAAACTCTCATTCTGTATGAAGTGCCAGGCTTCAGATGATCACACACGTGTTCTCTCTGGGAACCGCTGTATACGGTGTCCCATTTACTTCCTGAGGAGAAAGAAAAAATACTTTATACTACAGAACTTTTGCAAAAATCAACCTTGAAAACTCTCTCACACAATTAAGCAGACAGTCAAGCCACAGAATCAAACCTGAATGACCCATTCTGCAGAGAACACGTACAACACGATATACACATCACAACAGAACAGTAATTGCTAGAACAATGAGTAGTGAATCAGTACACAAGCTGAGTTAGTACTTAAAGATGATTGCCTACCAACTGATGTTTCTGAGATTTCCAGGAAGTATTTAGAAATGTCTGATCCTCCATTATCCTTGGGTGGTTCTGAAAGAAATCAACATCTTAAAATAAATTACAGAAGATTTAAAAACAATGCATTATTTTGTTATCAGCTTTTTCAGAGAAGATGTCCATTCGTTGTAGAATATATTCAAGTAGAAAACTCAATTCAAACAGAAACAGAAAGCTGTGTACTTGTATGTTCACAATACGTCTCCCAGAACAATAGTTTTTTTTCTATTATTAAGCGTGATTATGCCGGGAAGAAGAGTAATGAGGAAAATACCGCCCATTTCAGGTATCATCTCTTATTTTTATTTTAAGAGCACATGAAAATTATTTAAGCATCACAATAAATCTAGCCCCCAGCCAATAGCATTGAACGCTTCTCTAAAATGAATAAGGAAAACCCCTACTTTTGCACTACAGCCCCAAAACAAACCAAGTTGCAATTTTCTGGTAACGCTAAGTATTTCTCCTGCCATAGCGATAGCTGCAGAGACAAATAATTAGCCCGAGTTCGCCTCTGTGTTTTAATCTGCGTTACTGAGCGCTGTACGAGTGAGCAGCACTCAAATACGGCGGTAACAGAAGGTAACCTACCCCACGTAACTTTCACGCTGTGCGAATGGATCTTGCCCTTTACGGTTGGTTTACTTGGTGGCCCAGGTTTGTCAGGATCGGTGCTGTGTTCTACCACCTCACTGGGACTGCTTTTTCCTTCGCTGTTGTAGGCAAAGAGCTGTTTCAGGAATGAATGGAATATATAATAAATGCTTGATTTAATGACAAGTAATACGCTGCTGATTTCTAAAGTTCTTCCATGGGGAAAAAAAACCAAACCAAAGCAAAAACCACCCCACAACAGAAAAGACAACAATTTAAAAGAAAACAGAATTAGCTAGTGCAAGAGATCTTATTTGTATTACGATTCCACCAAAACCTATTATAACAACACAAGTACTGCAGGTAATTTTCTGCTGTCTCCATAGAAAGTGTCTTAGCTGTATGGAAATGCTAAAACTCCGGAAAAGCATAGAGTCATAATTAAATCAGAAACAAAATACAGTACAAACCCTAAACTTATAGGACGTACTCCTCCTAAGATTTCTTAAAGTGCACGAGAGTTCATCTCCATTGTACTGTGGTTGGAAACCATAACCCTGCAAAGGAGGGAAAATAAGAACAAAACGCAGTCACTGATTTTCCACGATACAACAAAAGCCAGATCAGAACTTCATCTTCGTTTCACTAACACATGCAATACTTGCCAACCGTTGCAGTATTTCGCAGCATTTCATTGGAAAGTTAATTTTTTATTTAAGCGCTACTGCCTATCAGGCTTTTGCGCGTATAACAAAACCCAGCACTTACAGAACCTTCTTCTTCCATGTCTAAACTGTAAGTGAGAGAGTCCTCTGAAGACACCCCGTTAGGTGGGCTCCACTTGACTGACAGCCAGGTCACTCCCGCTTCAACGAGCACTGGGGGCGATGGGGCTGGTGGGACGATTCCCGCTGTGTAGTATGTCACTGTCTCGCTGAACCCACTGGAAAAATATTAAAAAAAAATAAAAATATTAACAGCAGCAGACATAGTTGATGAGAAAATAAGTGATATGATACATTGTGTTCATTACCTCATTCCAATATCATTTTTAGCAGCTAATCTGAGTGAATATTTTGTAGAAGGAGAGAGTTTGCTAAGTTTATACTGCTTCAGGTGCCCGTAGTAGCATTCTTTGAAGGGTCCATTCTTCCCCTTTAAAAAAGCGAGAACAACCTGAGTAACTTTTTGCACGGCGACTGTATGCTCCCTGCTAAGGTCAACTTCTTCACTCTGAATTTTCCTAAATTTCATTTCACTAATTTAATAATAATTAAAAAAGATGAGTAAGCCTAAAGAACGCAAAAAGCTAATGTCATCACGGTCATACTGAGTATGCCGATAGTAATCCTGAGCATTCTTGATAATAAAACCACATTTTGATTGAGATATCTTTATTTTTTGGCACTGTAGATTTGACAAAATGGTAATAAATAACCGCAGTTGAAAACAAAACACATTTTTGAAGTTTTTTGTCACTTTGGAATACATTTCAGTAAGAAGTTCAAGAGCTGAGTGATATTTGTGACAGCTACTGAAGACAGAAGCTGAATGCTCATCCGTTTAAACCGAGCATAGGAATTGACGATGCTCTGAGTGACAAGGACCAAATGAGGGAGTTCTGCACTGTCCTCTCAGAGGATCCGAAAGGATCGTCTACTGGAATTGCTGCAATACTAGTCATTTGGTTCAGGCTTTTTAATTGGCTTGTCCCTTTAAAACTGTCTGGACAGTTGCACTGAAAATAGCTGATGTATCTAAGCAGAAAGTATTTTTAAGTATAATTGGTCTACAGATGTCATTATGATTTTTTTTGCACCAGAAAAGGTCTTACCTCATCCCATTCTAAAAGAAAATTAGTTATTTTGGAACCATTGTCATTTGAGGACTGAAAATAAAGAAACAATGAAAAAGTTAAAATCAAATGGTTGTACTTTATAAATATTTTTGCACATTAAAAACCCCCAACACGTTAACAATTGAATATAAAACGTTCCAAGTTCCTTTTAAAGCAAAATATTTAACGTAGAGCTGAAAGGAATCTGCGGTAGGCACACAGAACAGCCCTCTTCTTCCACAAAGACACTTGTGATAATCTGAAACTGCACTGTGGGCACAGACACACGTATTCAGCAAAGTGACTCAGAAAGGGTAAAAACCAGCAGCTCGTTGAACTAGTTTAATTCCTCGTTCCTGATGGCTCTCCAGGCTGCTGTACTACTTCTGCTAATCCTGATAGTTTAGAATACAAACTTACGATTGGTTTTACTTTATGAATGAGGCAAATGATATCCTTACAGCTTTTTTGCTTTCGTCCTCACACTGTGTGTTCACCAACTGTCTGAGCAACGTAAGCGTTCAGACAGGCAACATTTGTGCTTGTTATGACATACAAATTGGGAACAACCTTTACTTTCTGAGTAGAGATTATACAAATAATTTAACTAAAATCATTTAGCCATAAACCGTTTTCCAGGTATAAGCATAGTCATAAGAAAAAACATGAAAAGACAAGAAAACATGGTTACCAACAAGTCTTCACAGATACTGTACATCGTCAAAAGTCAGATTCAAAAAGTTAAATCTACAAACTAGCCAAAGAAATTCACTATGAGTTGGTGAGAGTAACTATGAGAACTCTGAATTCTAACGTTAAGTTATAGCTAATTATCATCCAGGAACCCCCAAGCGAAAATATAAATGCTCTGTTCTTCCCTACGCTGCCAGTTCAGAAGAGAACTCTCCTACCGAGTAGTTCACACTTGGAGAGACCTGCTACCGACTCTAGCACGCTAAAGCCATATGCAAGAAACGAAGTAAGCAGCAGAAGAAAGAGGAAGAAACAATCACGGTTTCAATTATCAGTCTTAACTGAGCAACTTAAAAGCCGACACCTGAAGTACACACTAAATTACTGACACAGCTAATTTAAACATACCAGACATGAATACATCAGCGTGCTTACCTTCCACTGCAAACTCAGGCTGGTTTTGGTTCTGTTAATTAGCTTCGGTGCAGCTGGACAGTCTGGCTCACAACTTTCTGTAGTGAAACTCACTAATTCTGAAATGGATTCTTTTATGGAACTGCTGGTTGCTGAAACTCTGAACAAAGCACAATTAATTAGGGTGCTATTGCATCAGCACCTGAAAATTTAAGGAGAGAGTTGTCAGCTTTAGAAATGCATTTAATCACTAGCAGTGGTTACAGCCACAAGCCCAGCCTGCTCACGTTATAGGAAACAAGTGCCCAATCACTCTTCTTTCAGATCATTGGGTCTAAAAGACAACAATGTCATGCTTTTTCGCTCAGGAGGAAATAACAAAAAGAGAGTTTATGATGTCGCTCCAGGCCCTAGTAACTGATGCCCACATCATAAGACACACTACTACCTGTTCTACGTTCAGGGAGATGGGGGCGTGCTAACAGAGCAGTGTGATGGAGATCACATGGGCACACTTACTGATCTTGAAGACTCCATTTGGCATCCTTCATGTACTTTACAATTACTATCTATCACAGTGGAGATACTTTAGTGATGAAATACACGTGGGAGGCATGATGAAAACTACAGTGAGTGTTACCAAATGGTAACAGAACACCTGACTTGAAATTAACCTTTTGCTGAAAAGACCTTGAGATTCAAATACGGACAACGCTTACGTGGGCAAGAGTACAGATACTAAAATGGGCTAAGTCAGCTGTAAAGCCACATTTATTGGTGTAACTGTTCAAGTGGGACAGAATCTCTGGAACAGTCATGCTCATTTACGTTTGTTTTTGAAGAGCAATGACTTGACTAATTTTTCAGAAATACTGTCGGTCTCATCAAGTGAACTGTAGGTAAAAGAAAGCTGGCCTGTATGGAGAGCACCACCAGGAACCAAACACACGCTGTGCTACACTGTGCAAGTGGAGCTGTGCCGAGTATTTAACACACTCAGAACTCTCCTGCAGTTTAAGGATAGGACTTTGCTTCAGTAAGTCTCAGAGCTGGTCTCCTCCTGTGCCCAAGCGTTGAGGCTCTCGCTTCTGCTACTGGATCACAGCGTTCTCCTGGTTTGTTTAACCAGCTGGTCTTTTTCCTGACCGGTTAAACACCTTCTCCAGTATTATTTACTCTGCGTGGCAATTCTTGAATGTCACGTCTTGTTCCCTTGTAACGCAGCATCTAACTTCTCCCTATCTCAACCAGTTTCCACTTCCCTTCTTGCACTGCTACAGAAGCTTGCAGTTTAGAGAAGCAACTTTACAAATCAAGCTGACAAGTCAGAATTGCAAATCCATGTTCAAGGCTAAATTATTTTATTTACCGCTGCCTTCAGCCTACAACAATCTCTTTCACTGAGTCCAATCTTGTTGTTCTAAAAAAATACCAGAGGATAACTTAAAAGTTTGTATTTGAGAAACACGAAGAGACAGAGAAGATAGTAGGGAAGAAAATGAGGTGACATTTTTATGAAATTAGAAGGTAAGTGTGAATTTAGATAGCAACAGTAGTGGCCATAGCTATGATATTTTTGCAGAATATTCCTCAAGTTGTTTGTGAGCACACCTTTTTCACGAAGCCACAAGAATTTTGTAATTAACATATTAACAAAAGCGTTAAGTATTTCATTCCCAGCAACATACCTGGCATGATAATCAGTTGCTGGTCTGAGATCAGGAAGTGTAATTGTTAATTCTTCCCCACTGTGAAAAGGAAAGGGGAAGGGAGGGGGGGAAAAAAAAAAAAAGAAAAAAAAAGAGTTTCAGCTCTTCCTTATACTTTAAAGGACAAAAGCTTATTGAAAAGCAAAACCATGTAGCGCACATTTAATTTTCACGTTTTCCATTGTCCATGTAACTCTTAGTGATATTACTTAAAATTTATTTCATGTGAAGTAGGTAGGTCTGCAAGTCAACAAACAGCTCCTGATAGAGAGATTGCTGATTGGTTAATGTTTTTAAACATCGGTATTGTGCTTAAATGAAGAAACTAAACTTACACATAGACAGATTTAAATTTTCCATTTTTACCACTGTTGGATATTGCTACTTCAAATGTAAATGCTGCTGGACTATGACTATGGCTCTCTCCATTCTGTGAACTAACTGGGAGATTCCAGGACAGAACGGCTGATCTTGCTTGTATATCAGAAACCTATTAAAAGCATAAATAATGCAAGTAAGTTTGCTTTCTGTAATAAAAGGTATATTAGTCAATAACATGGCGTCGCTAGTTTGCCTATGAAGCTCCTCACTGGAGGAATTCTTTACCTTTGTAGTGGAAATATCGAGTCATTATTTGAATGTAAATTATTTCCTCTTTTCATTTCTAAAGTATCACATTAAAGGATTTCCCTTCAAACACTAAACAAACGTATAGACACACTACATTGTCTCAGTGTATGAAGAGAAAATTTCTATTCCACCTGCACTGTTTGCATCACTCATTTGGAGCAAATGTTCAGATTTGGAGTCTTGAACACCGACACCAGATCTCTATTTAGGCACAGTCAGATGGCCTAACTTTCTAACTCCGCTACAACTCCCTCACATAATCTTAATATTTAACCACTAAGCTGCAGGATAGCAAGAGGCTCTGATTTTAAGTGCTCACAACTAAAATTTTTGGTCTAAGTTTTTTGCTGCTTAATTCCCATACTCCAAATTTTCTCTGACGAAGTCAACACAGCCTTCTGTTAGCATTAAGTACAGACGTCAGAAGCAGCAATGAAAAAAATACTATCGTAACAAAGAATAGCTAGAAAGCTGGAGCAAAAGAATACAACCCATGCTTACTGTGTAGATAATGCAAAGAAGAGTTTCATTAAGCCTGCTCAAGATCAAAAATATCAGTGCAGTTTCAGCCTTTAGACATTTAAATTAACGTCACCAGACTCCAACTTCCTAAATAAGTCTGTAAATACTCAAATATTTGCTCCAATTTCTAAACATAACATAAAAAAGATGATCTGTTTTTCTAAACTCTATTCCAAATATTCTTAAATCCTCTATGCTGAACGAAGGACGGTTCCAAGAGTGGACAGACTTCCATTAGTTTAGCAGGCCCTTGGTTCGCAAGGTATTAAAGCCCTCACATCCACTAGACAACTTCAACAGTGGGTATATTCTCAGCTTACAGACTGGGAAACTGAGTCAGCCAGACAGTTTCAGAAAGCTGAGAAACAATGGGTTTCCATAGCATGGTTGCCCTTTCCCAGCTATAAACTCTGACAACTAAAATATATTTTCTCTATTAAAAAAATAAACCATTAAGAAAAAAGCAAAAGGGAGATCAGTAAGACACATGTTATTTTATAGAAAGTATATGCACAGAAAAGAATGGTATTTTAAGGATAATACTTACGACTGGCTTGCCAATGCTCAAGTGACTATCACATTTCTTGGATTCCGTGTCAGATTCTGAAATTTCAAATACAAAACAGATTACTGAAAACCCCAAGAGTAAACCAGTCTGTTACAAAAATGCCACCACAAGATGGAGTTCGCCTCATTAAGAGTTTAACAATAGTACTTATTGTGCAAAGTTCATTTCCCCTGTTTGTTTTGGCTGCGTGAGGGGTAGAAACATGAACTATCCAAAACTAACAGTGTTACAAAAACCCTTTTAGTACATCCTGCACAAAGGGTATATTTTTGTAATCCGAGCATAAATGGGTTTTCTTTGACAACACAAAAACATTCCTCCAAAAATGAAAGGTGTTAAAAAAATGACAATAAGATCTTCTCTCTCTATTATATGTGCTTTCCTTGAATTCCTATTGCAAAACACTTGGTCTAGGCACAATTTGGAAGAAGCCTGATCAAAACCGCACATTAAAAACACCTACAGGTACCAACAGGGTCACATCTGTAAACGGAATCCTATCTTTACAATTGTCCATGTCGAACAAATCAGGATACTATTCTGCCCACAAATAAAAACTTCCGCCCCCCAGTAAATTTGTATTAAGACAAATCTTTAATGGAGTATATTTTTCGTCCTTGAAACAAGTTGGATAAAAGCTTCCACCTCTACTTACTTCCCAAGATGCAAAGTCAGATTTCTCTTTTCTTTCTCTAACCGAAGAGTTAAATACAACAGTGACACAGATGAGGACTAGGCATTGCAGCCTAACAAGACCACTTAATTGAAGACACCCCCCCCAAAAGATGCACAAATCATTTAAGGAATCATGATAAGAAACTGTCTGCATTTCAGCGACACCGTTTCAAACCAACAGGAAAGACAAAGATACTGTACACAAGGTATTTTACTATATGCAAGTGAATAGCCATAAGCTATTAAAAAGCTCAAACATTCATTTGAGCAAAATAATGCACTGAACTGAAATTACAGCTGATCAAACAGCAACCTGTACGGACACTTGCTCAAACCTCCCTATTTCTTGAAGTTTTAAGTAACTCCTAGTCATCTGAAAAGTACCACAAAGAATGACACCAGAAGTCTTTTATGTAAGTACCCACAGGTCATCCTCACTTGGAATATTGATCACTCCTGGGTCAGAAAAGGCAGAGAAGTAAACAAAAGGTTTGAAATTAAATCTTCCTGAAGACCTTATTTGATAAATCTCAAATGAACAAACTTGACATTACTATGATTTCTACAGGGGAAAAAAGCTAAACATAATGAAAAGCATTTCAGGCTTTCTCTAACCCTGAACAGCCAAAGAAATTTACAGATTCAGTTTTTTCAGAAACTATTTTGCAATGAACTTACAGCATCTTCTGTTACAAAAGAACCTAGATTTTTTTTTTACCCTTTCAATGCAACCTACCTCCCATCTCTGCATCTGGACTGCCCTTTGTTTTTCCTATCTGCTTCTGCTTTAGTGGTCCTCCTGCCCCTTGCTGTCCCTTTCCATTTCCATTCTGAATTGTTGCATTGGAAGAATTAACAACTTTATGCGGTGAAGATGGAGGACTGTTAAGTTTATTGTTAGTATGACCACTAGCTTGTCTGTCTTTTAGTCTTTTCTTCAGGTGTTCTTGCATTTTGAGACTCCTTTCATCTCGCTGAATGAAGTTTGTCCTTCCATGAGAATGAGGTTCTACAAAGAAAGGAGGACTTTTCATTATTCAGTACAATTTATTTGACATCTGAGAAACACTCTAGAAGTTAGAAGAATAACTACAGTAAAACCAGGGCTTGAAAACCCCGGGAACTTCACTGTGCTTGCTTTGTCAGCCTGGAGAAGCATGGAGCTGCATGGCTCGCATCACTTCGGCTTGCTGCATCCGTGAAGTCCCGCGGAGTTTCACGGCTGACACTCGGGTGTCTCTGGGCAGCAGAGCAACAGACAAGAGACGTGCACGTAGCGCGCTGCTGACTGGCAGAGCTTCGCTAGGCTTTAGGAACCTCACCTGACAAAGGGCTTACGGACTGGGCTCAGATCAGTCCACGAGCGTAAAGATCAGGCAGCAGGAGAAGAATGTGCCTGGAGGTTTAATTCTTGTTTTGAAACGTTGTCAACATTAGTTAGATGCTACAGTAAGATACACAAAATATCTGCAAGCAAATTCCCATCTTTCCTATTTAACCCATATCCAAATTGTTGATTTTCTTTTTCCTTTTTCTTAAGCATTATTTTTGATCACTTGCTGAGTTCAGGGTTTGGGTTTGTTTTTTTTTAAAAACGTAATTCTCCAGGCCTTTCTCTTTTGTTAGCTGCTCAAGATTATGCCTTACAGTTGCCTTTCCTCCCTGATATAGCCATACAGTCACATTTTCAAAAAAGTGTAAGCTAGTTCAGGACCAAAACTAACTTTTTAAAACATAGCTCGGGTGCTACTGAATATTTTACCCTAGACATGAGCCAAAATAGCTTAATTACCAATTTAAGCTTCAGAGAGAGTGAATAGTCTTACATAGTCTAATTTCTTTGTGTTAAATGCTTGTTTATATAACAAGGCTTACAGCCTGGTTTAATTCAGCAGTGATCCCAGTCCTCCACTGAAGTATTGCTTCATTCAGTTTTTACATATAAAGTGGACTTGCACTTCACCCTCCAACATGGATTACTATGGTTTTTGGTTTATGTATGTTATTTTTATTTTCTTGCCAGTCGTATTTGGACTCTATCTAGCCAAAAAAATACATTCATGTATCAAATTAAATGCATTTTCAAAAAGCTTCATGCCAAGGCTGTGACAAAACACAGCAGTTTTGGAGAGCGCAATTTTAGAGAAAGATAGAAGCAATCATTGTGGCATTTACAGTAACAAAAGTAAGGAACCATGAAAAATATACACAGTATTAGAACACTTCTAAGTTACTGCTTTTGCATTAGATCTTTAGAAACAGAACAGCTGAAGATTTAAACTTTATACAATCATACTTTGCACATGCAGAGTGCCTTCAGACCAGGCTCCATGATACTTTACACACAAGTGTATTTTAAGATACCCCATAAACGCACCCAAGGCTCAGGGAGTCTAATAACTAGCACCAAAAATCACAGAAACGTGTGAAAGAGCCACCGACAGACCTCGGCTGTCTCAATCTAGACGCACCGAGTGAAAGGCCCTCTCGTGTATTTAAACATCACCCGCGCTCTCACCTTGTTCTTGAAAAACGTGCGGTGGTGGATGCTGGTGAATGAACTGTGGTGGTAGCTCTCCCGTCCCAGGAACCGGAGGGTACACTGGGTGAGGTGGGTGGGGAAGCAAAGCATGGTGGTGATGCATGTAATGTGGCACATGGGGAGGAGGAGGAGGAGGATGCATGGAAGGATGGAATTCAGCCGAGTGTGGCAATACCACCACTTTGCGAACTCCATTTTCTTCCACCACCTGTCACGCAACATAAGAAACGAACCGTCAGTACAAAACCAATCTTGTAAATATTGTACATTTAATACAGAACCCCTATGCTTAAGTTTATACCCGCAATCTGACAGTCAGGGATACACACACCGAAACGAACTCCAGCGGAAACACAGCATACGTTACTGGAAGAAACTGGAGTTTGAGGCAGGCAGTTTTAAGAAGCTGAACCTCACACACTAAAGTGCTAAGCAATCTGTAATTTATGAATAATGTATATATTCTTTTAAACAAGTAACGTGAATTGATCAGGGTGTAATTCCCAGTCTGCTTGCAATTACAGTTAGAAGAACTGCTTTAGACCACATCCTGACTGACAGCGCTATCGTACGTACAAGTCCCTGCATGTCATCTGGTTTGTGGTACACGTCTGCATACACGTTCTTAGCCTATGGCAAGCACAACGTATTACACAAGTCAGCTCTGCTGTCTTGTACTATGATCCAACCCAACGCAAATGTCAAAACATTTCATGTTTGCCACAGGCTAAGAGAATTCAGACAAAGAACCTGCCTGCGCGTCTGAGCTCTAGGATAAAAGGATGCTAAGACAGTGCATGCGTATGTATGCACACGCACACTTTTAAGCATGTGTCTTAAACTGGAAATATATAGGCTCCTTCTGGAGTCTAATTCTGCCAATGTGAAATACACTAGTATCTCAATGTATTGCTTTTCCTACGGTAAATTTAAAATACATTAAGGTTTTATACAATAACACTTCTCTAAATCTTAAAACTGAGAAGAGACTTCGGACAGAACACAGGTTTTTAGAAGACCAGGTCAAGAAATAACACCAGAGTAGGATTCACAAAAAGACCTATTAAACAATGATGACACTGAAGAAAAACAATGCCCAGTTTAGTCTCATCTCTAAGACACCTGGAACAGACAGCCAGAGGCTGAGGTTTACAGGGTCCTTTCTCCAGGTAGGGTTCACAGTGCAGGCAGAGGACATCTACGCTGATTCGTTGTCACTCAGTGGTTACATTCCATTTTGCTTATCTGAGGGATTACGTTTTCAGCACCTACAGTTCTGACGGGGTCAAAGGCTTCTGAGCTGACCATCAGAGAAATCCCCTGGTCATATTCCAGTTTGTTTCTCCTGCCACAATATGGAAGTCCACTGGCATAAAATTCAGACTGTATCTAATGTGAAGTCTGACTCAGAAGTAAACTAGATTGTATTAAATCCTATTTAAAGGCAGACAACAAATCAATTGTTTTCTCCTCTCCCTCAAACAAAAAATTAAACAGGTATGAGCCATGTGATTGGAGAAAAAAAAAAATCAATGATAGAAAAATGTTCAATATTAAAGGCAAACTGACACTCCAAAATTAATCAAGTCTCAGTACGAAAACCAGGCATTTTTCTCAGATTGGTTTAAAATTAGTCAGCAGCTTTATGCTTCCTTCCTCCTACATCAGTCATCTCCTCAAAGTTGCATTTAAGAATGCAGATCACAAACGCTATTAGGCAGGGCCTTACAGTGCTTTAGTACTAACAGAGATGATCATGTAGTCAGCAGAAAATATTGGTCACAAGGATGCAAGTGGGGGGCGCGTTCCAGCTGCGGGCTGGCATACAAAATTGAGATTAAAAAAAAAAAATAAATCTTTTTTTTAATGCAATCTGTAAAGTAAATCATATAAAATAAAAACAGCTCTTAGAAGACTTCAACTTATTTACGTAGTCCTCTGTTACCAAAAACATACACAATTTATATTTTCAGGCATTTGAAGAAAGCACTTACACAAAAGCAGGCCATATGTTTTATCCTGTTAGTTCCTTCAAGATCCTCTCCTAAAGCGTGTTTAGTTTGGCTATAAGGAATCACTGTAGCGTTTCCCAGTTGGCCAAGAAGGCACTACGATGTTGAAATATTGCTTACTCCAAAAGTACATTTTGAAAAGCTCCTCAGCAAAAGATAGAGCAAACTAACAAGAAATTATTCTTCTGAAGGGAAATAGAATGTGTCCACTCACAAATTGCTATGACAAAGTTCACCTGTGAGATGACCTCAGAGTCAGCTGCATTATTAGCAACTCTTAACAGACTTTAAATAGAAGAAAAAAAAGTGACAAGGAGAAGTCACTTAAGACTAAGCTTACACTGAATACAACTTTGTTCTAGAAGCAACGTGGGGGGCTTTTTGGTTCATCAAAAGAACTAAATACACCACTTGAACTACATTACGCTGCATAATATTATAACATGCTATAGCATATACAAGTCAAAACTCATAGCAAATTTTGATGGCTATGTTAACTCTATTTTATGTATACATCAAGCAAGAACACATGGCAGAGTTTCGGGTAGAAGGGATACATTAATATAACAAGACTTTTACATGATTTTACAGTCTGAAGTTGCTATGTCCTCATTATCCACTACTGAATTGCTTCATTCCACTCAGGCAGAAACCAACACAACTTATCTCTGGGCTCCGCCAGACAGTTTTGGGAACAGAAAGTTAAAGTCTCATCTGCTGACAAGATCAGTATAAGCAACTCAAGCTCTGATTTAAAGTTGGCTTCAAACGTGTCTATCCCTGTTCACAATGACCAAGGGAAAACAAAGCAAAACCAAACCTCCTAGTTTCCTGTGACAGCAAACACAGAACAAATGTATTTTTCAGTTTCTACGCCTCAGCATTTGCCAGTGCTTTGCATACCGTTTGCACTAAAGACTCAATTTCATAGTGATGCATAAATTATCTGGGGGATCTTTCTTCAGGGTCTGCATGAAAGTACCTACTTATAATAGCAGAAGCACAAACTGCAGAGGCAGCTGTATGCAAAGAGACAACTGCCTGGGGAACTCACGAACATACAGTTACAAGATTTTCAAGCCTGCTCAGAAAACTCCTAATTCTGAACATCACTAGAAAATGAGAAACCTAGCCTATCCCATTTAAACATTTGTTTTTACTTGCTTCCCTTTAAAAATGCATTCATTTAAAAGTAAATCAAACTGGTAACTTCAAATATCTCTGATAAGAGTTCAAATACCACACGCAGGTCTGATCCGCGATGACTTAACAACGCAGAGGAGTGGAAAATCAGTGAGAATGGAAAAGTAAAGCTGGGAGGGAAGCCCAGAGTCCTGCTCATTTCATAGGCACACGTCACTAGCACTAACACTCCCCTTCACACTTCTGCCGTAACAGTAGAGTGTTTTGCTGAATGTTAAGGAGATCAGAGCTGGTGAAGAAAGGGGCATTGAAAACTTTGATAAAGAGAGTTATATTAGAATAGAAATACGAGCCTCATCTCCACAGTGTGCGTGAGAGACGCTCAGTTCGGAGGCTGCGCCCAGCCACGCTCCCATCAGACCGTTTCTAGCAGAGCTGAGCACCGTCTCTACTCGTCAGTCCTCTGACACTGAGCAGGCTGCAGTCAGCCGTGACTGCTCGTACGGCCCAGGCACCTACTCTCACCTTGAGAACAGGACTGAAGAAAAACCAAGACGTGGATCCTGTTAATGGAGCTCAGCAGACAGCCAATTCAGAGCCATCTACTATCTTACTAAAAGTAATCTTTTACTGCCTAGTACCAGCATTAAAAAAATCCTGGAAACAAGATCAGATTTTACTAAGTGAACAAAAGGTGATAGGGCCTACAATAAAGTAAGTTAAATAGTTGATAAGTTCAATGGAAAAAATATGAGAACCACTTTTAACAGCTGTTCCAGATAAAATAATCAGTAGCCTTGTTGTAAAAAGCCACACCCACAAACATACGGAAATGTAAGAATAAATTCAAGTTTACCTGAGATACATAACCGGGAGGCACAAATATAGGCGGCATAGAACCATTTGGTGACATCATAGGAACATGTGCTGGACCTGAGAAGTAACAAGGTGCCGCTTTTTAACAAACGAGGCTTTTACAAACTCGAGACACCTTTTTTCCCCAAAGGTGGTGGCTCACTTTGGTGCCTGAAAAGCCAGCAACTGCATCCAACTCTGTATTTATGGAACTACTTTTAGACAAGCGGATTTAGAAGCAAGGCTTAAACCACCCAATTAAAAAGCCAGTTAGGAGAGAAACTTAAATAATCAGGACTACGAGTTTAAAAAATAAAAAAGTGGCTGTACCAAGTTTCCATCAAGAAAAATAATGCCATTTATGTCACCGATAGATAACTCATTTCCACGTTCAAAATGCACGTTAGGTATGATTTAATAACTTTCAGGAAGCATCCAGAATTTTAGATAATATTGCTGAATGCAAGTATGGCTGTACGTTTATTCTACAAAAAGCACAGATTAGATTTATCCCAACCCCCACGCTTACGCAGCCAACAGTTTTTCTTTAATTGTACAAAAATCAGCATAGAGAAATTTTAGTTCTTATTTTGTGACAGAGTTAAAAGTCTGTAGCAACAACATTGGCACCACATTAATGCTGACAGCTGGTCTACCAATTTATTTTTTTTTTTAAATAAGAATATATTATTTTTCACATCAAGCTGAAAGAAAGTATTCCTGTCTGGGATTTGATGAAAGCAGAATGGACACATTTTTATATAATATCATTTGAAATGGTGAAAAATATTCCAAAAATGGAAGTACTGATAAATTCAGCTTGACTTACAGGAGATATTTTGACCCGACTCAGACCTGCAGCTCTGTCACTTACCCAGAAGGTAGAAAGCAGTTTGTAGCCACACACAGAGGGTAGCAATGCTTCCCACACTATCGGCAGACTGCTAATGCCACTACCTTACAGTAAAGTGAGGTCACACAGCGTCTATCACAGTTGTTTAGATTAGTGTGGACTAAATCCCGTGTAAATTCATGTGTTAGGATTCTGAGAAGACAGTTATTCAAGGATCATTACAAAAGCAGCTGAGATGCCAGCCTTTTATAAATTAGCAGCAAAGTCTGCAGAGATGCAGGGAATCTTGGCAATTTCCCAGCGCAGCCTCATTTGTGCTTTAAATACAAACTGAAAAATCTGATTTATTACATTGCAGAACTTATAAAAACACATTTGACATTACAGGAGCAATTACTGGTAGTAATTCTGGGAGATTTGCAGAATCAAAATATTTTGATTCAGTACTTCAGTTTTTCCTTTACCTTGAATACACTGAATGTGTCCATCTTCAGTTGTAATTGTAAATGTTTCACCTGGGTTTACCTGTACAAGAATAACCTGTAGAAAAACAAAACACAAAAGAGGTGTTGGTTTTCTTTGTTTGTTTGTTTTTTAATTTTAGAAATTATCTGGGGGGAAAAACCCTCCTCTTCCTTATACCCATGTTAGATTAAAACAATATAGCTTTGGCAACCTCAGGGAGTAAAAAAGCAAAATGAGAAACACTGACGGGTAGAACAACGTTTCTTCATACTTTGACATAAAATCCTTAGTTTTGCATAATCAGTATTTTTCTCTGATTACTAGGGGAACTGCTCCCCTTGATACACTTGAAATAATTACCTAAGCTTTTATTTTTAATATTTTCACATTGCTTTTTCTTCTTTTACTGAAACAATAAATTACCTAAGATTCAACTTGCTTTCCAAGCTTCACCTATGAGATTATTTCAGTTTCAGGGCTAAATTGGCAAAATCAGGACAACACACACACACACACGCCAAAAAAACCCCCAACCAACAAACCACAGCAGAAAAACCAACACCAAACCCAACCCCCCAAAAAACCCAAAGAAAAAAGATGCTTTGCCCCAAACTCAGCCATGTTTTTTCATTGAAAGCATGCTGGTATGTATTTTGACAATATATTCTCTGATGCTATCGAGTAACTTAATAAAGTATGCAGTCCTTTGGGGGTGGAAGGAGGAGGGTAGAAGAGGTGATAAAGCAGGTCACGTCCACCACCTCTGCTCTACAGCTCCTCAAAGATCAGGTGTATTCTCTCACATGTTTGTGTAATCCTGTAGCTAAAGAAATACAGCCAACAGTGAGATTCTGCAGGTCAATTTGGACATGACTGCATTCACTTTCACACAAATCAGTGTGGACATCTGCCAGAATTATTCCTCAGGCAGTCTACAGCATCGTTTCCCTCGTGCTGGGTAACAAACGATCACCTCATTCTACCTCATTCACAGCACGTTCTTCAGTCTTGTTGTAAAATATTGGCAGCTGTGCTTCAGTTTTATTGTAACACGACAACATTACTACAAGAATTTTGCAGTGAGTTTCTACTATATTACATAGGCACAGGTCTAATTCTTCAGTAAAATGAGGGGTTTGGCCATGTAAGAACTGCACAGTTACACAGTCAAAATTCCACCCTGGTGACAGCTAGCACATAAAGAAGAAGGGCCAATGTAAAAATTGAAATAAAATATATTTGTAAAACTAGCTATGAAACTCAGAAGTGTAACTTTCATTCAATTTCTATAAAATATTTTTATACTATTCATGGAATGACAATTATATCAGGTAGATGGGACCTGAAGAGATCACCTAGTCATCTAACTCCTGGTAAAAATGAACTACACGTGACATTAATGAATAAGCCTGTCTGTTTTGTGCGGCTACATCTCCAGTGATGGAGCTCCATAAACTCCCCAGGCATCCGCACCACAGTTTCACTATCCTCATCATTACAGATTTTATCACCTAACTTCAACATTCCCTACTTCAGCCTGAACCCTTACTCCATGTCTTAACCACCAGTGAAATAAAGAATAAAGCACCAATAAAAGAAAGATTGTTTTCTGCGATTTAGATGCTATACCCTGTATATAAATCCTTTTTGGATTTTTATCTGCCTTTTTCTGGAAACAGTGCAACGCTGACGACTTCCACTTGCAGTCTCTATCCACCCCCCTTGGCAGACATTTTTCTAAAGGACCGCTACTAAACCCAGTCATTCCTTATGATAAGCTGACTACCTAAACACCGTACTTTGTACCTGTAATTTTCTAGGTTATCTTTCTAGTAATCAAAATAATTTCAGGCTTCCAAGATGCTTGCAGTTCCTCCCATTTCACATCAGCTGCAGATTTATTAAGTACGCCTCAATTCTATTATATTGGTCATTAACAAAAAGATCACTGAAAAGAATGAGACTTAAAAAGACCTCGTGGTTCCTTGTTCAACCTTTGCATTTTGACCAATTCCACTTACTCCTTTCCAACAAGTTTGCCACGTAGCTTATGCTGGCGTTAACCACAGCACATTTCTCCAGCTAACGCATGAGAGTCAGTGCAAGCACACCCATGTTTACTGAAGTTATGGCCTACGTCTCCCGCTTCTCTCTCCCTCTACTCTTGAGGGTGCAACTTCAGCACAGAAAGAGATTGGTGTTTGCACGGATCTCTTACATTTAAACTGTTGTGTGTAAAACAAAACTCAAAGGAGCAGGCTGTTAAACGCTGTTTAACACAGATTTTGCAGCTTCTGCATACTGCTGTATTAATCTTAGCTTTTATTTTTTAACAGGGGATGTAGAAGCATGTACAAACACAGACCCTGCTCCAGTGAGTTCACAGTACAGGAGTCAATTTTACTCAAGATAGATGAATTGCTTCTGGACATAAGTAAAACACCAAAACCCCCTGAAAAGGCCACCTAGCCAGTCAGTAATATTCATTACGGTTCCACGAGAAGGACAGATGACAGATAATACTTTTAAAAACAGCATAATTAAAACACTGAAACTTAAGCAGATCTGTCAGTATGTAAGTAAATTTATGACTCTACTGAATTTCTAGGAGTAAAGAGAGAGAAGCAGTGTTACTTGTTTAAAGAAAACGGACAATAACGGGCTGGGGATTTGCCAGAGCACAAAGAACCAGGAAAGATGAGGTCCGCTGCGAACAGCAGCTGCTGGGGACGGACACTAGCAGGGGACAGGACTCCATAGGCAGGTATTAAACCTCACAGCAAGCCTCCTCTTCAAGTGCAAGAAAATTCAGAGGCAGGAAAGGGATCCTTTTAGAAATTCAGAGCCTCTGAACATGTCAGATCTTCAGAACAGGTTTCAATTAACTGAAGTTCTCACAAACAGTTCAGGAAACTATTAACTGAACTCAGCAAAAAGGATCATAAGTAAGTGGTGTAATCACAGGGCTGTAGAGCAGTTCAGAGACTGGAATTTCAGGAATGCATGGGGCAATGTCTTAGAGGAATGACTCACTGTAATTAATGAAGCAAATGCAGTTCCATCTACCTTCCACCAAGGAAAATTTCCAGGAAGCTTGAGTGTTTCTAATGAGTCAACGTAAGCCAAGTTAGGTGACAGACTAGTGCTAGGAGTCAGTCGTGTCAATGCCTTCGGGTGTCCCGCGTAACCATTTCAGAACCAGTGGGATCAAGCTATTTCAAAGCACTGGTCAGCGTTTTGCTTTTATCCCTTATTCACACACTCTCCATTGCTGAAGTTGTTTCAGAACAAGAAACTCTTCCAGAAAACTTCCAACTTATACTTTATGTGAAATGCAACTAATGAACTGGGTTCTGCATCTAACTGTTTGAAGTGATTGGCCAAACAGCACAGGTTTTATTTCTGAAAAGAAAGACACTGTATACTACTCTATACTTAGCCTAGCCTCTATGGCACTGGCAGCAAAATGCTTAAAAATCACCTGCGTTAATAAAGCTTCTGAGTTAACACTCTATTTAAAAGTAAACTTTCCAATGTGGGACTGCAGCTCGGAAGCCTCTCTAGAGAAAAGTGCCGCGAACAAGAGCAGCAAGTCTATTTGTTAGGCAACCAAAGGGTGGCAACATGGTATCGACGGCAACATGACATGGTTGTTTATATACAGACACACTAGAATAAGAAATACTGGCACATTAACACGAAATCACGTTCCCAGTCCCATGAAGATTTTCAATAGACAGACTTACTCCTTATTTCCAGTATAATTCAACTATAAGTCTTGGAGACTCTCAGCCTTTCAGTCTACTCTTCAAATGCCATTTTCCCATGCATCTCCAAGATCCAACTGGTTTTTGTTGTTTGTGGGTTTGTTTTTTTTTAACCTCACCTGATTGCAAGCAGTCTCCACTAGGTTCTGAAAATTTCAACAACTGTCATCTTCTTTTGGGTCATTCAACACCCACTAGTACTCTACACGCTGATCTATACCAAGACATGCTGTACAAATACAGCTATGGAGATGGTCTCCAATTAGATCTACTTCACCTCTTTTCCTTGTGTAACATGAAACGCTACCTACTGAATAACCTCACAGCTGGTCACTGTCTAAAATTTCACATTGCTAATACTAGAACTTCAGAACTAGCTTAGAGACTCTACAGCTTTACTTATTTCAAAACACAGTCACTGTACTTTTATCTCCACGGACTGAGGGAAAAAAGCAGAATAGAATTTTTCTTTTAAATAAAGGCTATTTTTTACAGGCAAGTATGCTACAATCCTTCCCCATCTGTAACAATTACAAAGGAAAGAATATCTCATCAAAACTTTTCAGCATTTATGATCTATCAGACCCTCAACAATTCGTGATTATTTTGTTGTACCCTGTTTATCCACCATACATTCAAACATGTGAAGGTCTTCACTGTTACCCTTCATAATCATTTCATATGACAGTTATCCTCCGGAAACTTCTATGCAACTTTTCCTTCTGGATTAACCCCTTAATTCCTATTTCAATTACTGTCAGATACTTGAAGTTATACACCGAACAGGTTAAAGCAATGGGCAGTTTTGTTCCTTGTTTCAACAAAATGATTATTTAACTGCAGGCACACAAACACTTCAAATTTATGTTTTGTTATCATAGAATCATAGAACAGCCCAGGCTGGAAGGGACTGATCCAGAGATCATCTGCTCCAATCTTTCGTGGGAAAGGGAGCCCAGATGAGATTAGCTAGCAACCAGTCCAATTGCAGCCTGCGAACAAACAGCCACTTAGCTATTTAAAAAACAAACAAACAAACAAAACCCAACCTTTTCTCTCCTACCAGGATCTGTCAAGTTTGTAGCTGCTAGGGCAGGGGGAAGATGCTTCTTAAATTAAGATCCAGCGTTAAAATATCAGGATGTCTGTAATATTTCTGAGTGCACTGAAAGTCTATCTCCAAATGATGGGAAGGTATCTCGGCATTTTTAGTACAAGGCACTCAGCTTCTACTGCCAAACAGTAAATTCACCTCAAGTTTACTGACAACTTATACAAGCTTGTACTTCCGTCAAATCGTTTTGCTTTCACTTTTGTCTGTATTTCTAATCACACTAGGTACTGAATCTAATCACTGAAGGGTTGTGTCCAATAAAATTTTAATATTTCAACTGAATATACTCAGGTTTCACCAGTGCACTGTAATTATTAATGAAGATAAATAATATCAGGAAGCCAAGGTCTTTCCTCTCATTTCCCTGCAATAGACTTCTTGGTTTAGAACACTGCAACCACTTGCTAACCTTTACTGATTATTTCACATGAGCTTTAAGAAGAGCTTTCAAAACCTTAGTGCTTTATTAAATCCATATATTATATTTTTCCTTTTATTCTTTGATTTTGTAGTTTAATTTTAAAGAGCTTACATGCATATAACAAACATTCCTTTTAATTTGCAACCTTTTCACATTTCCACTATATTAATGTTGAATAATTTTCTTCCTCTCTATTTTACTGATGATACCAGTGCTGAGAACCACGTGCTTTTCTAACTTCGCGAATCAGTACCGTAGTTGCTTTATTTCAAGCCGTCTCCTCTTTCAGCCATCACACAAGTTGTACGACAAACAGTTTTTCTATCTGTTCTGTTTTCTACAGCATGCTTGAACATCAACCTCCCTACTACCACCGCTGGCACAGCTTTACATGACTTGTATGAAAGTGCAATGGATTTACTTGCCTGTTGTATGCTGTCCCCATTAACCATATGAGGTAGAAGTGGCACTTCATTCAATATAGGCGTAGCTTCTAATGGAGGCGGCTGGTCGGCCATCATGTCTGAAAACCATTCATTGACAACTGCTCACATTAACCACCTGCTAAAACAAAAAGAGTGCCAATATTAGATATGTCTCTCCTCTCCCCAAATAATTCTCCACTTTGTTCGCCAAACTTGGTACCAATGTTTCAGAAGAAAAATACAGCAGCACCTTCAGGACATTGTTTGGTTTTTTTCCCCTCACAAAACAAACACTTGCACTATGCTATTAACTGAATATTTGAAAACCCAATAGGAAAATATCATCAGACTTCAACACTCCACAACCCTCCCCCAAAGATTTTCCAATAAACTGACTTGAACTGGAGACAAAAGTTACTGTAAAACATCTGCTTCTAGCTTAATTGCACATTTAAAAACTTGTGCAAACAGACAGTCTTAAAAGTATGGAGGGGATCACACGTCAAACACCCGAGTTCTTCATAATGGAGTACACCCAGGGTGTCCAATATATTACCTCACTTTTCATTTTTAAGCACCGCATTTAAGCAATACATATCCTTCTTCCAAAAATATGCTCTTTAAATATGTATCATGCATATTCAACTTGACATGCCACGAGTGATGAAATCGGTATCTAAGTGATACAATTACACAGTAGCAAAATTGACACTTATGCAGCACTTTAGTCTTAAATTTGTAGTTACAATTTCTAAATTGCTTGTACTCTGAAACCTAAGTTTTAGGCCAAATAATTCACATACTACATGTACATTTCAGTCCCTGTGATGATCAAAAAACCCCCTAAATCATGCAATTTCTCCAATTTTGCAACGTCATCAATACACAAGTCCGACACAGTGAAAACAAAGCTTAAGGCAACTCATGAGAGTAGAGTACTTTGTACAAAAGTCTTTGATTACCACAGAGAATTGCATATGGAAAAGTGCTGCATAGTTTTGGGCTTCTAGTGAATAATCTGTAATTACAGTAAGTCAAAATACAATCCAAATGTTAGTGAATTTTCAGTGCACAGTTAATTCAGCATCCATAAAAAGCACAAGATAACAGGATACAGGAAATGCTGACATTTCCTTCTCCCTTCCCATTACCTCCTAGAAACCCATACAGAAGACAAAACGCGGTTAGGACAGTCCAATTCGTTAAATTAAAAGTAAAAAGCAAAATCAAAACAAAAAACATTTCCCACTCCCAAATCTGTGCATGAACCGAGTCAATCTATATACAGCTGCCAAATCCTTGTTCAGTTCTCTATAACCAGTATGGAAATGACAGTGTTGGGGGGGAATCATTTCTTCTGGCATTATCTCATTTCGTTCAGAAAGGGTCTGTCATAAAAGTTGAGATTACAAGGATTTCTTCTGTTATTACCATTACAAGGTAAAGAGGCTGGTAGCATCCATTGGTAAAAAACACACTCCTCCTTGTTTGCAAAAGCATGTCAGAATAACTGATACAATCACAGAATACAGCATAACAAAATACCCAAGGCTGCCAAAGAAACCAGCTCATTCTGCATACCAACTGTTTTCTGGGTCTGCTCCAGCAACAATTTTAAGAGGCCAAATATGACTGCACAGGTGCAAGGGCTAGAAACGACCTCCAAAGTTTAAATTTATATCAGGTTTGTCCTAAATATACTTAGAGCTTAGCATGTTATTTATTTCCTGAATAAAATAATCTTCCATCATATTTGTCAGATTTTGAATTACCTCCGCCAAGGAAACAAACTCATCTGATCATATATAACTATTCCACTTAAAAATACCTGCATGGTAACACTGCCAATCAGTACGTTAAAATTAAGGCAGAAGTTTCTTCCACTACACCTCTCCCATTTTTAGAGGTTTAGAGGTTAGATCTAAGTCTTAAGAGCCCTAATAGGAATTCAGTATACACAGGCAGATTGAAAATATTTTATAGATGCGTATAGTCTCCATTTCTTTCATCTAAGAACCTCAAAGACAACAGAAATCAGCACTTAACATAGAACATAGAAGGGGAAAACCCTTTACCAAAAAGCAACTACATCTGCATTCAAATGTTCAACTAACAAAAATAACCAGCTGTAGAAAAACGTGTTCTGAAATAAGTCCCAATACCACCTGCAATTTTAAATAAACGTTCAAAGTTTCTATCCTAGTCCCCTACACTGGCTGAATATAGTTCTCTGAGGCTTTGTCTCCATCAGCGAGCAGCGCAGTGTAGTTAGTACTAATTGTAGCGCAGAGCACCAACATCCACATGGCTCTCAGAATCCTTAATCTGCTGCCTAATGACACAGGTAGTATTTACGTTTACACCTACACACACACACGTTCTACTTGCTTAGTGCTGTAACTTCACATTTTTCAGAGGGAGAACTTATTACTTGGACTATTAGGAAACAAATGTTTTTATACAGTTAATGACAATCTCCAAAAATAGCAAATACAATTTAATGTCTCAGTAGGAATCTCCATATGGTCAGAGAAAATGGAAATACTCGCATAAATGAAACCATTTTAATAACTCTTGGGCAGTTTCACCTGGCTCAGAACGCTAACGTTGTACTGTACAGCTGGGCTCAGATGGCTGCAAGTGGCAGACCACTAACGATAAAGAGGAACATCCCACTGCGTACTGACAGATTTGCAAAAACCAAGGGTTTTTTTGTTTTAGAGCACAGCTTCATTCCTTAAAAATACTGGTAAGAGAGCAGCAGAAGACACTGCTGCTCTCAAAGGTGGCATCTCTGCTGGTAAATGAGCACGGGACTCAACCCCTCCCCAATTTAACAGGTAAAACTTTTCAAGGGAAATAAAGCATTCCCACTGAACATGATATCAACGGGTTCGCCTCCCAAAAGTCCCCATTTCATTCAAGGAAGTAGGTGGTATTTGGGTAAAAAAAAAAAAGGGAAAATTCCTGAAAAGTTATTACATACTCAGCACAATTTCCTGAAAAACAAAACAAAGAAATAGAGATTTATCCTGAAAAGCCATTACCCACACCCTCCTACTGCTGGTCTAGGAGCAAGGAATCCGGCCCTGCCGTCCTCCAGCTCAGCCCCACGACTCTCGCTCTCGCCAGCGAAGGCAGCAGCAGGGCAAGCAGTGCAGCACGGCTGCTGCAAGGGAGGAAGACGGCTGCTTCTAAAGAAGAGGTGGAGGGCAACCACTGCGCGGGCAGAGAGGAGATTCGAGGATCCTGAGCCCACCTCCGTCCACAACTACCAAGTCTCACAGCTCCCCTCAAACGCTGTCACTGACGCCGGGCGTTCCCTGAACCCTCGGTTTTACCCCAAACCAAGTTAGCCTGGATAGGCAAATCCAGCTGGCGAGTTGTACATGGCCCCAAAAAGGAGTGACCTACCTATAGGTAGAACGGTGTCAAAAAGCTTTTCGGGTCCCCTAAAGCTAGTTTGTTCTATCACATGCTGGGTAATAGAGACTCGGACTGCTATTTTCCAGGGGCTGTTCTTGGCAGCTAGGTGTTTTAAGTTTATCACCACTACTAACTATCCAAGTGGTCAGAACAAAAAAAGAAGAAAAAAGTATTTACACTAAGAATTCACGGGCTGCACTGACATCAAAGATGAGCTAATACACACAATTTTAAAATCTAGGCTAAAAATAAACAAGAGAAATCCCATCTGCAAGCATTAAAGACTAGGCAACTTCTGTAGTTTTCAGAGCCGCAAAGGAATGTACCGAGAATTAGTAAATCATTATATATGAATCAATAGCAGAATTTGTAGAGGTATCTTCTAGAGCTTTGTCACCACGCACTGGAGATTTTTGAGTCAGTATGGCATTAAATAGATTAATTTTTAGAAAGGTTACGTTTTACAAGAGTACTTCTGGCCTGATTCATTTCTTTACAGTGGTTTCTATTAGATATCAGCTAAAGGTCATTCCCAAACTTGGTTTGAGCTGAAGGATGAATTCAGCCCTTACAGCATGACAGCCATTAAAAAAAAAAAAAATAGAATTGGGACTAACCATCTCAGAAACAAACCTTCTGAAGCACTGTTTTAGCAAAGCTGAAAGTAGTAACAGTGGATATCGCATTTCTAAGTTAACAAAAATCTACACCAGAAACAGCTTGAGCTACTGCTTTCACAGATTATTTGTTCAAGACACATGCATCTAAAAACCTGAAATATTTTGTCATTTATTTTACAACATTAAAAAATTAAAATATTTTAAACCAAATAAAACCAGTTCATATTTTAAAAACGTACCCCGAGAAGCGTTCCTGAGTAATTCAACGCTGTGCTAATGTAATATGGTTAACCATATTAAAAAAAGGGGCAATATTTTCCACTGACAGTCTCGCACTACAAAGGCTCCTAAGAAAAACAGAAAAACTTAATGACTAGCCTTCCGGAAAACAATTACAGTATACAGCGGCTGTGCCTGACCTCACTTCCTGACATAGTAAAAATGCCGAGACTCTGGAAGACTGAAACATTGGCCTTCCCTCTTCTCCAGCCCAAATTCTTCTCAACCAGTGCTGCAGTCATCCTGGACCCCGTCCAGCTCCCGAGGATTCGCACTGAACTCAGTGTTCATTGATTCGTGCCTACTCCCGCCTGAAGTCAGCGCCTCAGCCGAGAAAGCTGGGCTCTTATTTACATACAAAACAGCTATTATGCTCCCTATACGGAACTAGCAAAGCAAAGGTAGCCAGCTGAGGTCTGTATGGTACTACATCATCGTACCTTATGTCTGGAAAACGTCATGGATTCTCATGAGACACTTTGAAATGAAAATCTAAAGTAGTCTAAAAGAGTTTCGGTCCAAAGTGAAATAAATATGCAATTCTAGTATACGGGGGTGGTTACTAACAAATAAAACCACTGGAAACAATGCTCACTGCATTACAAAGCCTCCTTTAGCCATCTGCCCATGTGCAGCCTGGAATGAGGTGCGACGTTCAACTCGTGGTCACTTCCACTTGGACGTCACAACAGAAACAACTTCAAAATGATCACAGTAATATCTGTAAGAAAAAGTTACGACTGGAATAATTTTCCCGTATAAACGCACCACTTCTGTTTTATCCAGAGCTTTGGAACAGTCACCAGTAAACACCAATACCACATCAACAATTTTACAGACGTGGTTTCTCTTTAAGCGGTAACAATGAATTTGCAGCTATTTATGCGCAGGGCATGTAAAACCAAAGAAAAGTTTGTGTATTCATTAAATGTGTTTTATAGTACTACACCAAGTAAGAAAAAATGCATATACTGAAAAATAACTTCTTCATTGGAATTATATCCTTTAATCACATTAATAAAATATGAGATTATCTACTGTGCAAATGTGTAGCAGCGTTATGTATTTAGCAAGTTTTAGAAATCCTGTTATCGCCTATTAAAATATTTTCCTAGCATATTAAAAATCTCTCTTCAGAAAGACATCACACACAAACTAAAGAGGGGAGGAACGCTGTAGACAGAAATGGATCAGTTTCATTCCACTGTCCAGAGTAGAAGCTGAACAGATTTCATAAACAGTAAAAAAAAAGTTCACAATCCCACACAGAAGCTACCACAAAGACTCTATTTTCATTATAGTAAGTGCTGGATTTAATATGAGAAAGTTCCTATTCCAAGGAGCTCATTACTTAAATGGAAACTCTTTTTTCTTTAATACAGTATGCCTGAGTTAGAAAGAACAATGTGTCCAGGACCCAAGAGGAAGTCTGATGGAGAGCTAGAAATTTAGCTCAGACTTCCTGATTTCTAGGTTCAGTGCCTTATGCAACCTTCTAGCCTGATCATAAGTTTACATTTATTGCAGGAAGTAAATTACTACAATATCGCCATTTATTAAAAGCAGCGTTGTATTAAAAACTAAAGCTTTGATTATACCTTTTTATAGTAACAGAATTACTAATTAGTATTTTTTATATATATCTACTATACTTTTATATATTATATTTATTTTCTCTAAGTGGGGAAAAAAACCCAGTCTCATTGCAAGCAACATACTTTGTTAGTGTCTTTTACCTTCAGAAAAAAGTAACATCTAGCACTGGATCTGTGGACACATACCTCTACGAACCTCATGTACTTTGATAAAGAAAATGTTGAGACACTGCCGTGCCTTAAAATCCAGATGATCTCTTGCAAGCTGAGACTTCTGAGTATTTTAAACACACTCTAACCTGTCAGTTAAATTTTGCACCAGTGATCTCCAAAGGTTGATAAAAAGAACAGCAGCAGACCCAAACAAAAGTCGTCCCCAACCTCAGGCTAAGGAATAGCCTCATCAAAAAGATCAAACCTTATTTATGAATTCTAAAAAACCCTCACCCCTCCAGATTTGAAATTTACGCCCCACGCAATTTTGAGGTAGGAAACATTTTGGAAAAAAGGTACAAGCTACCCTCTCCCACCCAAGTTTTTCAAATAAACAGTATTAACAAGGTGTTTAAGATATCATCCCAGTCCTAAAATAGTTCTCCTCTGCCACAGGACCACACATGAGACGTTCTAGGTGGATTCGTTTACTTTTAGCAAGATTAAGGGAATGAGAGACTTAACGGAATCAGATTTAACAGAAGCCCAGTTACAACTTTAGCTCTGAAGAGACCACCATCACTCCATAACAGTCATCTGTTCAAAACTAAATATATGTTTTGATTAAAATGTTGGAAATAATTTATAATGACACCCAAGTGAATTTGTCTGCACCATCTTGTATGAAGTTTGGCTTCTAGCCAGAAGGGCACCACAGCTTTGATACTGAAAACGTTCTTCATGACTTACCCAACAAATGTGCTCAGTCAAACATTTTTAATACCTACAGCTGTAAAGCCCGATGTCATTTTGATCCAGGTATTGCTAGGACCTCGCAATTTTGACCTAGATGAGGTCTGTGACCCAAGTAAAACAAAAAAACTCAACAAAATGCCCGCCCTGACTCCACAGACACATAGTAAAAGGCTTCCGCGCTCCGCACCGAGTGTTTTTTTCTAGAAACTCTTGTAAAATCTTTTTCTCTTTTGACATCTAAAAAAGTGACAATTCCAAACCATTTCTCTGTGTTTTCCAAAAAGTTTAACTGTTACTTAAATGCATATTCTAAAGTAGTTCTAACAGTTTCCACGGTAAAACATAAAAGTGACCACGTGCCTTTTATCACAGTCCAGACAGACCTTCTGCCCTCACAAAGACCATCTGGGGATGAAACACACCAGGCCAGCCGCCAGAAGGACCTCTAGTAACTTTCTAAAAGCTGCAGAAAGTTGACTGGCTCCTGTGGCCACCGACAAGAATGACCCATGGAGGCAGAAGTCAAGGTGTAAACCCTCTGTAGAAGTGCGGGGTGGGGGCAACTAGTAAATTACAGAAGGACACTTTTTTCCTAAAGACAATTAAATTAAGTGTTAATGCTCATCTCTCAGGGTACTTTGAGACCTGATTGCCCATAGAAATTCTCTCTGAGGGAGGAGTGAGACTGAGATGGAAATCACGGACACCAAAAAACCCTAGAAACACAGAGAAACAACAGATGCAACATACTAAGACACATGGGAACTCTGACATAAGCGATAGGATCAACTTTCATCCTCCCTTCCCAATCTGGATCAGGTTCCTGATGTGACTGTGCCAGGAAAGCAATAAAAAAAAATTGCTCCCCTCCACCCTCAAACAGAAACTACACCAGCAACCGCCCGTCGCGCTTAAAGAGGTACTTTCTAGCCTGAAGCTACATCCCTTAAGATTTGAGAGCTGTACTCCATGGGGACAAAAAAGCCAAATGCACCATCTGAAGGGCAGTGCTCACCCTAGAGGGTTACATACATTTTCCCAGCTACTGCAGAATTTCTTGCTGTTCCTCACAAGAGAAACTCCACTGTTAAGAACCGTGAGCTGGGAAGAAAAGTATCTGTCAATGCCCAGAGTACATTAGATTTGACCTGATTTGAGCTGTTATTAACAATATGCTGTCCTCTTAAGTATTCATTTATGAGGCCTGTAAAGTTTGCATTAACAGTTTCTATAATGCAAACATTATATTACTTTTAGATAAATATTTTCCTTTATTGTTTCGGTTATTTTAAGTCTTTACTCTTACTGCCAGAGCAGCAGAGTCATCTCCTGAGCACTTCTGTGCTGCTTCCTAAGTGACCAGCCCCATAAAACGAAACCCAGCCCGAAACCCCCCGAAAGGTCCTATTCCTGCCTCTAGAAGCGTTCAAGAGAATTGAACACCTCAAAGGACTGAGCCCTTAAAGCGTTTCATTCTTATTTCAACTTTAAAAAAGTAATGGGATTAAGGTATTTTCCAGCTGTGTCGATGTTGTTAAAAAAATTAATTGATTAAATGCAAAACTGACTGCTTCTTCCCACCAGCTAGGGAGATGACATGTTCTGGCATAAGCTAAGTTGCTCATTTTAATGTCCTAAAGCTACACAAAGCATAAAATTTTCAAGGTTATATGAAAAAGCTTTTAATAAATGCAATGTAACAACGTATTTATTTTAAATATGATTTTCTAAGTGTGAAGCTGTGCCCCCTGAATTTCAAAACGTTGTTCTGGTTGTTCAGGCCTTGAAGGAAACCAGTTTATTTACACATTAACAACATACTACTGAAATTCTATACCCAAATGTCTAACTAAATCACTTAGAAGTTAGGGAAGTATCATACACCATGGCTCATTGAAAAGTAATTCCAAAAAACCTTCTGGCCAGAGACACAAGAAGTAGAGAGCACTGTTGAGATGAAAAAAAAAAAGATAAAAAATGAGAAAGGAAAACCCTGCAAAGCACAAAAGCAGTGACAGTGTCCTCACAGGCCTCAGGGTGCAGTCATAATGTTAACAGTGGCAAAGAACAGCTGGGAAGCTAATAGGGTATTTCTTTGCAAATAAAATACACGCAGCTCTAGAAAGACAACACTGTACTCTTAAGAGCACAAGCACTACTATGTATCTGAAAATATACCTTGGTGATAATGCAGTAATGGCCACAGAGAAACCTTAACCGGTCAGCAAAAAGGTAGCTGGAGTTTACACCTTTAAGTAACTACAGATCTGAACAGATGAAGCAAAATGTTTAAAACCGTGCCAAGATTTACAAGACAGGAGCTGCAAGTTTCTACAGGGAGCTGCACGTGCCCCAAGATTCTGAAATTCAGGTTAAGTACCTGGATAACTACGTACAATTCTTCCCTATGGGAAAGCTTTGGTCTTGAAGTGGAACGCAAAATTGAATCCCCTTTACGGTAATTCTTCCCCTTAAAAGAAACAAGTTCTGCCCATTTATTTACCAACCTTCTTCAATTTCAGGGCAAAAAGTTCTGTTTCAAAGACTGGAAACAACCCAAAGAAATGGCTATTGTATGTGCAGACAAGTCCACCGCAACAGGAACACATTCCATAGCACCTTGTTCATCTGAGTTTCCTCCCTACAGCGAGGAATACCTAGTTCACAGCAAGGAATAAATATCTAAGTATTTTTAAAAGCTTTTCTTATAATCTTCAAGTAAGAGCTGGCTGAGGACCAGCCAGCACAGTGGCAAATTTAAGTGTACCCTGAGCTTGGCTGGTCTACTTTGTCCTACGCCATGTTATTTCCAGACACCAAGCGTGCCAGGCTGTGTGTTGTACAGACGGGGATGTCAGTTTGCTGAGCCAATGAAACCTCCTGGGATTATGCCAGGGAAGCACCAAAACTCATACCTTTTTAGTGCCAGGGCTGTGCAATACCTGTCCTAAATTAACCTAGGGAGCATTACGGGATGGCAGACACAAGCACAGAGTAGGTACAGCTGCTGTGATACAAACAAGATCTGAACCAAAAGTTGTTTTCCAAATGCTTGCATTCCAAATCTCGAACAACAATTTCTTTTTTATTTTAAACTCGACTCTAAGAGAGAGCAATCATCCAGGTTATTAAAACCAACAGTAACAACACTATTTCCAGGGAAGGCTCCCTACCGCGAGACTGGTCAGAGCAGTCAGTTGTCATCTAATCCAAGAAAACAGAAGTAACATCAGGACTTCACAAGATTAATACGAGCAGGAGTTTGCTTTCAGGTTTCTGAAGGCACTAAGGAAAGCAAAGGCTGATTTTCCACTAGCTCCGATTCAATCTGCTTCGGCAAATCAGAAGTGTTCTTGATGTATCCTGTCAATGTATCGATACAAACAGGTAATTCTTCCCCTTAGCTCTCTTACAAAACATGACTTCAAAAACAAGCATAAAAATACAGCGATAGCAAAGGATTTCTTCAAATTGTAAGAGATTATGCAAACTTCAAGCAAGGAAGAATTGTTTTGATACACAAGCTGAAGACTGTTTTCCTTGCGCAACATGAAAAGAGGTTCAGGCTGCAATGCTTTAGCTGCACAGCGGATCAAATTAGCCTAGTTAAAACAGGTTATACTTAAACCAAGGGCTAAAACACACCAATAAATTACTTAAATTACCATATCTGAGCAGTCTCATGGTAACAGACCATGTGCATTTTTTCAGTTCATGGAAAATGCACGGTAAAATGCAAGTATGAGATCACACACGAGGTTTAAGCAAACACACTTCACCCAGCATTTGTGACAGGCCGGGAACACGCATATAACCATTATCACAGTTCAGCTGATGCATGGTAACACACCAAAATAATTTGCCTCTATGCCTGAGCTTTAAACACTCATTGGTAAATCAGTTAACCTGCTACAAGTTTGGGGATGTAATCACACCTTTACATAAGCGCGCAAGTGTAAATTATCACAGTTTTGAAGAATCTAAGGATGACAGTTTATATATATGTTTTTATAAATTTTATATTCTAAGAAACCTAGGCATTAAAAAGCAAAATGACAGTTTACAACACACCAAAAAGTTGTTTATATAACATCTTGCAAAACTGAATAATTCTTCTAAATAATTATCACCCCTGACATTTTGAAATGGACAAAAATATAGGTATTGGTAAGCAGATTAAACCTTCTGATGAAAACAGTCATTCTGCTCAATACTAACACGTACCGTCTTGCAAGTACTTAAAGAGTACTAAAGCTACTTACATCCATGCAAATATTAAAGGCTGCTTTTATTCCTTCAAGTAACTGTAGTATGATGAACCCAACTGAAGTTATGTGTTAGTGGTACAGACCACTTCCCTAGTTTGGGACTCTTCAGCATTTCACACAGCAGAACTGAAAGCAACTGATCCCCATTAAAGAGATATCAATGTTGAAGCTATTTAATAAAGGGCATTAAACAGCAGATAAAAATACTTCATCCAAATTTATAACCCCGTATTTAACATGGTTAAACGATTTTCCTCCCAAAATACCCATTCAACTCAGGAGACTATAACATGGTTATCTATTTTTTTTTTCTTTGTATCTTGTAAGAAATCCATCTGCTGATTGATCTTTCACTCACAGGGCACTCTCAACTTCTCTCCCCAAAGACTTGTTTTGTACCTACTTATGTAGTTTCACATCACATTCTATTCGACATCGATTAGCTACCGTTCAGTTCTTTACTTGATTTCTTCTGTTGCGTTAGACAATTGTGAACCAAACACGAAAGGACTTGGGAAAATGGGGTGAACTGCTCCTCACAAAGTTGAGACTAGCACATAACACTTGAATTTTGGTGCATAGTCGTAACACGAAAACTAATTCTTCATTAGAGGGGACCTAACCTCAGCAAAAACACACCCCGTCACAGAAAAACTAAAGTCTGCTCGGATGCCTTTCAATTCAATGAACAGCGCATTAGCTGTGATGTCATGCAAAATTGCAATTTCATCCTCTGACGCAGCTGATGCGATTGCTTTCCTCAATGCAGCAGTCGTGTTAGGCTAAAGAATACACTGTTGTAAGCTATATGCAGCCAATGTCACACATAACAGTGATCAAAAACTTGTCAAAGGACAGGGTTAATTATTGGCTACGTAATGGTTGTGCGGTATCTATGGATACCCATTTTGAGCAATATTAACAGCTGCTCTCTTCTAATCCAGACAGATCGGGAAACAAATTCAAACGTATGAATTTGAAAGATCAGGCCCCCACCAATGCAACAGGTGGCTCTAAATGTTCTTTTTAGAAAAAGCCTGATGATTGTCTTCAGGACATACTCACGTCAACTCCCTAAAAGATGAAACAGCTACTTTATGTCTTCACATCAAAAAGGAGGTTTCTGATTCACAAATACTTTATAGTGCATCTGCTTATTCTCCTTCCATGTAAAACACACTGTTCTAGCCAACAGCTTCTAAAACTTGTCTTTACTTTTGGCTACTTGTATTTTTAAGAATGCAATTGCCATGGTTTCATAAGGGTCTTGCAGTATTGTACATCAGGAGATAAATCACAGGAATCTTCATAAAAAAAAAGAAAGTTGGAGAATTCTTGCTCCCACAAGTGCCACACCGATGGCAATTTTCTGACAGATTTCCTTCCGCTTTTCAAGCAGGTCAGTTCCATGACCTGATCAATTCCATGACTGAGGAGCTCAATTCCATAAGCTCCAACTAAAAAGTGTATCTGAGTAAGGCCACCTAGCCGGTCACTTATCAGTATGCTACCACCCACTTGAGCTGTTTTCTACACAGGAAATGCATTTTGCTAAAAACAGAATTTACTTTCTTTATCCAAAGGCCAATTATGCAAGTCTCTCTTAGACAAAACTTCCAGCTAAGGGGGTGGGGGGAAGAGAGAGAGCGAAAGTAATGTGGAAATAAAGAGAAGGTTGCTACCTTATAAAACCAATAATGTTTATGTGGAAACACTGAACCTCTTCTTACCTCAAGAACTCTATCAGTTCTTCCTTCCCTAATTCATTTTTTCTATCTGATAGTAAGTTATCCAAAAATTTCTTCCCCCCCCAAAAAAGGGAGCCGTAAGTCTAGAAATCTGTCAAATAATACTTTTATATTATTTCAGCTTGAAGTGTACTTAGAGACTTAACGGAAAAAATGCTTCATAAGATCTGGGAGAATAGTAAGTTATGTCTAATTACCGTCGACACTCTCCTTACTTGAATTTTCTCCTGTTGATAAACGTTACACGGTCAGTGCCTGCTGTAGGATGAGCAACGTGCTGTACTGTCCCTCAGTCTTCTTTCTGCATACAAGAAAAAAGGAACAGTAATTTTCTTTTTAGTGACTAGGCAAGCATAAAGTCTTAAGGAAAAAAAGGTGCAGAAAACAACCTACATTCAGTAAAACAGCAAAAGACATCGGAGAACAGCCAATGATTAACTCTGCTAGAATCAGCAAATAAAACCCAAGGAAGACTCCACTGGGAAAGAACCAAAAGACCTTACGCAGCCCTCTTGCATTTATTCAGTACGTACCGAATGCAAAACCTGACAACTGAGTAAACACTGCACGTACATTTAATGCTGTATTAGCCAAAGACACTCCACTGCTTAAGCTATGATCTAATGAGTGAAAGGTAACTTGAACGCTATGAAGATGGTTCCTGTATGAAGTGCATTGTGTGGCAATTAAGTGTATTTACTTAGTCATCTCCTCAGTGCTCTATTCCTCTATATGACAATAATGATAAAAAAAAAAATCCATTTCCAAAAGGTATGTGAATGTATCCAAATTTAAATTATCATGAACATATTTATCCTCTGATAGGGGACATAAAAAAAGACATAAGCTGTACAATCTGGAAAACACAATCACAGTTTACTGTTATGGGGCAGCACAGCTTTATTCTAGAAACTGTTCCACTAAAGATGCTCCACCAGGAGCAGATAACGAACAGCTTCAGTAGTCACTGAAGCCATCCAAGAGGTTATATTTAATATAAAAAAATCATCATCTTTTTCAAGCTACTGGATCCAGTACCAAACTCCAGTTCCTAAGCCACTCGCACATCGAGGATTACAAATTGCACTGGTTTGGCTCTCCACACTTAAGAAGTCTTTACACATACTGGTTAATTCCCAATATAGTTTTTCTAAAGATAAGGCACAGGCAGGTACGTTCCGCGGTTTTACTGGAGCGCTCCGAAAAATCACTGCCTCCGTCGCTCACTGAGGTAGTTTATAGACTAAGCTGGCTACCTTTGCACTGAGCCAGCCAGCAGAAGCTCACAGCTTCCTCCAGCAAACACAGCAGATCCATTGTTATTTTCACCAGAAAGGTGATACTGTCTTGAAGTCGCAGATGTTTCTGAAGTCACAGCCTAATAAATGTTCCTCCTGAACTCCTTTTAATAAGACATGGGCAAAAAAATACAAGGCATCAGGCCCCAATGCTGGAAAAGTGAATCTTGAGCAAACGGAAGCATTTTCCACATCAATCAAGATATTGGGAACAATAGCAGATTTACATTAAGATTGAAATGGACTAAGGGCTCCGAGCCAGTGGTCTGTCTTGCTGGTCAATACACAGAAAGGATTGTGTTAGCACCACTGAAAGAATAAATTATCGCTGCTTTTACAATAAGCTCTTCAAGAATGCAATAAAGAGTTCAGTGTGTGCTCCTCACTCAGGAATCCAAAACTTTTCAGTTAAGGTCTGGCTCGCAGCAAAGATAACAGCTGAAAACTAACCATCTTGACCTTGGTAAGCTTCACGACAACTTGCTAAAAACAGGTGAAAAAAATGAAAAGGTTACTTCTCTGATATTCACCAGCCTGAAACCAGAGCAATGAGCAACCACAGTTTTAAACACCGATAGTTCAGATCTGATCGTTTTGAGATACAGCAAAATTAGAAGTGAGAAACGGGTTTTTTTTTCCTAAAGTCTCTTGACTGTTGCAGTGTTACTAATATTGATGTTTTCTCAACTGCTTTCAGAGATAAATTTAAAATTCTTCCCTGATTGACGATGATCTTCCCTGATCCCCAAATGAAACGATGAGAGGAAATAAAGAAAATATGTAACTAGGGAAGGCATTCTTACAGTATTTCATACCGGCTTATGACTCTGACGCAGAATATCGTAAGAATGCCTTCCCAGTTGTTTATTTTCTTAAAAGTTACAAGCTTACTTCTACAGTTTGACAAGAAGTCTTCCAAGTTGGGGAAATAGCAGGTCATCAAATAAAAGTGCCAGTTTCAGTCTTCCAAGCTTAAAACATGTATTTTAATTTGCTCGAAATTCACCCAAAGGGATTCCAAAACCTTTTTCAATAACGGGTGTACAAACGGGTCTACAAATACATACAGAGTACCGCCCAAACCTACTGCGTTCCCAGTGGGGGTCTGCCAAGGCCCGGCACGCTCTCTTGTGAGCAGAATGCTGGAATCTTTACTGTTTGCACAGTACATGTGAAATCTTGTTTTTCAAGGACTCACCAAACCTTTCCTAAAAATGAATATAAAAGATGAAAGGTTGTTGGCCTGGGTGTGACAACCCACACAGTCAACACGATGCAAATGCTAACCTCCAAAAAAACCCAAACAAAAGACCGTTACAAGTGTCATATAGAACATTTATATTCAATTTTGTTGCAATTTTGGTTTCAGTACAACATCAAAGAAAGATGCAGTTTGTGATCAAGGGTTGTGGCAGGAAACGCATTTGTGTAGACAAAGTTATCTTTATTCTCTCTAAAGGTGAATACACTAGGAGTTATTGTTTTAAACTATTCTAACATCCAACTCCTCAAAACCATCGGCAACTAAAACGCTGTAGTAAAATTAACTACCAAATTTTACAAACAAAAATAAGCTATTCTAACATAACAGGAATGAAAACAGCCTGCAATATGTATCTGTGCAGATACAAAGCCCAAGAAGTTGAAATTATTCCGTTTCATTGTCAAAGTGCTGCTTAATTGCAGTTAAGGCCAAGTTTTTCAAAAACCTGCTGCAACAATACTGAGCCTACCACCGAGCGAACAACTTGTAATAGCTTGCTCCAGGAGATGTTGAAGATGGTCAATACAAGTTTATTCACAGACTGCTGTATTAAGAATCACAAACTAAGATCCAGGTTACCACTGAACACCAGGTAGACTCCTTTCAACTCAGCTTTATAGAATATTAGATTTATTTGGTCCTAGCTAAGAACAAATTATTCCCAGGCAACAGCAGCATTCCAAAACTTTCAGAGATTTGGAACACAGTAAGGTAAAAAGACCTAAAGGAGAGGACAGTGTAATAGCTGGCTGTTTTTCAACATGCATGATTACACACACAGAGCCTTGAGAAAGTCAACATCTTTCCTATTTTACCACCTTATCCTTTTTCACATACAAATTACAAAAAACAAGGAAAGGAATGCAAGTGTGGGAAGCAACTCGAGTTTTGCTTCTTACTCACAGAGATACTGAACAAAACACAAAGTACTTTCTTCTACACTGGATATTAACTCCAAGGTCAATTTATTGGCTTCAAATACAGAGAGGATGCTTCCCTGGTTAAAATGCTAATCCGAGTCTCAGGAAATCTCGATTCAATTCCCTGCCTCACCACATACTTCCTGTGTGACCTTGGGCCATAAATATTTTGGTGCCTCAGTCTTTCCATCTGTGACTGAGATAGTATTTCCCCATTGAACCAAGTGTCATAAAGATAGACGCATTAGAAAAACATTAGGGATCACAGACCACAGGCACATGGTACCGGGCTCCTGAAGAATTTATCTGCAGCGGTAGCGCGTGTCAATATTCACAATTAGGCATCAGGTAAAGCAGGGAAGGGCTGCCAATGTTAAAAACCTAGCTACCACAGGACAGAAAAGACATAAAATATTCGAAGAATGGACAGAAATTGAAAGCTCAATTATGAAAAGAAATCCGCTTCACAGAAAATTTCCATCACTCCAACAAGAAGTCTGAGTGGCAAGTTTTAAACAGAAGCAAAACTCAGAAACCAGCTGGGAGAGAGCTGCTCAAGGAAGCAAATACACCTGCCAGCCACCCATTATTACCCCGTTTTCTGAAATTATTGCGCTGCGCACCAACCACCTCAAATAAGAGGCTGGGGGCCACGAATCCCTGGAGACTCTCCCCCAGCCCTCCGTAGGAAAGCAATCCCACGTTGCTGAAGTCAACAGCCTTTTGTAAGAGGCAGTAAATAGGACGGCGCTGAAAAGCAGTCACAGTAGGGTCCCCACCTTTGCTGCTGCCCCAAGGCAGAGGGGGACAAAGCAGAATGGGGGAGGGTAAAAGATGGTCACCACCCAAACACTAGATGACAGGACTGACCTCCCCCTGCCCCGACCCCAGGAGGAGCTGGGGGAGGTGTCTGGTACTCGAGCTGCTGATCAGCCAAGGGGAACAACTAGAAGGCT
>NW_008825073.1:4204609-4229297 GCF_000699105.1 Pygoscelis adeliae | reverse complement strand
CAGGCTGCCGAGCCCCTCTGGCACATCCGTTTTCTCTGGCAATTAATGCAGCGATAAATTCTGCACTCCTCAGCCGATTTCCACCGGCCCCTTTTCACCGATACGTTTCGGTGAATATGTTCTGAGCGAGTTCGAGGCACATTTTTCAACGCTGTGATTCAGGGGATGTTTTGTGCCCAGCATAGGAGTCGGCTTCTGGGCGGACGCAAGAGAAATGTCACGGCTGTGCTCTTGCACAAGCTCCACGTAAACTGTGGATCACAGCAGTTCAGAAGAAAAAGGTCAAACTCAACATTCGTATGCAAGCTGTATAATATACATATAAAGCAACTAACCTTTTAAAATGAATGGCCGTGTGTTTAACCCCGGACCGATCTTAGATATATTTTTAATGAATATAGGAAATTTTATAATGAATAGAAGAAATTGTTCGTTTATGTCAGAGAACTTCTCTCTGGAGACTGGTGGAAGTGGTTGATTTGCCATACTGAACAACCTGTGCTGAACAGGACTAAAATAAATTCCCATCCGTCTTTTTAAATAAGCAAGCAGTGTTAAGGAAGGCCAGAGGTGGTGGCGTCTGCTCAACTTCTAGGCGACTAATAACGTACCTTGTTAAATAAATGCCACAAAAACACTCAGTGTAACTTTACGATTAATTTTACTCATACGGGCCCATAAAATGGTGGATATGTTCTCTGCAAAATGATAGCAAACAGTGAAGGAACAGATAAAATCATCGTCAGATTGCGTCTGCGCGTTCGACACTTGCTGAAGCGTTGTCCCTTTCTTCTCTTTCGTTGTATCTGATCATCTAGCTGTTGCAAGACTTCACTAGTATGTTTGAATTTTACCTTTGTTTGGGGACAAAACAAGCAAATGCTATTGTTACGGTTTAGCATCACTGAAAATGTACATTTGGTGCAGAATAACGCTGCTGGTGCATTAAAAGATGGCTTTTGCAAGGAGCCCATTACCTTTTCGTTCTCTGATCTCCGTTGTCACCTCTATTTATTTAAGCGTCTGAACAGCTCATTGTAATGCCCTTTGTGATCTGAAAAGCAAAACTCCGTAGCTGGATCGATGGCCAATTCCAGGTGGAGAAGGCAGGGGAAACGTTTCCCTCTTAATGAGATCATTGGCAAAATCTCTGTCATGATCTCGGCACTGAAATTTCCTCCTCTTTCCACCTCTTCCACAAGTTTTACTGCACACGTGTGACTACTGGCCTGGTTCTGGTACAGAAAAGCAGCAGCTCCTACTTTTGCCGTGTGGGATAGTGTGGATCGGCACATGTTTTATTACGGTTGAAAAGAAACTAATAATTCCTCGTGCCAATAAAATAGATTGAAATCTTCAGTAAAAGATTCAGGGGAAAAATAAGCCGCTCCTCTGTTTTGAGTCATGTCTTACTTTTGTCACTAGTGCTTAGCTCTTCATTTAATTGCCAATTCTGACATGAAATTCTTTAATTCCAGCTCAGATGTGAGGCTTGTGAACACTTCAGAAAAGGTAGAAGACAAGTCCAGCGTGGGACTCGGTGAATGCAGACCTGCTTTCTGCATTATTGTGCTCTAGGAACAAAGGGTTGGTTAATCATTTCACCTTTGAGAGAATTCCTGGAATCTTCAGCACTCCATCTCAGGAATCTTATAACTCCACAGGCTCTAACTAATCTGCAGCGAAGCGTATCTAGTGCCCCGGGGATTTAATTTCTGAAGTGAAATATTTGTGCTTAATTTTTGGGAGATCCTCTGACAGAGACCCATCAGGATGCGGTTTGGAAATTTGAAATACATTGCATTAAATGAGCGTTGCTGCTGGAGGCAGCAATTCAAGGACTATTTTGACTTTGCAGGCTCAGTATTTATTCATTGCCGGCTAAACCTTAGAAGTTATGACTAGTGGTGGTGTGTGATATACGAAGGTCTGATTCCCCATCGTGAGCGTACTGTGTCTGGTACCCAGAATAAAGAAGGTCTTCGGGGGTGGACGCTGAGCATTCTCTGCACTGAAGGCTATTGGGCCTCCCAGCTTTGATTACTACAAGAATTCCTTTGTAGGTAATAATGCAGTATTTTAGCACTCGGAAAAATCCTTTTCCTTTCCCTCTGACCTTTCATTAAATCATTTTTTTCCCCCCTTAATTTTCCATTCTAAATATACTTTATATCCTGGCAAGGTAATTCACTGGTAATTCTACCAAATATGATGTCTGATGGAAAAGCTTACAGAGTCGTAGCTAGTTGCTAGTGCGATTTAGGATGAAAGATCTAAAAACCGCCCACATTCCACAAGCTCCAGGGCTCCTTTAAAACCGAAATGGCTTCAAGTACGAGAACCGTTCCCACACCGTGGAAAATAAGTCACCGAATGTTTGCTGCCTGCATCCTACATTTGTATTGCTATGGGATGACAGTAAGGGAGAGGTTTTTTTTGGCTGAAACTGGAAACTGTATGGCCAGCCGGTGAGGCTGAAGGCACACAGATGGGCTGTTCCAGATGGCGAAGCTGCACAGAAGAAATATTTGGCAGGAGTAGCGTAGTGACCAAACTGCCTGGAAAGAAGGCCCTGGTTAGATGGGTCAGAAATTACAGAACAGCATGGAACAAGTCTGAGGGAGTTCTGAAATTCCTGGAGAGCCGTAAGCGCTGTGCAAGGACAGCGGTGGTGCCAGGTTTCCCACACAAAAGCAGGCAGTGCTCATCTTGAGTCGCTGGGTTAGAAAAAGTTGGAATTTGAGGAAATGATTGCCCAGGCAGTCCTTTCGGTCTAGAGAGGGAGAGGGTAGAGGGGCGCACACCCCAATGATATCGGGACGGAGGGTCGATCCGGGCCCGGGAAGAAGGAATTAAAAATAGCAGAATGTAAGATCAGAGAACATTTGGAGAAAGGAAAAGGAAAGAGAAAAGAAACAGCCAAAATGGGAAGTGGAAATGAGTCAGGAGGGAGGGAAGAGAGCACAAATAGGAAGAAATCTGGGCTTCTAAAGGAAGGGCAGTCTCTGGAATGGAAAAGGAGAGTCTGTCTTAACAAAACAATGGCAAGAAGCAGTGCCAAAAACACACTCATTCTTCCATTAGAAAATTTTGAATTGTAATTTCTATTTTTTTCTTTGCTAATTTGACTGTTCTAGGTGAATTAATAAATATAAAAAAGGGGGGGGGGGCGGAAGAAAAATATTAAAGAAATGAAAAAGAAAAGCCTTTGACAAGAAAGGGGAAAAAAGAGAGCTAAGAGGAATATGACAATTACAACATATTCCACTCCGAATATGGGCGGGGAGGTTGCTGAAAGGCTTAGCTAACAAAAAGCTGCTGCTTACAGTTGGACACAGTAAATACCTGGATGCACAAAATCCCCTCCAAACCATCAACCCACTTACCATGATGATTAGCAGCTGCTCTGGATTTCTAGTTCCAGCCCATAATAAAAACATTTTTTTTCCCCATACTTGCATGGCAATAATAATGATGATTATGGTTATTTTAACTAGTGTCTAGCAAAGCCTCCCAGCTCTTGAATTCGTTAGGACCTGCGAACAAGGTCTTGGAACACATTCGCTTCATTTTCTCTTATTATATACAGAATACTGCTGTGTACACTTTAGGAGAGACCCAGGCAAGGCAACCTGGCAAACAAACTTTTATCAAACAGCACTTTGTTGGAAGCCTATGTGCTTAGATCCTCAAAAGTAAACAGCGTACACTGGAGCAGACTTTCCGCCAGTATGTATTGGCATTGCTCCATCCACCCCAGTGGAATTAGGAGTGTTTTCTCCAGCGGAGGATCTTGGTCCGTCGAGAGCAAACCAGCACTCTGTGCTGTGTTATTTCGAAAGAAGCACAATGGGAAAAGCCTGTAGGGCATCGGGAGCGGGAGTTTCCCCTGCAGGTAGACGAAACGTGCCTGCTGTTCTGCATGCGGAGGTGCACTCATCCCGGTTCCAGAGAATTGGCTGTTTGTTTGCCATTGAACCCCAAAAACAAGTCATCACCAGCAGAAATGATTTAATGTGAATCAACGCTATCTAAACAAATAGGTGGTACCGTCAGAGACGCTGGATTCTACCAGCACTCCGCTCCACGCTCCGTATAGTTTTGTCCGCTATGTCATTAAAAAAATAACGCCATTTTAAGTGAAGAAATTAAATCAAGTTTAGAGATCTTCTTTTGAGTCCAGTAACATTCACAGTACCTTCCGCCCTCTCAGTGGGCACAGTGGTTTATGTTCCTGGTACAACTGGAACAGTGGTAATCTTACTGAAAAAAAAGAGAGACGTCTTATGAAGAACGAAGACAGATTCTTGTCATCGGTATGGACAGGCCAGGACGGATTGGCAGAGAAGTCTGGCAGGTGATGGAGATGCAGACGGACACCGCGTTTTGCTGTCTGCGCTTCTTTCTCCAAGCAGGACCCAGAACCCCCCTGTGATACCTCTCCCAGTGAACCCACCACCCCAGACCTGAAACTCCTTGCCTGGAAGTCCTCACGTAAAATCCCACATGAGCTCACTGAGTATCGTCACTGGATCCACAATGCTGTTGGGACAAAGTGATGGTAAAGGTGTAAAACAAAAGCCCTCCACAACCCACAATAAACATACCTCGCGTTTATGGCTGTTGTAAGTGGCAAGGGATGAAGTTCAGTGCCTGGGTGATTTGCACGGAACATCTGTTCTGCGACTCTTTCTCTCACGTATTACACGGCGCAGTCTGTCTGGGAGCACCGCGTGTCCTGACCTGGAGCTGCACCCGCGCCTTCATTCGCCCCAGCCGTCAGATTTGACCGAGTTCATTGGAAACGCAACAGGGTCTCTTAGGAAAAGTGAATTAAACCCTGGGTCGTTGCTGCGGCCCCACTGCTGACCTCTCTGTGTGCAAGGAGAAGCTAAGCCTTGCCCGTGTCGCCCACGTTGGGAGCAAGGACAGCCGGAGCTCCCACCTTGCTCGCTGCCAGAGGATGCCTGTAAACAATGACGGAGGATGCCAGGGAGCGGTGAAAGGCAGCGTGACTCCTCTGGAGCTCGACACAGGCTGCCGACCTGCCATGGCAAACTAATTGCTCTCCAGCTGCTTTTGAAGTGAGGGGGAAAAGCGGCTGGAAGGTCCTCTTCAGAACCGGGAGGATCCCTGGAGGCTGAAGGTGCCGAGTCGGGAGCGTTTGGCTGCCTGGCCGTCTTCATCCGAATGACTGGCTGCTTGTATTTAGCAGCAGCTCTGACTCCTTGCTGAACACGGCCCCTGTAACTAACACATTAATGACTGCTCTTTGCTGAGCCATGAGAGCCTGGGGGCAAGCGCTGTTTGTCAGGGGACTCGTAGTGACCGGTCCCGGCAGCTCTGCAGAGCCTTGGAGAAGCATGTGCAAGCGCAGGAGCTGCTTGGCCCTCTGGCTCAGCTCTTCTTTACTGCCTTGAAAGAGGCTGGCTGCCGTGGCCTCGAGCACTGCCCGAGCACCAGTGCTTTCCTTGCCTGAAAGCCTGGAGCAGGGAAGTCATTCCTCGCCCCTCTCAGCCCCAGCCTGGAGCTGCTGTTCTTCTGCGGCACCGCCACAGGGGGAGATGGTCGTGGGACACCCGCCCGCTCTCTCCCATACGCCTTTACCACCTTCTGCAAGGTCTTTCTGCTCAGTTCCTCCTCGAATTATTCAGCAAGGGCCCAGATAGGAAATCAAATATCCCGATTCAGTCTAATTCCAAACACTAGCTGCGTTTACCCATGAATTTATAACCCTTCCCCCAATCCAAGAAGCAAACAAAAAAACCCAACCCCCAAACAGGCTGAAGAACTCCGTGCCGCAACAAAGCGCTGGAAACAGGCAGGCCCAAGCAGGCGCTGGGGGAAGCACACACAACGGGGCACCGTACCTTTTGCTCCAGAGCAAAAACATTCAGCCGAAGGAAATCATGGTCTCCTTGCAAACGGTTTCTCCTTGCAGGAGGGAGCCCATCCCGGCCTCGCTCCCTGGTGCTGCAGCATCCCCAGAGCACACGGGAGACGCATCGGACATTTCAGCGGTGGGAAGACTCAGGCTCTGAGGAGCTGGAACGGACTCATCGCTCCCAGGCAGTTCTTCAGCTGACCTGGTAGCAGTGCCAGTGGAGCAAAGTCAAGTCTGCTTGCCTGGCCTGACGTATAGTCATAGTTCTAAGTAATCCGAGGAGCTGGATCCTCAGAAACAACCATAATTGAAACATGTTAGTGCTGGAGGATGCTTGTCTTCACTCAAGTGAGGAAAGGAGAAAGCCAAAATGAGCTCACCGCTAGCTCTTATAAACTAGACTGAAAATGTTTAAAAAAACCGTCATCGACATGCTTTACTGTTGCTTTGTGTGAAGATAAAATTTGCAAGATGCTGAAGCACCAGGGTCCTGTGTTTTTATCCCAAGGATAGGGGATTTGGAAGGAGCGGGTTCGCTCCCTGGGCGAGGCTGGGCAGGGGCTCGTTTCCTGCTGCATGAAACTCAGCTGCAAAGGGTCTTTGGAGAGTGAGAAGAAAGCATCAGAGCCAAGTTCTGAAGGACAGAGAGGAGGGGAAGGACAAAAAGGAAAGCAAGCAAGCAGAAGAAATCTGAATTATAACAAAATTATAGTCTGTATTGAAATTTCCACATTTGGAACTGATTTTTTCCATCAGACAAAAGGCTGAGACTTTAGTCGTTGAAATACCGATCTCTTTTTTAACTTGTCCTAAATGTCATATCTGGACGAGCTGCAGGTGAACCATCAGCAATAAAGGACTGATGCAATCTGAAAATATTTTTGTGTCAAGTGTAATGTGATGCTCTTCCCTTTGTTTGCGTTGTTTTCTCTCCTGCTGTGCATGTGGTGCAGGTTTCCTACCTTTACCTTCCGTCGGGTGACGCAGGCTCACTCATTTTTCTGGCTGCTTCCCATTTTCTAACTCCCCCCCTGCCCCTTCACATTTAGGGACTAAAAACCGTCTCCCTCATGGCGTCACGTTAGCACCGAAGTTTCAACTTTACTACGTACGCAAAGAGTTTTGTTTGCATCCCCTAAGCTGCGTGTGCTGGAAGCGAACAAAGCTGCAGCACCTTCGTGAAAAACTGCTCGCCTATGATCGGCGATCTCCCTGCTCTGTTTTAACATGGGTTTTCAATTGTTTCACCCTATTTCTCCATTGTCTTTCTTCAGAGCACTATTTCTTTCCTATCTGGCATTTTCTTCACTGTCCCCGAACAACCTCTTCTACTTGCTCTCTCCTACAATAACCCCATTCCTCATTATTGTTTCCATTCCCTTTTTTGTTTTTATTTTTTTCACTTGATGGAGGCCCGGGGGCCCCTGCTCTGCGCTGGGGGCTCCTCTTCCAGCCGCAGCACTCGGCAGACACGTCGGAGCTGGAGCACCGTCTCCTTTGCGTCGGATCGGTGCCTGCACCACTGCAGAAGAGGCTCGCCATACTCTCCGACGAGCATTTTATATCTGCTTTGCAGGAGCATACGTAATCTATCAAAGTGCAGAGCAGCGATGAATCAGGTCTTTGATGCAAATAAGAAGCAGCCACATGGCATGAAGCATTTGGGAGCACTTCAGGCTAAAAAGAAAAAAAAAAACAAAACAGAAGAAGAAAAAGATGCAGCTGTGAAGAATACAAATATTGGCTCCTCGAGGAAACCTCCATATTGTATCCATTATTGCAATCTACTTATTTGTTCAGGGCTAATGCTCTCCATTTTGAGATTGTCATGGATCTAGTTTCCCATCCTCAGAGAGCAGACGAGAAGGTCTAAGCGGCAATATTCTGCATGAGGTAGCTGCATAAGGAGTCTTTCTCTGCTGTCTGGCTGACAGAGCAGATTGCTGTGTGAGAGAACCTGCTATTAAAATGAATAAGGACCCTTTTGTGCGTGAGAAAGCAGGAAAAAAAAAAATTGGCTTCTTCCCACCTTCCCCATCTTCTCTCGCTATGAAAAAAAATCTGCACTGTCTTCCTCGCTGCAGCTGTTGTGAGTGCCTCGCAATGGAGGCTGCTGGAAGAGGGGAGGTTTTACGGAGCCTTCCCGAAAGCTCCTCTGCAGAAACGCTTGCTTTGCCGAGTGTCCTGCAAACGCCGTGCTCTGGAGAAGGGGCTGGCGGCTCCGGAGGCTGCGAGCGAGGCCCTGAGCAGCTGCCGGCCGAGGTCATCCATGGGGATCGACGCAGGGCTCGTCTCTGACACTCCAGCAGTGGTTTTTCCGATCATCTGCGAGAAAAGCAAAAGAAAGAAAATGAGGTGTAAGCAGTGTGCAGAGCAGTTACGTTGCTGCGAGCATGCCCTGAAGCTGCCTTCGCGCCTGGAGCCCGGCCGGGCAATGCTTCTGCTGGCCAGCACGCTCTCGCTGGTGGTGAGCTCAGGACGAACATCTCAGCTGGCGAAAGGTGGCTGAGAGTGGCTTGGTGCTCCGGCATCCGTCACTGCCTCACTTCTTCATTTACACGCTGGGAATACCAGTTGCTCCCTGCTTAACAGGGAAGTTAGGAGCCTGAGTTCGTTAGAGGTTACTCTCTTGCTGTGGTAATGGGGCGAGATAAGTACGGCAGCGATGGAGGACAGTTTTCTGTTAGAGCTGTAAGAGAGGGGGGATAAGCTGCTGTCGGCTGGGAACTGATTTAAGACCCCTGCGCCAAACGCTCCCCTGCTATAGCGGGGGGCAACTCGGCCAAACCCCGCAGATGAGCATCTCCCTTGGCCACCGTGCAGCTGCAGAGGCCCCACGTCATGGCTGGTGCAAATAGCAGCTTCCATTAAACCCAGCAAATTGAAAAGTTTTGCTTTGCATCCCGCTTACGACTCGTTCCCTGTGACGCTGGGTAAAGCGGCATTGCACAGTGTGAAATGCGCGAGGGAGGAGACCCGAAAGCAGATTCCCCGTAGCACAGTGTCACGGCACAGCCTGAACCGCCGTAGTGTTAGCAACCAAAAGTTTGAAACGACCCTCTTTGCTCTTGTTCATCCTAAGCATTTCAAATGGAGCTGAGGGGAAGCCTCCAAAAATGAAATATTTGTAGCTGTGAATGATCTAGTGTGGCCAGTCACCCCAGGAGGGCCACCTGTAAGCAGAAACCCTTCTCCCACCTACACGTGTGTCCTCAGCGTCTATTCCAGGCATTTCTCTAAAAACAAAAACACAGAGCACATATTTGAGAGAACTACGGGACTCTTGTTTCATAAAAAAATGAAGCAATATGCTTTTCACTTCCCCTCTTTGCAGTTACTTCAGCCTTTCCCCCCAGACCGTGCTGGCTGGGTGCCGCGGCCGTGCCAGCAGCGTGGGGCACGCAGGCAGGGGTAAAACAGGTACAAGCCTGGCCTTTTGTCACACCATCACTCAACGAGGTTTGCTAATCCCCCGTCGTACTAAAGGTTACGTGGCCGAGGCTTTAAAATCCTCCTTCTGATGGACAAAATGCTGCCGGTGCCTCTCTAGGGAAATCTGCTGGGAAAACGGACACTGACCTCCTGTGTCTTTGGGAGAGGGGGAGAGGAGATGTCTTGCCAACATTGGGGGCTATTGTTCACGTACAGCGTAGCTGCCTTTTCACTGCTCTCCTTGGATAAGTAGGTTTGTATTTATATATAGGTTACAGCAAAAACAATCATAAAAGCCCTGAGTATTTAAATATAGATCCCTTCATCCAAAAGGAGCCTACGCTGTGTTTGTGCCAGCTGGGATAGTAAAGGCAGCACCGTTCCGCGGTGTTTCTGCACGGAACTTAAAGAAAAGCCCCTGAAGTTTAACGTAAAATAAAAAGAAACAAACAAATCCCCCAACTTACTGTTTTCTCAAACAGCCCCAAATCTCCTCCCTCTCCCAACAACCTGGGAGAGTGCAGCATGGACGGTTTGTATTGACATAAGCTTTGTAGTTTGGATAAAGAGCTGGTAATTGGTAAAGATTTCAATTTTCTAAGGAAACCAGGGGTTGAAGCATTTACTTTTTTTTTTGGGTGTAATTGAATTAAATTTGGGATTGAAACTTCAGTTGTTGGGCTTCTCTGGTCTGAATTCTTGATTAATTCTCAACTTTAACTTTTCATTATGACTACTCTTGGGTTTGGTTTTTTTTTGGGGGGGGCGGGGAGGAGGGGTTGAACAGCTTCCTTCTCTTTGCCACCCGAAGAATACTTCGGTTAGACAAAGCAGACGAGATACCTGAATCAAAATCAAGAGGTTCCTTGTAGATGGCGTGACCACAGCTACGACATTTTGCTCCTTTCTGTCTGCCTTGATGCAGGAGGACTATCACAGAGAAAGATTTTCCAGCATTGATGCTTAATACCCTGTATTTCTGCTTTTTTCCCCCCTTGCAACTATCAATTAACTCTCACAACTTCCTTCTAACTAAGAAGTCACTTTACCAACGAAACGCAGCCTCCATGAGGGTGAAGCGTAACTGGTAGCTCTTGCTACAGCACTCCTCGTTGGAGCACCGTTGTTTTAGAGGAACATCCAGTAGAAATAACCAGGGGAAAATCAAAATATATAACCCTGCTGCAGGGTCCGCAGCCATGGAGGAGGCTGCGAGCTCAGGCAGCCCTCGCTGGAAGCTGTGGAGGCTGGTGAGATCAGTGCCTTCGTATTTATGTAAGCTCGGTGTAGTACTGAACGTTTGCAAGGAGCTGGGGTTATTTAATCAGAAGAACTTCCCACCCCGGGAGAGAGTTACTGTACTTAGAAATTTGATTTGGGTGGATGCCACGGCTGAACCATTGGTGCCACTTTCTATCGCTGTCGATGCTCCTGCCCAGCACTGACCTGCCACTGTCCCCTCTGCTGTGGACCAGCCGGCAACGCAGAGCCCACGCAGGTGCACCAGGGACATTTGCTGACCCTCAGAACAACCCCAGATTGTAATGATTAGTTTTAGTTTTAATCGCAGTGAAAGCAAACTCTACGGTCAGCTCGGTATTAGCAGCGCAATTCAGATTTGAACAGGCTTCTGGTAGATCACAAGATAAAAGTACCCAGGACCTCAGGATGTGCAGAACTGTCCCCCAGGGCTTTGGCAACCGTTTCCCAGTGCCTCTGTTTTATTAGTTCACATCCCTGAGGCCTGTTTTTCCTACCACAGGATATGATTAACCCTGACTGGAGTCATCGCACTGCATCCCAAAGCAGAAAAGCCACCTGAATTCAGCATAACGCCTCGCCCCCCCCCGTCGAGTCCCGCACAGGGCAGGACCAAGCAGACCTCGTGCACGGCTCGTGGATTTTCTCTGGGGCAGGTCTTCTGGGCCACCTCGTCACGGGGGCTGGACGGCGCACGCAGAGCCTTGCTGGTCTCCTTTGCCCAGGTAGGGAGGAGGGTGCTGCCCCAGGGTCAGCCTGGAGCTGGGGACCACGAGCTCTCCTGCACAGGGTGAGGCTGCTGCTCTAGGTTTGTAGGGGAGCTGCAGCGATGCCCTTCCCACCTGAGCACCCAGGAAAGGGCTAGGAGGAACATAAAGCAGCTCTGAAGTCCTGTGAACCTCTGGCATAGTAAGTCGGAGTGATGAAGGACATGGAGGCGTGTGGGAGGAGACGCTGCTGACAGGAGGCAGAGGCTCAAGGCCAGTTATGGGGAACTCATTCCATTTTCCTTGAAAAATGGTGGTGAAAGGGCACCCTTGCATTTTTCAGCCCTCACTCATGTAAGCAGTGTGTGCTCGTCACTCCAGCAGGCTTCCTGCCGTGAGTAACGTGGAAGGAGAAAAGGGCAGAGAGGAGGGACTGTCTCATTTCAGATGGTTACTCAGAAAGGAAATAAAGCCTTGGCTGACTCCTGGGGTAAATGCAATTCTTCAACAGAATCAGGCCACACGCCTTTTGCAATAACTGCTCGCAAAAGCGAGTGGCTCTCGAGTCAGCCCTTTGCAGCACCCCCGGCACGGGCTTGCTAGACAAAATATCTGCAGAAACCTCCTGCCTTGTGCTGAGAGCGATTCCCGAAAACGGTTACGCAGGGCAATGCTGTGCCTTTTGCCCTCGATCCCGTAAGGCGTTATCAGGGGGTTCATGAGGGCTGCGTGGAGCCGTGTTGAAGTTCAGCTCAAGCAGAGCATCACTGAGAGACGCGCTCCTCACAAATAAAGGGATTTCAGTGGGCTAAACCAAAAACAAACTCTGTTTAGTCTTCAGCATCCCTAGCAGAGACATGCAGCAGTGTTCCTGGAAGTGGAGTTTTTATTAATGACCAAAATAGGGTGGTTTTTGCTACCTCCTCCCCCTTACCCCGTTCCCCCCCTCCCCCCCCCCCCAAACCTGGTGAACATCCATCTGGAATATATTTATTGAACTAACAAAGGGTCCTCGCTTTGCTCGGAGAGCAGCCTGGCTTCCTCTGAAGCGTAAGGAGCTGCATTGACAGGAAAGAAACGGGCACATTTCACCCTCAAGTGAAGTTTGCAAATACTCCAAATATTTGTTTGTACATGTGGCCACTCGCAGAACTGAAATTAATCGTTTGAGAGAAGTAGGGTTGAGTTCCCAATCTTGTTGACCCATGCACCAGGAGATGGATTTTTAACCCTGAGTGGCAGGCCAGGCTCTTCATCCCTCAGGTTTGCTTTCAGTAGCATTTCTAAGACGTTTTATTGCTTACACTGATGGTAATTTTAAAATCTGATGTACTTTCCTTCATTTTTGCTGTTTATTTTCTTCCCCTAGTAATCAGGTCATACCCTCCGCTGCCGTACGTGAAGGATAAAGAGCCCAGTGTTCTCCCTCCTGCCATATGGAAGAAGTCCCTCTTCTAATGTCAGACCGCAGTGGAAATGGGGAAAAAAAATGCTAAATTAGGATTCAGCATGAGAATCGGCTCCTGCTAAGGGACCTGCAGCGTCTGGGTGCACAGACCCCTATTGCAGCTGGTGGGGGGGATTCAGGCAGTAGGAGCTACCCCGTGGGCTGCACCGACCCCTTGCACCGAGCCCCTCCAGCCCCAAAATACATGCCCAGGCTCCTGCAGATGGTGGGGGCAGAAAGCACCTTGCTCAGAGCCGGAAATCTCTCTTTATTGCCAGTGCTTGGAGTTTATTGCTTGTTAAATTGAAGGGGTGCTTGCTCCTCACATCCTGCAAGCGTTTTATATGAAGACACTTCATATAGAATAAGGGTGGTTACGTCCTATGCGTAGTTTCTGAGTTTCCCAGCCTGTGGCGTTGGAATTTGGTCCCGTGGCAGGCAAAAATGGTGTGGAGTTAAAAACCCCAAATGACAACTTGCTATAGTAGCACAAGTGTCAAAAAAGGAAATACTTTTACAGCCTGAGGAAAAAAAACACTGAAGGCTTCTAAACGAGATGGACGGGCCACTGAGTAGTAGAAATATGGGTTTACCTTCTGTGCGTTCAAGCATATACATGCACGTGGGGAGAAAACTCCCCCCAAAACTTAACGTTTCCAGAAGTAACCAGCGATTCTGACTGGTCGGGTTCGGGGGCGCGCAGCCTAAGAGAAATCGGGAAGCGCCCTCTTCTCCCTGCAGTCAGGGTCAGACCGCTTTACTGTTGCTGAAGAAGAACATTAAGAAAAGGTTAAGAGCGCGAGAGAGTCCTGCTTGAAAATCCTCTGTACAGCACCTGCCCCGGCAGCGTGTCCGAGGAAAGCCAGGCAGGCTGCGACGTGCTGGCTGGAGGGGATGCCCGTATTGAGCAGCTGCTGAAAAGGAGTGCAGAGCGGTCAAGGTCAGGATTTATTGGAAACCAACGTTTGTACTGTTCTCTTGGAAACAGAAAGATTGTTTTATTTTTGCAAACAGAAATCTAGTTTGTGGTTAGCTTCTGGCAGCAGGTGGCTGCTTTGGACCCTCTCTGAAAACGAGCACAAATAAAAACACATTTTAGCCTGCTACGAAGATAAAACGGCGCCCATATGGTTCTCTGCTTGCACAGAAGTTTATCCTGAAACCCGTCGCCCAAGAGGTAAAGGGGAGAGGTTTCTGCCTATCTGGGAGGCACTGTGTCCGGGGCACCTGCTAGACCAGGATTTCTTGTTTGTTAAGGGAAACTCTCTGCCACGTCTTCCCATTGAAGAATTTGCATGGTTATCTGCTATGCTGTAATCCCCCAGCCAGAAAAGGATTACTGCCTCGATCAACACATAATGCAGATTTTTCTCTCTTGTATTTAACAGTTTTGCTCCATTTCATGGAGCTCCATTTCCCACCGGGAAAAGGGCTGGATCTCCCCATTTTTTTTAAAAACAGAAACCACAATATCTGTATTATATTCTCGTACGTATGGTTTGTATCCTGACACAGCTACGAAAGGGGACTAAGGAATCAGTGTCTCCTCCCAGGCTCAGCCCTTGCTTATGCTCACACCTGCAGGCTGTACGTACTATAACACGCTACAGGCTTCAGCCGAGATCGGCCTTTCTTCCCCTCCACATGGGAGTGAACCCTCTGCCCCGGCAAGGGCTGTTGGAGGGGAGCGAGCACGGTCTGACTTGAAGCGTCGCTTATTTTCTGCCCGGTGAGGCATCATGCCCTGACCGCTGCCCAGGGCATACAGCACCTCCACGGTCGTAAAACCCAACAGTGAGAAGCGTAGGTTAAAGCGCTTATTTTTTACAGTAAACACACTATTAATCAGTTCACACTTCACCATACAGAATACACTTACCACGCTGTCTGAGCCCCACGTGTCATCTAAAAAGGTTGCAATGCATACACATTAGCCCTAAGTAGACTTTCTTAGTGCCTTGACTTACGCTGGCTAAAATCAGAGGTCTAGAGCAGAAGTTTCCACTCTCGGTTTGCTTTGGGGAAAAAAAAGTATATTTCTAGTTGTGGAGGTTGCAGGGCGAAGCCTGAAGATGTCACCTGCTTGCACCCTCAGGCACAGGCACTAAACAGCAAAGAAAGAGGTCCAAACCAGTATTAAGCGATGATTTGGAAGGCTTGATTCAAGGTTTTTGAGTGCTTAGGACCGGCAACGTGTGCACAGCAAGTGACGGTCAGAAATGACGAGGCAGCTGGTTGGGAGTGTTTATGATGCTCCAGTTATTTTACCAACTTTGAGCAAACAGAAATGATACTGCATTACAAGTACAAACACCGGTGTCTAACTTACCCACTGCACTTCCTCATATTAACCCAGGGACAATTACTATTTGCCAAATCAGGCAGTGCGTAAGTGAAAGGCTAGAACAAGGCATAGCCTGTCTCTCCAGCACTGGCAGCTGCGTGGCGATTCCTCCTCCTCCTCCTCCTCCTCGGTTGGGATATTCGTGGCTGGCGCGTGCTGTGTCGGCACCGGGTTCCCCTACCGAGGACCCGATGGACTCCTCAGAGCGGGGCAGCGTCCGTGCGAAGGCAGCCGGCGGCAGGGACCGCTTGTTTCCTTTTGGTAGGAGACAAGCAAGACCATTTTATTGCCATATGGGCACAGCGAGGAGCTCGTCCTGGGTGCTGGTTTCTTCCAGAGCTATACCGGCTTTTATCAGAAATAACCTTCCTAGACAAACAAAGGCCAAAATAATGGGACTTCTGTCTTGATGATGCGATGCCACAGGGCTGTAGTTACCATCGACTTCCAGTGAAAGCTTTGCAGGTCCGAGCTCCGCGCCGGGACAGCCATTCAACGGAGAAACGGCATTTTTTAGGCAAGGCGGAGGGTGCTGTTGGAGCCCGGGGCAGGAGGAGGGACCCTGCTCGCCGCCAGTGTCGAGGCCGGGGTCCCCGTGCGGGGATGGGTGCTGCTGGACCCCCTTCCGTGGCTGGCTCCTTCCCAGGCTGAGCATCCCTCCAGGAAAAGAGGAAAAAACAAGAGGAAGGCAGAGAGGGAAAACCCAAAGATTATGAAATAAAATACAGGCAGGGGTGGGAGAGGGGGAACTGAGCGTGACCAACCCCGGAGGGCACAGGACAACGTTACAGGTGGGGACCTGAGGCTGGACTATCTAAAAAAGAGAGAAGAAACCTCATTAGGCAACGGGCAGTTACTCCAGGAATAACTCAGCACTAGGGGACACTATCGTACCATAAATTGCAGCATAGGCAGCAGAAAAAAGTCCGGTTTCAAGCAAGAAACTGAACACCTTGCTTTCCTTTTTTAGGCATTTCTGACAGACCCCGCACCAGGGTGGCACTCCGTCCCCCTTCCCAGCTCCCGTCGTTTTTACAGCCCATACAAATGCTGCAATTTCTAACTCGCCTCATGACGGTAACGGGCCCTGTTTCCTGGCACGTATTTCTCTCCGGGTCCCTATTCCTGAGCGAAATCCGATCGGCATTCGCTTTCCTGCGTGCCACAGGGCAAAGCCACAAGCAGGGGACAACCGCCCTTGCCTCTCACCTGCAGCTGGGCAGAGCCTGCCCGGAGCGAAACCCAGGTTTCTGCCGAGCCGATGGCGAAGCTCCCTCCTCACCAGTACAGGCTGGAGTTTTCTAACTAAATAACACGCTGCAGATCCTGCACGTATTTTTTGAAAAGGTTAAGTAGAAAATGTCATTCTCGGCAGACTTTTCCATGCAGGAACCCCTGTGTGATACGTGACCACACAAGATACCCAGAAACACCATCCTTACCAGACGCGTGGCTTCCCGCCAAGTGCCTTACAAGCATTTTCTATCCGTAAATACAGGTTTACCAAGGTCCCGGCTGCTATTTGTTGGGGTGCTCCACCTCCCCAAGACCTTCCGAGACGCCAGCTGCCGTCAGAAGCGGTTTGGCTCTGACAGGTCCCCACAGCGGCAGCCCCAGAGGGTGCCCTGCGTCCGGGGAAGCTGGGCTACAGCAAAGGCCAGTTTGGCTGGACCAAAGTCCAGCTCCGAGAGGCCGGGGCAGCGAGTCCTCCAACACCTCAGCCCGCTCCAGGCGCTGCCCTCAGCAACTGCTGTGCTGCTTCGAGCGAGTTTCCATTATATCATTGTAAATGATTATTACCTGAATATTACACGCTAGTGCTGTGTGTAGATAAAAATGTATTGTAGGGAAGAAGAATCTGCCTGCAGAGACTTTAAAATAAGACACAGAAAACAGTAATTGTTAAAATTTAACTTGCAACATTTTAATTTAATTTTCAGCAATCTTTTTTTAAATAGTCTTTCCTATTGCACAAAAAAACACTGCCATTTCTCTTGCCATAACCATTGTCTCATAAAAAAAAAGATAAAAAGGAAAAAAAAATACCTCTGGTACGATAAAAATGCCTTGCAACACACACATATATAGCTTTATTGAACAATATTTTAAAGTCTGGGAATGTGTATTTTATTTCTACATATTCTGAAACTCAGTTTTCCATGATGATTTCTATTTACAGTTGCACAATGCCTTTAATGCTTGGAGACACAGCTATAATACTCAGTGCTATCCCTTCACAATTTAGCCAACTCTCTTACACACGCTCTCTCAAAGTAGTCCACAGTTATAACTGTATAAAAAGCTAAACGCTCTGCCCTCCTGTGGGGTTAGGGGGAACTGTAACACTCCTCTACAAGAACAGCTTTCAGCCCTTTTCCACTTTACAGATCCTTAAAATTTTCTAAAGGGGTTTCAGATCTTGTTGAAAATTCACATCCATAAGTTGTTCTGCAGATGAATTTGCCCTTTTGCTGACCCAGGGGTATGCAGACTGTGGTGTAAAGAGTGAACTTGCACTCTTCTGTGCATCTGTAGAGAGAATTTCTCAAGTAGACCCTTGCCCCCAAGCCAAACTCCTTTTGCTCTCTCTTATTCTACAGTATTAAAACTGTTTTCTTTAAGATAACATCAAGTAACTTCATAAATACCATATCAAAACATACTTGCTATTCAACTGGAAAAGTGGTTGATAAATAAGAAATTCTTGTAGGATTAAGACTCTATTTCTGTCTTGATGTATCACGCATCTCAGGCTGGGCTTTGCTCCAGCAAAAGGCAGGCAGCGCTATTTTTCCACAGGTTCACTGGAAAAGCACAGGAATGTTTCCTTCTGTCCAAGATTTTGAAGTCTTTCTTTACATAAGAAACATAGCCCAATCTGGTTTTGCAATCGTACTGTACTCAAAATAAGATTCACTCATGTCTCATCTGGACTCAGACTCTTGATCTCCAGGTCTTCCTAGAGATCTTTCCAAGGGCCTGGGGTTGCCTCTTTTCTGCAAGGTGTGAGCAAGGTGAACGCTCTTGAACAGGGTCAAATAATATCTCTCTCTCTCTCTATTTTTAAAAAGGACTTCTGCATTAATTTTTTTTTATTTTTTTTTTTTAAATTTGGTCAATAGTTCAGAGAGGCAGGCCCGATCCTGCACTGGACTCTGAGCACCCAGAGCTCTACTTTTAGGTAAAAACCTCCTGAAGAACTGGAGTGATAATCCAGATCTCACAGCCACCACTTAACAGGACCAGCCCCATTGAAATGAGTTTCAAATGCACATGAGGATACCACCACTCCCACAGACAAGATTTTTCTAGAAATTCAGAAGATGCTGGCAGATCCGCTGCCCACGAGAGCATGTCCGAAGAGCTGCTCGTTCGGGCCGGGAGAGGGGCTCAAGCCCAAGTTCCTGGATTTGCAGACCCAGGTACCAACCCTGCAAGTCTCGCACACATAATTAGGTTGAAAACTGAAATCCAAAGCAGAAGCAGCTAGGAGCAGGGCAGGAATTATCCTGGCCTCTGCTGTGTGAATGATTTAGCGGCTGTTTGAAGATTCAATGAAAACTCTGCCCTCTTTATTTGTCAGTAGCTCCTCGAGCGCCACGTACAGCAAATGTGGTGTTTATATTTCCCGCTGAGTTGGAGAATTAATGCTCTTTGTAGAGTTGTGAAGTGAAGCAAATGCCCGAGTTTGTTTGGGCGAGTTTATCGTCAGATCAACAGTTTTCTGGTGCTGGCGGTGGCTCCCCCGTGCTCAGTGGCTGTGCATGTCCAAGCAGTGCTCCCGGGGAAGGGGCTGGCCATCCCCGGCGGCAGCGGCACCACCAAGGAGCATAAATCAGGGACTGTCCACTGTTACTATTACATATCTAATTGTGACGAAGGCTTGAAAGTCTCCGTCATGTCTTCTGGAAGAGTTCCGAGATCTCCATTGCCCATCTGAGATCTCAGGGGAAGGTCTAGCCCCCTTATGAAGGGGCCACGGCTGCCCTTCCATTGTCCCTATGGCTTTCTCCAAAGGGTTCCTCATCTTTCTCTTTTATGGAGAACTTTTTCCTGAAGGCTGGCGTTAAGCTGGAGGAAGAAGCCTTCCTAAACGTGGTAAGCCTCTTCCGAAAGTTGCCCCCTGAGAAGAAATAGAGAAGTGGGTCAAAGCAGCAGTTGGAAGCTGCCAAGGGGAGTGTTACCACGACCGATTTCTGTAGGTATATGGTGTCCTCGCAGCTGGCGTTCTTCAGCCGCAGCATGTGGAGGTGGACCGTACGCAGAATGTGGTACGGGGTGAAGCTGACCAGGAAGGTGGCCGTCACGATGATGATCATCCAGACCGCCTTCTTGCGGTTAGCCTGGTTCTTCCTCAAGGAATTTTTCAGTAAGGTCCTTATGATCATGGTGTAGCAGATGGTTATGACAATAAAGGGAAAAATGAAACCCAGAAATAGGGCAATAAAATCCAGGATCACCACTAGATTTGTCTTCTGAGAGTCTTCCGGGGGTTCGAAGCACTTGGTCTTGTTGCCATGTTGGTATGTCCCGTTTTGCAGAAAGGGAGCGCTTGTCAGGGTGACAAAAATCCAGATGCCGATGCAGACAAATTTAGCCTTCTTCTCCGTTACCAAATTGATGTTCTGGACGGGAAAAACAATGGCTATGCAGCGGAAGAAGCTCATTGCAGTCATGAAAAAAATGCTGCAATACAGGTTGACGTACAGCGCGTACGAACTGATCCTGCATAGGAAGTCACTGAAGAACCAGTTCCCTTTGTGGACGTAGTAGATGACCCGCAGGGGCAGGGTGCACACGCACAGCAAGTCGGACATGGCAAGGTTCAGCATGTACACCTGGAAGGCTGTCTTCTGCCGGTATGTTTTTATGAGGACGTACAGCACCACGCCGTTGCCGACAAAGCCCATAATGCTGATCATGGAGTAGAGCGTGGAGTAGACTTGGTTTCGGAAGTCGTCAATGGAGTGATGGCACGACAGGTTATCGAACAGCGCCATCACGTTGCCGGGCTGAGGCACCGATTCCACCTGGCGATGAATGTCAGGCCTAAGGATTTAAAACGCAGGTGAATTATGTAAAGCAGCACATGAAAATAAGATGTGATTATTAAAAAGGAGGAAAAACCGATGATCTCTCTCGTACAGGAGAGAACAGCTAGGATGGGATGTGGATCTGTGCAGATCCGTGTTATTATAACTATCCACTACAGCCACCTTTCTTAACCTGGTACCAGCAACCGGTGATGTAAAGATGAAAGTCACATATTCATAAGTCCTCAGTACTGGCGGCATCCTTCTTCCACTGAATTACCAAAAAGCTCTAACTCCCCGCAAACTAAGGTAGCTACTCCTTAAAACAGCAGAGAGGAATAATGCAGGTGGCAATAGCACTTATGCAATTTAAAATAGAAAGAACCAGATCTGGTCCCTAATGACTGTCCAGTCCTGCCTCTCCGCATCGCCTGGCGAATGGCTGTCTCCCTGTGCTCCACCTCCATGCCTGCCTGTGCAAGGACAGGTCACTGCAAGAAGGCTTCTGAAACAGTAGAGGACATGGTCAAACAAGCCTTTCTCCAGTTTAAAAAAAACCCAACAAACAAACCACAACAACTGTCCTGGGACAGTTCGGCTGGGATAGAGTTAGTTTTCTTCCTAGTAGCTGGTACAGTGCTGTGTTTTGGATTTAGGAGGAGAATAATGTTGATAGCAACAACTAAAACATCAGTGTGTTACGCAGTGCTTGCACTAGTCAAGGACTTTTCTGCTTCCCCTGCTCTCCCGACTGAGCAGGCTGGAGGTGCACAAGAAGCTGGGAGGGGGCACAGCCAGGACAGCTGACCCCAACTGGCCAGAGGGACATTCCATACCATGGGACGTCATGCTCAGTACAGAAACTGGGGGAAAGCTGGCTGGGGGGGCCACTGCTGGGGGACTGGCTGGGCATCGGTCGGCGGGTGGTGAGCAATTGCACCGTGCATCACTTGCTTTGTATATTCTTCTTCTTATTATTAGGATTTTATTCTATTTCAATTATTAAACTGTTTTTATCTCAACCCATGAGTTTTTCCTCACTTCTACTCTTCCAATTCTCTCCCTCATCCCACTGGGGTGGGGGTGGGTGGGGAGTGAGCGAGCGGCTGCGTGGGGCTCAGTTGCCGACTGAGGTTAAACCACGACAACAACAAAACAATTAAAAAACCCAAATCCTTTGCACAGAAGGTGAAAGACGATTCCAGGCCAGAAGTTGCTCAGTGCACGACCAGACATTTGTCAGCTCCTCAGATTCTGCATCGCTCTCCTCTACTCACAGGTAGCACCATTTTTTTTTTTTAAACTTGCTATGCTAATAAATATGTGTAATTACCAGCTTTGGAAAAGATATTATTATATCTGATGAACAGGAAGGATCGCTGTAGCACAGAGGGTGCTGCAGGGCTCCAGTTTCCCTGGCACTGCCTGGGCAGAGATGCTGCTGCAACACCCGGCAGACGGAGCGGGAAGCTGCAGGGAGGTTCACATCACAGAGGACAAGCCTCTTGGTCTGGAGACATCTGCACTATGGAGGTGACTCCCTAGCAAAGGGTTTCTTGGGCTTGCTTTTGCACATTGCTTTGATTTACATTAGCAGGTCTGGGGCTCTCCAGAGCAGTCAGACTCTGCAGCCAGGGAGGGTTTTCGGATCCGCTCAGGCCGTCTTTAGTGAAATTTTATCGTTTCCTTTTGGTATTCATTTGAGTGCAGTGAGGCATGATACTCTTAATTTGGGTTGTCCTAAAGTAAAGTAAGAGGAAAATACACACTTACATATTTTTCTCATTCATTTTCAGTTTCTAATGGTTCAGAGACAGAATCTCACTTGCAGTCTGAGACCACGTAAAACCCCGACGATCAGAACTGCAGGATACACGCAGACTGAAATAACAAGACTTGAACAAAAACAATGGTGAAAGCAACAGCTGGGACAAGAGCAACCAAGAACCCACATTGGGTATGTACTCAGAACTGATGTTGTGGTGCATGTTTTCATCCATCAAAAGTCTAGCAGCATTAGAGCAGAAGGATTCCCCCAGTCTCTCCCTCCGAGACAGAAAACCCCCGACCCCCCCCAAACCACGCTGGGATGCTCAAGGCTTCCAGTTTTCAGTCAAGTTTCAGCTATTTGGGAGTTACGCTCTTAAAACAATCCTTTCGTTATCTGCAATGCACAAATTACATTAAAGCTCAACAGATATCAGCGAGGTGGCACAGATAGGAGAGGAGGCAAAACCTGACACAAAAGAGGGTGTTTTTTCCCCTTGGGCTATTCGTGGACACGCCAGGGGTGTGTGAGCGACCGACCGTGCGACTGCACAGAGGTCTCTGGCCAGAAGAGGCAGCCAAGACTCAACACAGCTCTACCCGTCTCTGTCAAAAGCCATGGATCAGTACACTGTACACCATCACTTACAGTTCACCTTAGCTTGCATAAATGAAGCTTATCTAGCAACGCTCATTGCAAATAACCTGTTAATCGGCGAGAGGCCGTGAGTTTGCAGCCGTGTCCTCTCCCCGCCCCGCAAGTGCTGCCTCTCAGCAGCCCGGTTCTGGTGGTGGCAGAATCCAGACCTCAGCCCCAGCTTGGAAAGCCCAGGGCAGGTCTGAACGCCAGAGATCGTCCCCGCCAGCCTCTCGTGGCTCCAGCCACCCCTCCTCTGCGAGGACCAGCCAGCAACACGGAGCTGCTGCCCCAGTGGCACGGTGCAGAGGAGACCGAGTCCTGGGTCCCCTGGGAGATGAGGAGAGATCCAGCCTTCAGCCCACACCGCTGGCATCCTCGCTTGCCTGAGGTCTTCACTTTAGACTTGAGGTTCAAGTTGTGAAAAGAGCAGCACTCCAACAGTGTTTGAAAGTCTCCGAGACAGGGCTAAAATTAAGTGTGCGGTAACACTGGTCTGATTTCAACCAATTGCTTGGGAGTGGCAGGTAGTGCAATATGCTCTGAAAAAAGCTGTATGATCCCCATTCCTTCTTTTTATCTGTCAAGATAATCCGACGCAGGTGAAGAAGCTCTTACTCTTATTGCTGCGTTAATATCTAGCAAGCAGACCTGCCGAGCAAAACCCCACCGTGCTGCGCACTGTAAGAACACATTGAGATGGGTGGCTCGCTCTCTCATGAAAATTCATATAGATAAAATCTCTGTACTTACCGAGGTATCATATATCAGCTCTTTCTCAGGCATTAAAAAAACCCAACACGACCAAGATGTCTGAGATTAAGAGGCTGGAATGATCTCTTTCGCACATTGAGGCTTTTTTTTCCCCATCTGCCTGCACCTCCAGGCAGTCATGATCAGTGTGAAGAAGGAGCAGAAAGTGGGACAAGTCAGGCTGCGTGGCAAGCCCGCTGGATAAACAGAGACATTCTGCCTAAAAGCAATAACGTCAGGTAACGCTCAGAGAAGGGAAGAGGCTGCAGATGGACAAACGGCGCAGGAGCACTGGGGGAGCTGGGCAGCGCGGGCAGAACCTGCGTCTCCCAAGAGCATGTTTTGGGCCCGGTTCCCGTGTGCCTTTTGAGAGGGCAGTAGCGACGTGTGTCTGCAGGAGGGACTGCTACCTTCCCGCCGCGGCGGATTTCTCTTCCCTTCTGCCAGTTTAGCTATCCTGCCTAAGAGATATTGATAAACGTCTCAGCCCATCGTTTGCACATTAGCTAAGCTTCCTTATTTAATCAGAAATTATCTGTGCACAGTTCTTAAGTGGTATTGAGCTGCACTATAAACTTTTTACCTCCTTTGGGGACTAAATTTCCGTCTTTCAGCTGCTATTCTTATAGGCAGATAGCGAACAACCACGCGAGGTACTTGTCTAGAAGGCAACTGAGACCTGTTATCCATCATATTTCTAAACATGATTTAAAATGTCTTTTGTAATGAAAAGGAAACCTGATGATTACAACATTGACGCAGACTGCTAGAGCATAAGAGAGCTCCGCACCTAGAAACGTATCTGTAAAAACCATTAACCCCCCCCCAGAAAACACCATTTCTTAGCTGAGGCTTTAGGCCGGGTTTGCATCATGAATTGAAGACAAATGTCACTTCTGCCACTTCCTACAGTCGTGGTTCACTGAACCATTTATTTACATGCTGGTGAATTCAGCTCATTAGGAATGTACACAAGCGATGGCTAGCTGAGAAAAGTATCCCAAACTAAGCAAAACCCCTAAACAACCGTTACTCGCCACGCCTCACGCGGCTCAGCTAGATTTATAGCTGGTCATAAGTAGATTAACTACGCAATCAAAAAGCATACCACGAAGGAAGATGCTATGGTTTGTTTCGAGCACCACCAGCCCTCGGGAGCCCCCCGAGCACCGACGTGAGCCGAATTCAGCGCTTGGCGGACAAGGCGCAGGAACGGCCTCGAGACGCGGCGTGCACGCCACCGGCTCCCTGCTGCCAGAGGAACAGAGCTGGTTCTTGGAAAGAGGAACAGAACGAATAATCGGAGCCAGCGGCAGACGGTAATTAATAACCCGGCTCGTTCGCGCGGAACGGTGGCACCGAGCTCCCCGGGTATTTCGCCCGGCTGCAAACCGCTCTCTGCGGCCGGGACACCGCAGCTCCCG
>NW_008825073.1:4202259-4204051 GCF_000699105.1 Pygoscelis adeliae | reverse complement strand
TCCCGTGGTGGCTGGGCGGGTTCCCCTGCCCCGAGCAACTTGCACCGGCGGAGGCAGATCCGTTCCCCGCACGGCAAGTCAGCCACTGAACCCCCCCCAGCCACGAGCTGACGAGCCTCCAAGCATTTTGCTGCTCACCCCTTTAAAGAATGGAGAGCACACGCAAATGTGCTCCGTGCTGACTTCTAGTTGCCCCGCACCGAAAGGGATTTTTCCCGCACTCAGGGGCAAACTCTGCCCCTGCGCTGTCCTGGAAGTGGTGGCATCGCCCTGCCTTCTGCAGAATCAGTGTTCCCGAAGGTACAGCCGGGGCGATCTGGACATCGACCCCCAGCAGAGCTGTTTGGGCTGTCCCCGCAGCACCCCCAGGCCTGCAGACCCCGTGTCCGTGCCAGGAGAAGCGGAGCGCTCTGCCAGCCCTTCCTCAGAACGGGAGGGTCAGGCAGGCGGCGGATGCAGAGATGCCGCGGTGGCCAAGGAATAGCTCTGACACTCATCCGGGACCTGGCAAGGTGATTCTCTTCCACATAATCCCAATTGACCTCTGGTAGTAATTCTAATATTAAGCTTTAGCTTCTCATGGGAAATAACAACACTGAGTAAATAAAATTCCTCAGAATTAAGGATTAACTTCCAAAGTGGCAGGCACAAAAAAACATGATAGTAAACAAGAGATCCTGTAAACGCTGCTCTCTGCTCATGGGACGTACGTGTCTCCACGTCCTCCTGTTTCCACGGGACCTCTGTGGTGCAGAAGTCACGCGAGGGGACCCCTCCCTGCCCGTCCGTGCCCCTGTGCGAGGGTCCCCGAGGCTGCTCCTGTCCACGGCCCATTTTCGGCTCAGCAGGACATCCCACGCTGTTATTTAGGAGAGCTCAGTGTAGGAAGGAAACATTCCCGCTATAGGGCTTGCTCTCCCCAAAGGAGAGCACAGGTGGAATCCCACCACAGCGTAAGGGGCTGGAGAGAGCTGGGGCAGACGGGGGGGGAAGGCGTGCGGGGAGAGGGAGGGCGGTTACTTCCAGCCCTGCCTCCCACGTGAGCCCCTCGGACCCCGCTGCCCCTGTGCGTGGGTCAGCACGGCCCGTGGTTCGTTCCAGAGGGAAGGGCTCAGCGCAAGCATCGCTCATGAAGTTCCTCCAGCTCTTTGCTTTCTTGTAGGCTGTTTCTACATCTTCAGTTCTGTCACAAGATTGGGTGATAACATTTAGAAAACCCCTACAGATGGCTGGGCAGCGACGTCCGGGCTCTGGGCCTTTCCAAATCCTCCTTTTCTCATTAACAGGGAGTAGATCCCAGGTCAGTGTCAGCTGGGTGAGTGCCAGAGCCTTGGCCTGGAGCAGGGAACGGAGCCAGCAAGCACAACCCAGAGGCATGCAGGTGCAAAGAGTCGAGCGTGGCCCCGTGCCAGCGCCGAGGCGGGGAGATGGCATCCAGGCGCTGCGCTGGGAGAGCTGGGAGGGTGCAGAGCTGAGCAGCCGCTGGGGGAAGGCTGCTGGAGAGCACTAATTACACATTTTGCCACCTCGAACCTTTTAAATAAACGGTTTAGAATTAAATAAATGCCACCATGTCAATAAACTCATTATTGCTCTCTAGGAATGAACCACAAATAAGATCAACAGCACACTGGAGTCTGCTCTCGTGGGAGGTGGGTGGAGGATGGTCTCTCTGGAGACTGTTATGGCAGGTTCTGCTGGGCTGCACGGTTTTGGTTTTGTACTTGTGTGTTTTATTTGTCACTGCACTCAGCCACTGCAAGCTGCTATTCACCACGCTCTTATTCTCCCT
>NW_008825073.1:4198190-4202249 GCF_000699105.1 Pygoscelis adeliae | reverse complement strand
AGCTTTTATTCTCCCTTTTCGCGCTTTTACGTCACGGAGGGAAAGCAAAGGCTTGGAGATGGGCTGAATATAATGACAGAGCCCTTGTCCGCCTGGCGCTGGAATTACAGACCCATTACAGACCCACCTGGAGGTTTCGCAGTACCGAGCACCGCAGCTTTGCCTGCTTCCTCCAGCCGCGATGCCAGGTCTTCTTTTCTTTCTTTTTTGCTTGCATCTCTTCCAGCCTGATGTGTCCCAGAAGGTTTTTCTGCTGTCGAACCCAGCAATTTGCACTTTGGTTGCGGGTCCTTGGCACCTTCTCACACCCAGAACGGGCAGACTTGCTATTTCAGACAAAGCCGTGGTGCTGTGGAGGTGGCAGTTCCTCTTTTGCACCATTCTCTATGAACAGTGAAGGTGTGTGAGAAGTAAGTACACCTCATCCATCTGCCCCTCCTGAGAGCCTTGCCTGCCTTCCTCGCCTACCCCATGCACAGAAAAGCCTGCCAGTCTCCCAAGAGACACTTGGCAGCATATTAGGAACAGTCAAATCATAGGATCACGGGATAATTCAGGTTGGAGGGGACCTCGGGAGATCTCTAGTCCAACGTCCTGCTCAAACCAGGCCAGGCCAGGTTGCTCAGGGTTTTATCCCTTCTGGTCTGGAAGACTTTTAAGGATGGAGGTCCAAGGGCCTCCAAGACTGGGCAACCCCTTGCACCGCCTGCAATCTCCTACGCTGTGAACCGGTTCTGTAGTTTGCTTTAGTTGTGGTGCACATTTTGGTATTACTCCATTCTGCCATTCCTTCTGCTTTTTTTGGTATCTTTTTTAGCTATTCCTTCTGCTTTTTGCTACTCAGTTTTGTTATTCCTCCTCCTTTCCTTCTCCTTTTTTTTTGCTGTTCCTTCTTCTTTTCTTTTCTGCTCTTTACTCTCAAGAACAGGAAGATTTCTAGTTGCAAGGTTAGACTGAGGCCGGTGTGGGATCGAGGAAGCTGCTGCTGCTCCAGACGTGCTGGCAGAAGAGCCAGAGTTTTGGTGTGGGCAGGGTTTCCTCACCGGGCTCCTAAGAGGAGGTCAAGCTGCAGCTCTGATACAACGAGGCCAAGAAGACACGTGGTATTTGATGGGGGCCAGGCATGATAACTAGAGGCAGGACTGGGGTACGCACTGAATATATCAACACTGTGAGGAGCTGGATGAAACCTTTTGTCCTCTGGGATGGGTGGCTGGAGGGTGGCCGACCCTGACACCTCCGTGCACCATGGGGACCTCTGCGCTCCAGGGAAAGGATGGATCCCCGGCACGTAGATCCGGTGCCCCAAGAGAGGACAAAGGAGAACTCCTCGGCTGCGGGGCCACGGGTGACCGTCCCCGGGGACGGCTGGCACTGCTTGGTGGAACAGGCCACAGCGACTCTGCTCCCCCAGTTTGTGCAGGGGAAGATCTTCAGGCCGCTCAGTACTGAGTGCTTCAGGGAAGTGCCATCAGTGTGGTGTCCCTCGCACACCACACAAGGTCACCTCCTCGCTCTTCTTCCCCTGCTTGGTTTGTTAGAGCCTTCCTGTAAGCTGGAGTCCAAACCGAGCTAACATGTCACGGGGACTGACAATTCAAAGACTCAAGAAGATGATACAGGGTAGGTTAGACAAGGAATTGGGAGGGGGCAGTGCAAAGGACGGAGGAGACCGCAACAAGAACATGCATGTATAAAGGCCAGGCGTGGACAGGGGAGATACCCAGAGGAGGGCAAGGGAAGGGGAGGACTCCCCAAAGGAGCCCCTGGATGCCTTGCCAGAGAAGTGGGCATGAAGAAGACCCCCACAAAGCGATCCCCATCAGGTCTGGAGAATGAGGTTACACATTACCTCTCACGAGCGGTTGGGCTTGCAGAATTAGCCCAGGCAGGACTACGGGGATGGGGAGGCTTTAAGAAGATCAGGTTCAGGATGTGGAGCGTGAGAACCTGTTCTTGGAGGCTGAGGATGGGTCAGCCTGGGATAGAGTTAATTTCCTTCCTAGTAGCTGGTACAGTGCTGTGGTTTGGATTTAGTGTGAGAATAATGTTAATAACACACCGATGTTTTAGTTGTTGCTAAGTGGTGCTTACACTAGCCAAGGACTTGCAGCAGCTTCCCCTGCTCTCCCGACTGAGCAGGCTGGAGGTGCACAAGAAGCTGGGAGGGGGCACAGCCAGGACGGCTGCCCCAAACTGGCCAGAGGGACATTCCATACCATGGGACGTCGTGCTCAGTACAGAAACTGGGGAAAGCTGGCCGGGGGGGCCGCTGCTCGGGACTGGCTGGGCATCGGTCGGTGGGTGGTGAGCAATTGCATTGTGCATCACTTGCTTTGTATATTTTTCTTCTTCTTCTGATTTTATTCTATTTCAATTATTAAACTGTTTTTATCTCAACCCATGAGTTTTCTCCCTTTTACTCTTCCAATTCTCTCCCCCATCCCACCGGGGGTGGGAGTGAGCGAGCAGCTGGGTGGTGCTCAGTTGCCAACTGAGGTTAAACCATGAGAAGAGCACACGAGGAAAGCAGGCGAAAAAAAGGAGGAATGGGGCACGGAAAGCTTTTGGTGTGGGTCAATGAAGGGAGCGCACTGGTACGGTGGCCCTGGATCTAGCAGGTGAGGGGGGCACTCCCATTGCAAAGGGATGGGAAAGTCGCAGGGAAATGGAAGGTTTGGAGATGTTGCCCAAGTGCGAGAGGCGATGAAGAGTCTTTTTTATGCAACAATTTCAGTGCCCTGATGCCTGACAGCCCCTAGTCATTCTGAAACAAGCAGCTTTTGCTTCGTGCCTGTGCAGGAGCTGCTCAGCCAGGGCCATCCCCTCTGTTTCTGAGCGGCGGCGAGCCCCAGGTCAGCCCTCAGGTTGGCTGCGTCAGTGTGTCTGGCTGGCAGAAAACCGCACTGAGAAACGATGGTATCAGCGGCCGGAGTCAGATGGGCATGCCTCCCTCCTTTGTCAAGCTTGCAGATGTGATGCCTTATTTGGAAAAGTAATTTCTGCTTCTTGTCAAGGATAGGTCACCCCTTTTCTGCTCTACTCTCGCTATAACAGCTCCTGCGAGGGTGCCCACCCAGCGGGACCTGTTTCTCCGCGGACCATCCCTTATTGTCACCTGGACCCTACAGGATGTGTCTCCATTTGTTCCCGGACCCGGCACAGAGACTTGATGTCACAGTTCCAGCACTGGCCCTGTCTTCCACTTGATTTTTAGGGACTGATGTTAATATGTGTGGCCCTTCCTGGCAGCTGCAAGAAGCTGCTCCATCCCAGCCAGAGGAGACCAATGAAGCTCCCCGTTCCCCTGATTTCTGTGGGAGAAGAATGGAGCTGGGGAACTTTCTGTGAAGAAAACTTCAGCCCTTGTCACTCTCTCAGATCATGAAGCTGTTGATCGTATCCTGCTGCAAATACAGGCTTTTTAGCCAGCTGCTGAGGAAAAGAGGACTGAGAGAAGATGCAAAGCTGGGTGAGATGATAGGGCATCTTCAGCACTGTCTCTAGTTAGCGTTTTTTGGGATAAAGCACTTGCTCTCCTGAGGTAAGTGAAATAAATTACTACCAGAAATGACTGCAAGGACAGCATTCAGCAATCCCATTATTGTTAGCCTAACCATTTGGAGAATTACATTGTTCTTTCACAGGCACAAATCTCTCTTCACAAAAGGAGGCAGTAATGGGGATGGCTGACTAATCTAGGAAATGACAGAAGACATCAGCCAGGGAACAACGCTGTTTCTGTTTCATCGAAGAAGACAGGGTTCATGTGGTTTCCACTCAAAATGCAAACCAAAAGGTGAGAGTTTGTGCTGCCTTTTCTGAGAAGCGGAGCAGAGCGTGTGGCCCCGCCACACGTACCATATGGGTATGGGCATGGGTACAGGGCTGCCCGCCCTGCCTCAGCCTCCCTGGGGTGCTGCAGCCACAGTGCTTCACGGTGCTCCTGCACCCTGGACTGATCCACACCTGGGCTTGGAGGGGTCTTTGGGACGGGGAGAAGTAATTTCGGGGTCTTCTGCCAGGGAAAATTTCTGGACGTAGAGCTTTTAGGGACCC
>NW_008825073.1:4181098-4198139 GCF_000699105.1 Pygoscelis adeliae | reverse complement strand
GAGAAAGGATGGGCTCGTCAGGCCAAAACTCCAGGCAAGGACCCAGAGACATCCTTTTGCCGTGGTTCGGCTGGTGAAGGACCTCCGCAAGCCATGAGAACTGGCCCATGTGCACTCAGCTGGTCATACCCCGTACAAGAACACTACATACGTTTTTGTAAAAGATAAGGTTTGAATTTTTACCTTTCTGTTGGCATTATGGGATTGGCTTTACCAGATGCGGAACACCTCCAGGTCTTGCTGTGTTCGATGGCCGGCAGGGATTCCCGGTGTCTTGCAGGTTAGCGTCCTAAGTCCCTTGCGTGGTTAACCACCTTAGAAAAGAGACAAGTTAAAGACCTCGGGAAGACTTTTGTACTGCTGATTTGAAAAGCTGGATTTCCTTGGGGTTTTTCATGGTTCCAACATGTCAACCTGTAATAAATAGAACAGTCACGCTGTCAGGAGATGCTGTCCTGATAGAGCCAATTGCTGCTTCCTCTTCCTGTTTTGTACATGTAACAAATGAGTGCTTCAGTAGATGGCTGAGATATAGCTTGCTTTAAGCTGTGTCTCCATTATTTCACAAGTCACACTGCAGACAGACCGGTCAAGAAATGAGAAACGTTCAGTGTCGCTTTGCGGGTGACATTTTTTCAGGCAAAAGCAGCAGAACGTTTTCCCGTTCCTGGAGGCTTCATTTATCAGGAGCTGGGAAATTATATTAATTCTTCTGGTTTTGTTACAACTGATGTGAAATCTGCACTATACGCAAATCTGCCCAAAGTGTTCTATTATTCTAACATTTTTTTCCAGACCTAAGGTGCATTTACTGGCCTTAGACTAGAACTGGGTGCGAGGGTCTATGCAGGTCAGCAGTGACTTTGGGCTTCATAATCGGGGTTACTGGGAGTCTCTCCAGGTAATCTTAACGAGCATTTACTTTCAAACTGACAAAAGGTTGTGCTCCCATTTTCTAGTTTTGTTTCAGATACTGACACTAGCTTTATTGCTTCTTACCACTTTTTTTGTAAAAAAATATTGACATACACATTTTTAAAAATAAAAATAGTCTATCAGTGATTTTTTTGTTACTGTTTTTTTCCCAGCCACAATAGTTAAAGTAGCATTTTAATCCTCTGATGTTCATTTTGTTGATAGCAGATTTTTCTGATTACCAGGGTTCTTTGGTTCTGGAAGATGGGAAAATAAATTTATCCCTGGAAAATTCAACAGTACACAAGAAAACATTTCTCATGGGGAAATTTTGCTTCAATCTTCTTTTGGAAAGTAATCCAAAAAGCCAGAAATAGTATGGTTGTTCTCTTTTTGGAAAGGGAATGGAATACACATCACAAATATGTGAATTTTTGGCATCAAAATTATTTTGAGGCTTGTATCGCTTGGAAATTTTTTAAAATCTAAACTGAAGGGCAAATTCATGTGCATTACTGAATCTTAACATTGATAATAGAGACACTTTACAATTAACTAAGCCCATATTTATCTAGTGCATCATTTGATATACATTGCTGTTAGGTATTTGAGGATGGCCAGATAATTATCTATGACACAATATAAGTCAAGTAAATTACCACAGAACATCAGAGATCATGTTAATCTACTCATATTTGAATAAGATTGTAGGCCCTGCTAACTGCCTTCCAGCAGAGGCTTTCCTTAGGAAACATCTGTCAGGATACAACCCCCCTGCCTTTCGGTAGAGCAGCTCCACGTTAGCTGTACAAATACACCCACGTGGAAATCAGACCCAGATTTTCCTTAGTGCTAGATCGCCTCGTGCTAGGGCTGCTTCAGGGACGTACTTTAACACGGCATTCAAACCCCCGCAGCCCATGCGCCCCGTCTTCGGGAGGCGTCCGGGGTGCCGGCCAAGCCCAGGAGCATCCCTCGGGCTCCCCGGGGCTGCGGGAGGGGGTCCTGCGCTCCGGTGGAGGTGGACGGCCGCCTCCCAGGAGCCATCCCCGGAGCTCCGCAGCGATCGGCACTTTGTGATTTACACCTCTGGAAAAGCTGGTCATTTAAAATGGCCTGATTTGCCAGAGTGGTTTTCTTTTTTTGTGTGGTTTTTTTGCGGTTTTGGGTTTTTTTTTTTTAATTAAGAAGAAATACCAGGCCAGCTAAAACCCGCACAATTAACCTTTGCCGAGCAAACATACACCGCCATAGGCTTAACCCTTTAATTACTTCCTTTATCTATCAGCATCTTCCCATTTTATCAAGGTTGCACCTATGCTCATCTATGACCCTATGTTTCAGAAGGGTCATCACGCATCTGCTCATCTGTTCTCGTTCACAGTTTTACCCTAGAAAGACACAGAGAACACAAGGATATGACTGGCTAAGCTGGTTCCCAGGAGAAAATTCATTCTTCTACTCCTACGCATTAGCTACCAGGACAACCCGTGGTGAATAGCCTGCTGTGCCTGGAAGCTCTGCACACAAAGGTTGTTCTGCCCCGTTGTAGATGCTGAGAAGAGAGGCCAGCTCTCCGCTGGATGTAGGTCAGTGAGTGACCAGGACAGTCAGCGGCGGGAAGAGGAGCTGTACTGCTTACCTTAAGCAGGGGCTTGGGAAAAGGACACGGGACCAGAGCCGTGGTGTCCAGCCTTCTGTGTGCACGCGCGTGTGCACGTGCATGCTAGGCCACAACCTGGCATCGACACGAGCTTGAGGGAAGCATCACCGTGTTTCAGAAGGGTCATCACGCATCTGCTCTTCTGGCTCTCAGAAACTTTGCACACACTCCGCCCGAGATGTATGGGATTGCCAGGGAGCAGCGAGTGGAGTTCTTTTGGGATAAAGGCAGGGCTCTGGGTGACGAGCCAGCATCCTCTTGCTGCAGTGTTGTGTTGCTTTGTGGCGTGCCAATCTACAGAATGGCTTCTGCCAGCGAGATCTGCCCTGTGAGCGTGTGCACTGGCTGCGCGTCCAGTGTAAGTGGTCTCTACTGTTTCATTTGACACTTTCCTTTTTTAATTTGCAGTTGCCACCGTGCTTTACATGGCAGACTTTTAAATGAAGAGAGTAGTTACTGTCCTCGATCCATAGCTTCTGTACTCTGATCTCAACTCGTGACCGATCTGGAACAGAAAACGTCTTCACTGTTTTGTCCAAAGAGCATCCTTCTTATTATTCCTTCTTAGGATAATATGCCTTGATTTCTGGACTATATTTAGGTTGTACGAATAATCTGTGTCAGGAGGATGATGCTGTTACTGCCTGGTTCATACAAGGAAAGCCCCATGTCCATGTCTAAGCTGAGATCGCTGGTGGGCATCCTTGGAGCTCAGTAGTCCTGGGCTTCTAACATTCACGAGGGAGTGAATGCAACAGGTAGGCACTGGTATCAGATGGACCCTGCACGAAGGGGGAGAGAAATAAGATATTTGAGACATTTGCTATTAAAAAAATAGCAAAACTAACATCCTAGTCAAGCTCTCAGCGAAAGGAGAAAGCAGGCTGCAAGGTTAAACACGCGCCTCCATGCCTGCGCAGAGGGGTTTGTCAACCAACGAAAATGCCAGGGGAGCTAATACCAACCCAAACAGAAAATGACCCAAACAATCAACTTTGAATCAAAATAAATTGAATCAAAATAAACTGTAGCACTTAATGGCAACATAGCAACAGGTAAACATTTTGCCTCGTCTAACAACTAATGCGAAGGTAGGATATGCAATTGCATTATGAGAATTTAAGTCAACAAAAATTGAGACATCCAGCAGGAGAATGTGGAATACAGGTCATCAGACACGCAAAGCAATTTGGCTAAAATCACCAGAAGAAATAGTATTAGAAATGTCCTGTTCTTTGAGCATTCAAGTGCTCAACTTGTTGGTTGGTTTTTTTTTTCTTGTTGATTTAGAAGGAAAAATGTCAAGAGAAAAACCCCTGGTGAATGATGACATACTTAAGTAGGCTCTTTGTTCAAATCCGAGATTCAGATAAGGGAACCCCATATACCAGGAATTTGTGAAAAGATGCTCTTACGGCTACCAGTGTCCACCTACAACACTTATATTTCTGCTTCTAGAACAGATCGTGGAAGATATCGCCGGGAAGTTTTATGAAATAGTAGAAGCTTGGGCTGTAACAGTTACATCCTCTTATTTCCCGAATGCCACTGGCAGAACTGCCTGAAAATAATTCATGTTCTCAGTCAGAGGGATGAACTGTGTGGCGCCACACTGAGCTGCTTGTGCTCTCGTCCAGTTGTTATCCACTGCTTCAAAACTTCCCATACTTCCGTCCCGTGCTCTCCGCTTGGATTTAATTAGGTGTGGCCTCAGCCCCCAAATGATGTGCCTGGTCCAGGCTGGCTGTAAGCCTCTGATCAGCCCCAAAAGCGCCTTCCCCGGGCCGTGAATCAAGCCCTTCAATTATATAACCTGCCGCTCCCTGCGGCTGCTCTTATCTGATGTGCTGAGAAGTGGGTGCCTTTTTTTAAAAAAAAAAACGCCAACCCTCACTGGCAAAGGATGTGACTGTTTTTCTGCCATTGCATTGCCACTGTCTGCGGGATGAAAAGTTGATTTTGCATTTTACTGAGCGAGCTAACTATCATATATGTGTAGATTTAAGAATCTCTCTAAAATAGGAGAAAAATGGACTGAAGAGGATGGCACTTTTCCTTCCCTTACGGTCCTCCTTGCTCAGCTCCATGTGTAACTGCCAGTCCCTGGTTAAAAGACTTGTTCTCCACTGGACTTAGAACCAGGGGATTTTGCAGGAGGTGTTGTGTAAGCATCTGCCAACGGGCACCTGCAGGAGTTTCCATGAAGGGGTATTTGCTCTAGATTAGCTCAAAAGTAGGGGATATTTTGATATCCACCCACAATGAAAAAATGCTGCCAGTCCGTCCCAGCTGGAACTCCCTCGCTGCTCTAGCCAAGGCAGCGCTGCCTGCTCACCCCCAGCACCCCCGGGAGTGCATCACCGCTCAGTCCCGAGCTGAAACGCCTGGCAATAGCGATGGGCTGCTAATGCTCGATGGGCAGGCAGTGAGCGCTCTGTGGGGCACGAGCGCGTGATACCGGCACGATCTCAAGTCTTCGTGGTACATAGGAATTGCAGAAATCGGGGAAAAAATTGTGAAATGATGTCTTTCACCTCCAGGGCTCACGTAAAGCACAAAGCAGAGGGGAACCACATTAGTCGTGACTGTTACGTATCTGGTCCTGGGACAAACAACTGCAGCCTCTAAAGCCCCCCATCAGGAACCCTCTACACGCATTAAATTCACGTCACGCAGACTGTGTCCATGGCCAGACAACGTGAGATAACCTTCCATTGACTGCAATGGAAGACATCTTGCTGTCCCAACGATGGAGTGAGGAGCGCCCTCCTTCCAACCGAGCGTAAGCTCTGTTTAATACACATGCTCAAATTATCCTCTACGGACCACGCACATAAAATGCCACGAATACGCTTTAGAAGAGAATAGTTCAGTTGGAAGGGTCCTGCAACGATCACCTAGTCCAACTGAAACTACCAGGACTCTTCCTCAGCTTAGTTAGGAGACTGCCAGTATTTTTGGAGTCAGGAGTCTCAGCTCAGCCCCTCTCAGACGCCAAGTGCCAAGTCTCTTTGCCTGTGAAGTGAAATAGCTACAAACCACACACGACTTTGCCATTGTAAACCAAGCATTATTTTTTATTCAGCAATGTTTTTAGTGCCTGGATATTTTCACTAATCACTACATTCACGCTAATCTAGTCCCCTTGTTAAAAATGCTAACCACAGGCTGCCATGGTTTTACAACTATATAATTTCTTGTGAAACCAGTGGTGCAATATCTTTCCAAAAAACTTTCAGGTTTTTTTCTCTTTATTAATTATGTTATGCGATCCTCAATATTTTGAAATGCACTTTAAGGTTTTGCACTTTGATATTCTTTTCCTATGGTGGAAAGAATTAATAATGCATTTAAACCAATTTAAACCAATTACATGTTTTTTCACATTGGGCTCATTCAAAAATCATTCTCGGGCAGATGGAGGACAAAGAACAGGCAAGAAACAAGTCTTTGTGATTAGAAAGTAAAAAGTGCACTGGGAGCTGCCTAAATAACATCCAAGGACAACAGTAAAATTATTGGGCTAGTAAAGGTGATTTTTAATGGTAGATCAAAAAAGGTACTCTGCAGTCAGAGCACGGTATGTTGCCCTTCGTGTGCTTTACTGTATTTCATGCAATGAAGCACACGCAGGAAACAAGTCACCTTTGCTACCATGCCTGTCAAAGTCAAATTTTGCAGGAAGAAATGCTCCTGATTCCTCCTGACGCGGGTGCAGGACTGGAGAGGGCTCCAGGATGTCTCCGTACCTCCTCCCAGAGGGGGAGGAAACCCCTGGTCCCGCTCACCCACAGCCCGGCACACACCGAAGGCAGCAGAGGACACAATTTTACCGGGGTGGTTTTATTTCCTGGCACTATGTCAGATCTTACACAGCTTTGGATTTACTTTTCCTCCAGTTTACACAGCAAAAAATTTTTGGCAAGTGCAGACTGTAAATATTGCAAAGTAATAAAAACGTCTCTCGGAAGATTTGCTCTGCCTTCTCAGGAAAAACATTAACCTTTCAGGTCTGAGCAAAACCGTGGGACTCAATTTTCTCCTAACGTTATTCCCACTTCCCATGGAGCAGAAAAAAGGAGCGGCCCTGGGAAGAGGGATTTCTCCCTTAAAATCTGAGCATGCAAAACTTTACCCATCAGCTTCAGCTAAGCACGGACACACGTTCTACATATTCACATATGTTGATCTAATTTCTGGAAACCAAAAATCCACTTGGGACCCCTCTCTGTCAGGAAGTTTTTCCAATGTTTACTCTCAGATGATCTCCTTACTTTAATCCAGTACTATGATTTCCAGTTCTAACCTGAAGTATCACTTTCAATAATTATTCTCTCTTCCCAGTGTTAATAACCTCTGACTGTTGCCTGTTCCCTCTTCCCCTCCCTCGTCTGGGCATTTCTATTTCACATTGCAAATCTCTGGCTGTTAGATTCAGTGAAGTGTATTAAGCCGCTTCGGCTTGATTTCAGATGTCTTCAGCTATTTAATTGCTTTTAGGACTTTAACCCATCGTCCTTCCTCTTTCAGACAGTGCCTCAGGCTCTTTCTACTTTCCTGCTCCTTGCTGGTGTCCCTCCCATCCGCCCATCTGGTGGTAAGCGTTGCCCAACAAACTTGCAGTGAAGGACCGTCGCCTTCCTGCTCACCAGCGAGCTCTTCTGTGCCAGTTCAGATCACGCAGGCCATCTCCTGCCCACGTCAGCCTGATTTACAGCCCGCAGCCAGCCTTTTCTGGACCTGCTGCTCTTGCCCACTAATGAAACCGCAGCATCTGATCAGCTCCCACTCCGAGACATGCTCGTCTGCATGATCTCCCTGGGTGGAGAGGAAAACCATCAGCAATAAGTGACCAGCTAGCTCTGGAGCCATTCAGCATAATTCCTACTTTTCTTCCTCTTTTCAGCCAGATGAGTTGAGTCAACACAGCAATCAAACCAGAGCAACTCTGAATTAAAAGAAACGACAAGAGAAGATTGTAAGGTGGGACTAGCTGTGCAATGAAGCATGAAACAGCAACTGCGCCAACTGATTGTCCTTTTTCAGAATAACGGTTCTTAATTCTCTTTAGTACCAAAGCTTCTGAGCTCCATCGGGGTAAAATAGGGGTGTTTCTTGCCAGAGGCATTTATTTTAATGTTCTTTTATGATATCAGGCAAAGTAAAGTATCTTACAATGAACAAGAACTGAATTTCTAACGATAAACTAATTTGTACAGCCATGCTGAGGAACCATGAAATATCCTTCTTTCTGATTTGGGAAATAGGACAAAAACCCGGCAGATGAAATGAAGGAGAATATGGAAATGGAAGGAAAGGAACACGTCTGAGGTGCTGGGATGGTGTCTGTGGAACACCTGTAGATGGGCTGAGAAGCCTGCTGAGGGCAGGAGGCTAAGTAGAAATACATTCTTTTGTTCTCCATTTTGCTTTCACTGAGATGTGTAAGCTTCAGAAACCATTTGGCGTGAAGCAGGGTTGGAAGGGCTGAAAGGTAGCCTGAGCCTGTCTCCTCATTTCTAACCCCAAAGGATCACCACTTAAAAATGGGTCTTGGTAGTCTCAAACCAGACAATACTGGAAACTTGCCCTCATTGCAAAAACACACTCAAACGTCAGAGTCAGTAAAGGCCTATAAAGAACAAACCACGCTCAGGTTTTTATTATGGAAAATAGTACCTTACTTTTGTATTGACCTATCAATTTTGAACTTGAATTTAAAAAAATATTAATTTTTGTGGGCTTAACATACCAAGATTCTTGCTTTCGTCTCACTCTAGATGTATCAAATACCCTACAACTGAGTTTAGTCATACAAAAGAGGACCCTCTCATGGCCTTTCTGTCCTTACAAATGCCCTACAGCCCTCTCCTCTAAATGTGCTAGGAAGAGGGAAGAAATTTGCAGAAAGTTCCTAAATCTGTGAACAAACCAGGGATGCTGTTGTGGTTTAACCTGGCAGGCAGCTAAACACCACCCAGCCGTTCGCTCACTTCCCCCCCGCAGTGGGATGGGGGAGAGAATCGGGGAGGAAGAAAAAAAAAAAATCATGGGTTGAGATAAAGACAGTTTAATAGGACAGGAAAGGAAGGGAAAATAATAATAATAATAATGATAAACAGATATACAAAATAAGTGATGCACGGTGCAATTGCTCATCACCCACCGACCGATGCCCAGCCAGTCCCCGAGCAGTGGCCCCCCCGGCCAGCTTCCCCCAGTTTCTGTACTGAGCACGATGTCCCATGGTATGGAATGTCCCTTTGGCCCGTTTGGGGCAGCCGTCCTGGCTGTGCCCCCTCCCAGCTTCTTGCTGGCAGGGCACGAGGAGCTGAGAAGTCCTTGACTAGCGTAAGCACTACTTAACAACTAAAACATCGGTGTGTTATCAACATTATTCTCATCCTAAATCCAAAACACAGCACTGTACCAGCTACTAGGAAGAAAATTAACTCTATCCCAGCTGAAACCAGGACAGAGGCACATGTGCTTAATGACGTTTGGGGAGAACGTGTAGCAGAAGCATCTCCAGTTGTGGTTGCCCCAGTCACTTGCTGATGGGAACGGTTCCTGTTTCCCGGGAAGTGCTGGGTCGTGCAAACTTGCTCAGCTGTCAGCGGCTGTTCAGGAGAAAATGGATTGCAGATCACAAGAGGAGATGGGTTACGTGCAGATCATCCTGTCATTGGGGCTGGGAAAAGAAAGGGGAGGGTAAGGAAGCTAGCGTGAAAGCTTTTTTCCTCAAACAAACAAACAAACATAAAATCACACACAAGATCATCTCCTTTGTGATCACTGACAATTAAAACGCAGTGGTACTACGTGTGGTGGCAGAGGCTGGGAACAACCCACAGCCCAGGCTGTAGTCCTTGGTCAGCCACTTCTAGGGAAAGCCATGCCATTGGGCTCGGACTGAGGGTACCAGCCATGAACACGCCATAACATGATTCATTAGTGTTGATCAAATTTGATACAACAGCAATTAAAATCATAGCTGTCTAATCATATTGACTCTGAGTTTTGGCAACAGCATTTAAAATCCAAAGACAATGTGTCTGTTTCCATCTGTCTGAAGATGGCTCAAAATACAAACATGCTGCTGGAAAAGTTCTCCTGTTGAGGATGACAACATATCCTGTCCAGCAGATATCAGTGGAGCTTTTGCAAAACTGAGATGTGCTCATTTTGGAATTAATGCCTTTTTTGTCTCTTCTAGTAAATTTCCAAGTGCCGAGAAGCAGAGAGCTGAAGGAGTACTGAAGTCACAGCCCAGTAAAGACCAGAGTTCATTTCCCATTGCCAAGCAACGACTTAAACCCCTCTTTGTGCTGCTTCTGATCCATCATCTTGCAAGTTAAGGGGACGCAGGTCACTGGGCAGTCAGTGCCCAGAGGTACCACTAGTGGAGACCGATCTTTCCCCAACTTTCTATGAGCTCCCTGAAGTCGTTTTTATGAGGTTTTGTTTCAAATTTGCACCACCTGGAGCACACATAGATGTAGCACACCACCACAGTTTATCTGTTTGCGCATCAAAACCACGTTGGATTTGCGAGCTCAGGATCAGGATTGACTTCTGACATTGGACTGACACAAAACCCATGGCCAATGCCAACCTCTTCTCAGGAGAATTCAGACTTCTGTGCAAAATTTCTGCACATATCCGTGGGATTTATGGCTGATGCTTTCTCCCTGAAGATCATCCTACATCATGAAATTTTGCCTTTTTTGGCCATCTGAGTACTTCTGAGATAAGTGAGCTATGCTTCTGTTTAACTTACAGGCTGAGACTGACGAGCAATTGATGTTAAGGGCTGCTCGTTCAGATACTTGTGCTTAATCTGGATGGCTGCTCTCTGCCTGGCAGCCTTCGTAGCTGTTCTTCCAAGGCCTTTCCTGATGTGCGCCATAATGTTCTACACTCATGCAAGTCAGGCAGGGTTACTGTATACCGTGAACTTTGTACCTGCCTGTCCTCTGCGAAGGGCAGCAGACCCAAGCAGAGCAACCCAGTTAGAGACGACGACTTCTGCAGAAAGTGGAGCATTTTGCGCCCACCCAGTGCTAAACCTAACAACTGATTTTGGCATTGTCTTCTGATTAATCTACCCACATTCAAGTTCTTCCATTGCCTTCAAAAAATCAGATTTCAGCTTCTCATTCCTGCCTTTAAAGTGCCTTATTAGAATGGAATTAAAAAGCATCAAACTGATGTTTTCCAGACCTTCAGACTTTCACTGCAGGAACCATGAGCCGTTAGTTCAGCTGAAGTCTTGGCTTGCTCCATTATTTATTTAGTTGTATGCATTATACTATGTTGTGTTTTCCTTCTAATTTTTCCCACAATGCTTTTTTCTAAGGCGCAGCAGGACTCCATAGAACAGGATCATAATTATTTAGCCTTTATTGTTGTTTTACAGACAGATTTTGGAAGGACTAGCTGTTCTAGCAAATGCTTAGGGCTGTGTGAGTGCAGAAATCAGCACGAGTACCTGCCGCATCTCCCTGCCAAGGACCAGCTCTCAGTACTTCTGCATCTCTGCAACCGCATAGGCTACTGCCAGTAATAAAATGGGACCTAGGACCCATCTGTTACACATCCCAGTGCTCTCCTCAAAAGAGAGGAAAAAGCAAATCCCAATAAAACTACAGAAAGCTGGGAATCCTTTAGCCTTCTCTGTGCAGGTCATGGTGATAACCACTGGCATTAGCACTGTCACCTGTGCACACTGGGGTGGGTTTGTGGGGAGGCAGGTAACACACCATCTGCAGTTTCAGCTGGCAGTGAAAGTCATTTTCTTCTGAAAACCACTGGTGTGGCCCTAAAAAAACCCAACAAACTTGTGGTAATTCCCCCATTTAACAGATGTTACTCCTCCTACCCCCAGACTCTCTCCAGATCTTTTATCTTATCAGCTTCAACAGACTTGTGATCTGCCAAGTGACAAGCCCTGAAAACCCTGATACCAACTTTCTCTGATCTTAAGACCAGAATTTCTTTGAGCGGTGAACAACATTTTCATCTCTATTGCCCTGGATCACAAAAGCTACGGCTGTCCCAGCTCGTACGAAGCTCTCTCCCACTCCCACCAGCACCAATGCTCTCTCTGGTCTACTTGTCTCAAGCAATTTGCCCAAAGCTCTGTCTTTGCCATAAAAAAACCTACATGGTATTTGCAGTGAATTGAGGATTTTCATGAGAACAATCAAGTCTCTCCTGTTACCTTTCATGGCAAAAATAAAAAGAGGAACCTCAGGAGACAGACTGGGCTGTTCTGGCCCTTGCTCATTCCCAACCTTTGCAAACCCAGCAGCGTCTGCTGCTGGTGGGGCTGGTCAAGGCCCCAGTAGATAGACCTATCTGTAACCGTTCTGCCCGGCTGGGCCATGGTACCAGGCTGAAACGGGCCCTACAGAAAGGATGTGGTTTAAGAATAATTCCTTGTCAACCAAAAATAAACATTTTATATTTATCTTCTTGATAGTTCTACAGAATAGGAGGGTTCAGTGGGCAAAGCATCAAGTGTAAGACCAGGGGAGCTGCTTGGCAGGAGACAGCTTGGGGTTGAAGCTTGCCAAAGGACTTTTACAGTACTGAAGCCAGCCCTATTTTAACTGCAATTTTATCCATGTCTGTTATGAACTTCTGAAAAACCAAACTAGTGCAATAGCCATGCGCAAAAAAGGAGCACGAGAGATCCGACAACTGAGAGGTTAAGAATGAACAAAGTGCCATTTTTGTTTAATAAGTGTTTATGCTGCCTCCAAGCTTTTTCTCAGTTACAGCATCGCTATTACAGATGAGAAGCAGAAGAACAGTAACAGGTCATGCAAGAACCTGCAACGCTGCATACAAGCTGCAGCAGAGAAAAGTGAAGCAAGAGGTGATAATGCAAACATGAAAAGGCAAAGGCTTGAGGAAATAGGAAAGTGCTAATACTCTCACCTCTAATTCCTTGTTTGCTTCTTCACATGAGCCTGTGCTTACAGGAAAAGGAATGATTTCACTGCAGCGGCAAGAGAGCAGGCCTGCAGCCACATTAGTGCTGTAACAGTAAGCACTAAATAGGTGAGATTAGATGGATCAAGTCACTTCAGGAACAAGTGCCAGGAAAGGGGAGTCACTTGTGCTGAAATCCTGCCTGGGCGATCAGTGGGCTGTAGAGATCCTCCTCCATCAGAGTCAGGCACTAACAAAGCTGTGGAGTGAAGGCATGCAGGTCCACCAAAGAAAGGACACAGGTAAGGGCATTTTCCATGGACACCAGAGCTGAGGGTGTGCTGGAGGCTCTGCGTAGCTTGGGAGTAGCGTATTTTGGCCAGGACTGATTGAGATGTGAACAACTCTATCCTTCCCCTTTCCTGAATCCCAGCCGATCTGGTCAAACCCACTTTCCCCCTCTTCCAAGTCGACCCTCTCAACCTCAGCTGTACAGCTGCCAACAATCCCTGCCCCACCTGCCTTTTCTTAACCGAGGGAACTATATAAACCTGTGATTGCTCACGAGGACCTGCTGTGCTACCTTTGGGGGCTGTGTTCAATGTGAAAAACCAACATATTCAGTCTCCCTTTGAGAGGAAAGTGCAGTGAGAACTTGGCACGAGGCAGTCGCTGCCAGCCCCTCCATCCACGGGGCTGCCTGTACGGTCATTTTTCCCCAGCTAGCTGCAGGATTTACTCCCTCCACGTGCCACCCGGTGACTGCTCGCAGGTGGCTGCGTGCTGCCGGGTTCAACCTGCCCGTGCAGGTTACATTGTTGACCGTCAAAAATGTTAAACGGGAACACAAAGAAATCTTGGCAATAAGGGAGTTTTTCAATGGCCGGTTTTTCAATGTTTAAAAAATCTAAGCATTAAATAGGCCTAAAGAACTCCCTTAGGCCAGCTATGTTTCCAAAATGATTTTCTAGGGTTGCCAGTGAGGTTGCTCAGAGTGTCTGAAGTTTGACAATGGTACAGTTAGGTTGCTCTCTTAATTAACTGTTTTGTTTTTGAAGTTATTTTTGTCCATCTATGTTGTCCCACTAGAAAAAAATGTACTAATGCCTGTCATCTGTCCAAACAAAATACATCTACTAATAAGGGAATTGCACAGAGTAGTGCAAAATTTGTTTCTTCCTTTCATTCTTTTAGGCAACAATAACACTCCAAATAGCTCGTAAGATCTTTTGTTGAAGAAATAATAAATTTTTCTTTCTGTCAACTAACTTCCCCCATGCCAGCTGAAGATAAACAATGTTAATCTCCAATACAGAGAAAGCAGCTTTCTGGCAAACAGTGAAGGCAGTACCAGTAATTCATCTTGCACTTTTTTCAGCTCCCCTCGGGGTTGAAGTGTTGCTTTATGCGATGACTGCACGTACAATGATCTGGACGGAAGCAAATCATGGCATTCGCTCCGTTGCTGCTGGTGGGTCGGGATTTCCAGCTCAGCTGCTGAGTGAGCTACCAGAGACCGCTGCTTAGTACAGGCTTCATCTGCTCGAATCCTGCCACGCTCCAGCCATGCCTTCACTAAACTCTTACAATCCCAAATACTCCTTTAGGCTTTTCTGATGACTCTGCATTTACCTCCCACCACTGCAATGAGCTTTTGCTCTGCTTTCATTTGCCACAAAGGTGTAAAAGTTGGAAAATACCCTTACTCCAGGTAAATATGCATTTGATGAGACATGGGACAACATTACTTCTGCTTGTACGTGACCTACAAAACCCGGTCTGGGCTGGTACCTCATTCTGGAAACGGCACTGGCACTATGTGTCACCCATCCCAAATTAAAACCCAACAAGACCTGAGCAAATCTTCTATTTCCTGGTGCTGTTAGGAAACAGGAATCTCATTCTACTAAACTGAACCATTTACAACATGTCCAGACTTCAAGTGCTGTTTTCAGTTCACGACTGAATTTTCAGTTCCAGGGGTTCTTCATTCTTTACTCAATGATAATTTGCTATTCCAGTTTCCAAACATGAACAAAACTGTTTTCTTAAAAAAAATAAACAAAGCAAACCAACCCCCAGACATCAGGAACCCCCTTCCCCCCAAAAAAACAAAAGAAAATCTCAACCTCAGACCAAGATAGCCTTGGAAAACAACTAATGCCAAGTCGAAAAACACATTTGCAAATATTTTCTTCTAATGTAGCCCCAGTCACTGGAAAACAATTCTCTTGATCTTTCCTCTATTTTCCCTCAGGGAAATAATGTCTATTTTCCCTCAGGGGAAAATAGAAGTTAGACTCACATTCGGGGTAAGCATCACAAATATTTATGGAGGAAATGATTCCCAAAGAAAGTCCAGGGGAGCAACAGATGTGTATCCTCCAGGGTCTCAAGGACAGTAAAGAACATTATTCTGGGAGATCTGTGTTGAACCCACTCCAGAATGGCAGTGGCAACCGCACGTCTGCATGACTGTGTCCCTGTCAGCTCCCTGAATTTAGTGCCTGGTGGGTGCTCACCAGTGCCAGCAGATATCCAGTCCATGCTGCTGGTGCCGCGATGGACTGCACCCATACGGAAGAGATACCATCCAAGCCTGTTGCAAGGCTTGCCAGTCCTGAGAGACGGCTGAATATCTACACATCTGTTTGCCACCCGTGCAAGGGCGGACGATGGGATGCACGTTGCTGGTACCCGCTCCTCCCCTGCCCTGCCGGGACTCAGCGCCTGGCTGGCCACCAGCATCAATGACTGGAGATGCTCAGGCTGCCAAAATTTTTAAAAAATCAGGCCAAAAAGTAAATTTGCTGTCGCCATTGGATACAACAAATAACCTCCAAGGGGACCAAAGCTATGTAGCAGCCTCGTTATGTCTGACCATACCAAGGCTACGACTAAGAGCAGCAGAAGCCTAACAGCGAAACGGGCAGGCTGGGGGGGAGCAGAGCAGTGTGGGCAGGTGCCTGGGGGAGCACAAAATCGGGGTGTGTCACACGCAGACGTGAGAGCAGCAGTGTGTTCCTGGGAAATTTCCAGCATGACTCGAACTACAGAGGTCCTAAACACCGAGCAGTGGCGGTGTGGGACATGAATCATACTTTGCTGCAGTTTCGTCTACTGTGGAGCAAAGTTCGATTCCTGGCAACATTATTACATGAATGTTAATAAAACAACCAAAAATTTCTAACGTGAAGCAAGGGAGTGAGCGAACCAGTCACTCCCAGTGACACGGCTCACTCCCATTTTCCCATTGCTTGGCAGGGCTGGATGCAGAGAAACTTTTGGAGCCATTCATGTTTCCAAGAGGCACCTCAGTGCTGCTCTCGTGCTTTGGCTTGCTGTTAGGAATTACAATAAATGTAGGCTGCATGTAGGATGCAGCTCCAAATCTGACAGCACATTCCTATCGAAAGACCACAGAAATGAGCTCACTCTTCTCTTTTGTGGCAAGCTGGGGGATGTGGGTTTCTGCCTTCTTACGTGCTTCACACAGTGTATTTGTTTGTTCTCAGGTGTGAGGAACTGGAAGGAAAACAAAAGTCTCGAAAGACTTTTGGTCAGATGATTTGAGAGATGCGGGAAATACGAGAAAAGTAAAAATTTGTGTATCTGTATCTTGGCCTGAGGCTGAAAAACAGACTCCCTTATCCACGCAGAGCACACAGGATAACTTCTTGCTGATGATTATGGTTTTGGCTCTTGCTTTCCTGGAAAAGCTAGTAAAAATTCACCATATATTCTTACTGATTGTCCTATGCATCTTGTTTGAGCTAAAAAAGTCAGAACAATTGGCCCTATTTATGAATACAATATTAGACTCTGTGAGCAGGGCTATACATTTTTACATATGTGTTAGGCACAAAGAAACACCAAGAAAGTAAAAAATAGAGAGAGAACACAGGATATGAATAAACGATAATTGAGATAAATGGAGGCAAGTAACAAGGGAACACTTAACAAGCAAACATGCCATTTACAGTAGGAAGAGCTGCTAGACTGTGCGTCGAGGAAGGGGAGGAAAGGTCATTAGATGGAGACATTAAAATCTAATCAAGACAAAGTACTGGACAAATAATTGCAGTGAAAAAAGACCTTCTGCATTGATGGGATGTATTAAGATCATTTAAACTCAAATATACTTAATTTTATGATTCAGTTAGCTAAGTAACGATATTATGCCTTGGAAATAGAATAATGCAAGAGGGCAGAATTTAGTGTGGGGACACACGGCGACACCATCTTTGGAGGAGATATCAAAATTGCCTATAGTGCTCCTCCAAAGGCAGAGCAAAAATCACATTTAATTTTTGGCACGGAGAAGAAAACAGGGTATGCATGTAGTTTCACGCGGTGTGGTCCACGAGGACTGACCATGATGGAGGCAGTCCGGTGAGGGGCACGGCGAGCACGGGTTGGATGTGGAAAGCGGAGGAGTTCAGCAGAAAGCTGCGGTGCCAGAGCCGAGGAAGTCTGTGAGTGCCGGGGAAATTCCCATCATCCTCATCCTTGGAGATGAGCCAG
>NW_008825073.1:4179865-4181042 GCF_000699105.1 Pygoscelis adeliae | reverse complement strand
CCCTTAATTGCAAACAGACTGAATTGACCATGGTAGCTACTGTGGGAACTGCGGCTGCTGTGAGCCCCGAACAAGAATGATAGACTGCGTGTAAAACCACGTTACGAACAAAAATAAAAAGGCACAAAGGCTTGTTCATTGCACAGCAGAGAGAGAAGCAAATGAGAAGCTGCAGAGGAGGCGCTTGTGCCGGCGGGGCTGTAGCTCTGCAGGGCTAGAGCCCAAAAGTCGTTAACTTGGGCGGTAGGGAGGTTTCAGGGTTTCCTGCATTATTCATTTAGAAGAGCTGTCAGCTGAGAACTTGGAAACTCATTCAGGAGATTCCCAAAACTTCAGCTATGGGCAGCTATGGGGAATTTCCTTCTCAGCTACTTTTGCCTGGATGAGGGGCATTTCCCAAAGTGCTGTTACCACTAGTATTTCCAGATTGGAAATGTGAGTTAGTCAGTGAAGGAGGAAGCCAAAACCAAGTGAGATTTGCATTAACATTTTTGTAGCTAGTTCTTCCCCCCAGTTTTATAAATCACCACCATTTCTTTATGCATTTTATCTGTAACCTTGATACATTCAATACCTTAGACAAAAAGGATTATGCCATCAATATTTGCACTGTTTCCCTGGAAGGAAATCTTTTCTGTCTGCTATGCAAAAGGGGCTGATGAAATCCTGGAAGCCACTTGCAGGAAGCCCCTGGACGTACTGTCCACAAGGGATAAACATTACATTAATGCTTTATCCCAGCATTTGCCCTCATTAAAGTCAATTTCCTTTTCTATAGTGGAACTAGAGAATAAAGGCAATAAAACAAGTGAGCTGATTATTTTCTTTGATGATGAGCTGTTTGGAAAGGCGGAAAGTGGAAACTTGTGTTCTTGAGAGAGCTGCAGAATACACCCAGGTCACACACCTCCATACCTGCCCCTTCATGTTTTACCAAGGGGCCAACGTAAAACTTCATCTCTGTAATGAACATCTTGGAAGATTCTTGTCTGTGCACGGCCAGGGGAGATAATCACTGTCCTCTGCCAGCAAAGGGGCGATCGCCTCGCCTTGCGTCCTGCCTGAGAATGTCGGCTATGTCCAAGAGGCAGCTGCGTTGGGTTTGAGGACGTGTTGGAAAGTCCATCCCTCCCTTGGAGAGTATGCTAATCTTTCTGCTGCTCGAAGCCCTGAACCA
>NW_008825073.1:4136123-4179851 GCF_000699105.1 Pygoscelis adeliae | reverse complement strand
GGAATAGGAATAGGGCTGAAACGCTCCAATTGCTGCTTCTCCAGCATGCAGGCTCTGCTGTTTTTCCATCAGAAAGGGCACAAAGCGGGTCAGCTCAGCAGCTTTTGGGAAGCCCTCCTGCTGGTTTGCTGCCTGTGAAGGTCTGGCCGTACTGGCTGCGGCTCGGTGCCTGTAGGAGCTGCTACGTGTCACTCCTGTCCTCGAGGCTCTTCCCTTTGTCACCCAACCCTTCCTTGTACTTGCAAATACCTGCCTGGCTTCTCCTTCTCCCTTTTCTACTCAAAAGAGATAGTCATTTGGCTGGTTTGTAATTTTAAAATGAGTTTCTTGAGCTCTGCGAGGCTAGGGAGAGAAGGCAATGGTAAGGAATTGTGGAGAACTTCAGTGAGGAATCACAAAAGGTGCTGGAGAAATGCATATTCTCTGAGGATAATAAAGATGGGAAATGATATAAAGTCAGATGTCCATGGATGGAGGAGACCCTCCATCCATTTAATGAGGGGAAACCCAGGAAATCTTGGCTGAAGAGCAGACAGTGATTGTTCTGGTTTCTCAAGCAACCTAAGAGAAAAAAAAACCTAAGGTAAAAAATGAGAAGAGCAGCACAGGCTGTACATACCATAGCCGTAAATCAGGATGGCCCAGGGAATCGCGGCAGCTGGCACGATTTTAGAACCAGATAAATGTTTAACCACCAAAGAATAAGAACTAGGACTTGTTTTGTAGGACCAAGCTGCAGAATTATTTGCAAAGAAAACTGCCTGCCTACAATTTCCTCAAAATCTTCAAGCAAGTTAAAAAAACCTCCCAAAAATGCAAGATATTCAGATAAAGTAATTTATCTGGATTCCCTCCACAAAGTTCTTCTTGGCACAGTATAATGGAAAAGAAATAGGAATAGGACTGTTTTCAGTATCAGCAAGAGAGAGTGGCTGTAGGAGCGATGGGCAGTTTTCATGGTGCCCCTCGGCAGTGTTTCGGGGTGTACAAAATTGCACTAGAAAGAGGTGGAGAGGGGACACCGATGAGATGGCAAGGGAAAAGTGCTGGAAACCTTCTGGGGTCAAAAGTAAAGTGTAGTACTTTGGACAGAAGAAAATTGAAATTTTCTTACCTGTTGCTGAATTCTAATAAAATTCAATTGTACCTCAGTTGCCGAGGAAGAAAGATTAAAAGTCCTCAGCTGTAAAGAGCACTGCTAATCAATGTACAGAGCTGGCCAAAGCCTTCAAACAAAGGTGTAGCGGAACATAAACAGGTTATGGAAAAATACTGGAAACCATCTCATGCCACTGCAGAAATCAATCGGGGATGCTGTGTTCGTTCTGCTTGTGTTAAGGGAGATACCGGTCGGTTCATCTGAAAGCCATCAGTTATCGGGAGCGATTACTAATGCAGGTAGAGATTAACTGAGGGGAACTGATCAAAGATTTCACCGCAGCCGCCTTTCCCATGGGCGGGCCCGTGTCTCTGCGCTGGCTCTGCAGACACCTGCCTGCCCTGCGAGGCGAAGTGGGGCATGGCTTGGGTCCGGAGCACCCAGTCTCACCCCTCCCACCTTCCCTGTGATTTTATTATTGTTTTCACAGGGTCGGTGCCACGGGGGAAGCACTCTGATGAAATGGGTGGTGCCCTAGAGAAACAGAGGGTTTGCCTTATCTTTTCTGTGGGTTATTACAAAATTTCCAGCTGGTGAGAAAGTGTGTAGATTGTTCACACAATTTATGCTCTTGCAGCTGACAGTTCTGTTTTATCATCTCGGCATGCAAGCAAAATAAGGAAATATAATAATAGAAACAGTAGTTGTAAAAAACAAAACTGCTATGGAGAGCCTCAGGCAAAAGCTATCTCATTCTTATTAAAATGAAATAGAAAAATAAATATTTATACACATAAATCAAAGCACAAATTATATTAATCACCAACCAGTCAAATCTCTTTTTTTCAGGGACTTTCTCTGGCTTTGGCAGATGTCCTCTCACCAGTACCCCAGTGCAAAAACCCAGGACTGCCACCGTCCCCTGAGCAGGCAGGAGAGCACAGGGCTGCCTTCCCTGCATGATTCTCAGGTTGCGGCTGTAACGACAGTGCTTTGCAGCACCTGGATTTTCAGCTGCTTTCTCTTTCTACAGCTTTCCGTCTCCTACAGAAGCGGTGAGGGGAATGGCGTGCTGCCGGCAGAGCTGGCGTTGGGCTGGCAGCAAACCCTCCCCGTTGATCAGGAACCGATGCAGTGTCACTGCCTTTAATTCCCTGCTTTCATGTACTGACTCTAGGTGTGAGATCGGCATCCACGATAAGGTTGGGAGCTGTGGTATGTGTTCAGGTGGCTGTGAACGTACCGGTTTGCTATTCTCCATGATGTCTGTGGGATGTTTCTCCTCTCTCCCACCGCACCGAGACCTCATGAAGAGACTCCCCTGCCCTGAAACACGGATGAACTTGGCTTAACCAACGTCATGCCTGGAGAACAATGCAGGAGGGTTAGTGCAAACGTAATCAGCATCAAACCTGAGTATCCCAGGCAACACCAACACAAACACTCATCGGGGATAGCCCAGTCCAGCTAGATATACTGCTGCTTTTCATGCCAGAGGACATCTTTTCTTTGCTAAGAATAATTTTTTTAGTCATGGATAATCTGTGTTACCTCATGCAATACCCAGACGAGTTCAGGATTACACCCTGTAATCTGCTCCATCTCGAAGCATGTATTTGAGGAAGTGTCTGGGACTCCTCTTCCACACAGGGCATTAATTTTTCCAGCCAGCTGAAAGTTAATAGCTACCATGATTCAAGCAAGTAATTCTTGTGAAACCAGCTCCAGGGATGTTGCCTAACAAAACAAACTCTGTCAGCATAGCCCCGTGCTCTGACGTGGTACGGAATATGCGACACTATATATAAAAACCAGGAAGCAATCCAGGGGAAACAACACATATTAGCTCTGCTGCAGACCATACACAGAATACAGTGATGCAGAAAACTATTCCTGGCTGCTTTTTCCAGCAAATGTAAGTATTTTTGCTTTTAAACTACATAAAAGCTAATACCACTTCATTACAGTCAGGATATTCAGTGGTAATCTGGGTTTCAAATTAGTTCTTCTCTTCTGTATATTCTTTGACACAATTCCAGGAGGAATTTTGAACGGAAGTATTTGTTTAAGAGTAGGAGATATTTCTATGTACTCAAACTACAACAGCATACCAATGACAAATGATAAATTATTATTAACTGGAATTTGTAAAGAGTTTCAGGAGAGCAATTTCTGTGAGATAAAAAATAGTAACATTGAAAACTCAAAGTGCTAGTTCAGGAAACCTCCCATGAGGTTGAACTGAGGTTTCATCTGAATAAGGACTAAACAAAAACTGTCTAAGTGCCACTGGCCATGCGCAGTGATCCTCCAGCGGGTGACCTGCAATGAATACTGCAAGAGGCTGCTTTGAAAACTGTAAATAAATAGATGAATTGGCTCAGGTTGCCTTCTTCACCCATTCTGGCCATTCTGGCAGGGTAGGAGCGGCTGTTCTGGAAAGAGCCCCCCATTCCTGTTCCCGCCCGGCCCCATCCCAGGCGTGATCCCACCTACCCTGGCTGGATGGAGGGAGGGCAGCTGCCCCCCCTGCCTGCCTGTCCCTACCCTGGTGCAGGCAAAGGGAAGGGTCTGCCGATGGAGAGCACCTATTCTCCACTCCTCGAGGTCCTTCACAGGCTGGCAGGATTTCCCAGCTGGAGGGAAGCTGCTGGGTTGGCTGTGGAGGAGGATGCTGGCAGCGGGAGCTCAGGAGAGCCATGCTGGCAGCCACCTTCTCCAAAGGAGGTGCCTATGGCTTCAGACCTTGCTTTGCACTCTCTTCATACATCTGTCCTTTACCCAATGACTCTTTAATCTTACATATGTAAAGGCTACGTCTGACTAATGATGTACCCCGGACTGATCTCTGGCACTGAGCTCAGCTAAAACAATGAGGACTGTACCCTCAAACCATCCTTGCAGTGTGGGCAGTGCAGCCATGCTGCCTGCGGGCAGCGGTCCCTGCCTCCTGCTAAAGTCCAGCCCATGCCCGCGCAGCGTTCGGGAGGGTGTGCATTGGCAGGTGCCAAAACTGCGCTGGGGGCCATTGGAGGTCTCTCAAGACTATGAAGAACTGAGCTCCAGCACGCGGGAACATCTCCCAGTTCTGTTTAATTTACTAGAGCAGATGTATCCAAACAGCATTCGGAGCAAGTATTGGAAACCGGGATGCCCTTTTCCCTAGCAAACATCCGCCACTACCTGTGTTGTGATCCATGAGCCTTTTCCTGATCCCTGCTCCTTGGCCCATGGTGTCAGCTGTTTTCCTACACTGTGCCCAGATTCCTTAGGTGGTACGAAAAGCGTTCCCGCCTCAGGACAGCCTGTAGCCTGCTGGCTAGGACACCCATAGGAGATAAACATCTAAATCCCCTGCAGCGAAGGAGGAAATCAAACCTCGTTCTGCTACATTCTGGATGAGAGTTTTAACCACTAAATCATAGTGTGAAAGGGGTGGAGGAAGGGAGGAGTGAGCCACAGCAATGATCCTGTATCCTGGGGCAGCCATGGCTTGAAAGGAAGGACACCAGTGACACATCTCTAACAGAAAGTGGGAAGGCATCTTCCATCCAGAAACTCCAGTTCCTTTCCAAAGTACATTGCCGTGTTACGTAAAACGCTGGCAGCATTATGTAAAATGTCGAAGTTTTAAAGGGAAGAAGTGAAAAACACATCGAGCTCCTCAGCGTCTGGACTGACTGCTTCTGGGCACCTCCTCCGGCTGCTCGGCATCCTTTTCTAACACTCGTCATTAGAAGAGCCTATGGGCTCATCACCGAGTCCTGGGGTGTAGGATAGGACCAATGCCCAGAAGCTCAGAGTTAAAATGCTCCACATGGACAAGATAAAGTTCTGCTGTAAATCCAGCCATCGGTGTCTTCTTCCTTTCAAATTTCTTATGTGAAAAAAAAGGATGGAGGAAATATATGAATGAGACAGCCTCACTGCAGAAATCTGGTTTTATCCACACGGCAAACTTCTGTTTGATTCAGTTTGTTTTCCAGTGAAGTTTTATTTCGACATTATCCAGAGGAGATGTAAAATCCCAAAGTTAATGAACTCCACATTTTGCTCACTCATTCAGCTGCTCAAACCAGCTTAGATTTGTTTACTACCACTCATCTGGGAATCACAGCCTCGAATTTAGCTGAAGTTCTATGGCCAGGTATGTTGCTCTTCAGCGCACAGCAGCCTGGGCCAGGTTACATGTACTTTCCAGCATACAACAATTCACAACAGTAATCAGTTGTCATAAAATGAGCAAAGATCTTTATCGAGGCATAGAATTCGTCTCCTCAAAAATACACTTAATGAAAACATACACAGAAATAGGCTGCAATAAAAAAAAAAAAGTTAGAACATTCTTAATGTACCTTTCCAAAGAAGGAGTAGCTTGCTTGAGTAACAAGATAAATCAGTGGTACATATCACAGCTTGGTTCTCCTCCACTTCTAGCCAGCGAGTGGTATGAGCTTTCACACTGTGGATTCAGATGATTTTGTTCCATTAGATCTTAATTTCATTGACAATTTGTATTGAAACAAATGGTCAAACCAATGCTCAGACATCAATGCTCAGAGATTAACCCTCCTCTTCGGCACCTCCTGCATCCTCAGCAGTGAAGCAAAGCCACTTCTTGGTAAGTTAATATACACTAAAGGGGCTGCACCAGGACTAGTGGCAAAGACCCTTGACTTAATGGAAAGAGCACAGATGGCTGATTTCAGAAAGATTTTGTCAAAACAGAAAATGCAGAATCATTTTTCTAGTTAATCACTGTGGAAAACTAGGGTAAGATGAACTGTATCACAGTTCAGCTGAAGTACTGGACTAAATTTTTCCTACACCTTCCGTAAAGGATTCCACTAACAAGTTGGCTCAGATACTTAGAAAAAAGAGAAAAGGTGCACGTGAATCTTGGATGAGTCAACCTGGTACAAACCGAGTCTCAACAAGCAACAGGAATTCCACTCTTAAAAAAGTTGGGTTGGTACCTTTCATAGGAATCACGCAGAATTATAATTTTCCCATCAGCTTATCAAAAGAAAAAGCAGGCCAGGACTAAAGCAACCACTCAGACCTGTTGGGTAACTGCACTGGAAAAACTTTGAAGTACAAGCTCCAAGGTGTTCACATCAGGAATACTGAGAATTTACATAAGGAGATAGGTGCTCAAATATGAAAGAAACGGCATTGTTATATTTATCTAAATCTCTGATCCCTTCACCACTGATCCAGTTTTAGATCCAATATTCAAAATAAAGGGAAATAACTGTCAAAGTTTTGGTAAGAGTAGACTCTGGATAAAGATGCGTTTGGAAGCATTACAGCAAACAGCTCAGGCACAACTTAATGATGAACTCGAGTCACAACACAAATGGCTTTGTAGATGGCTCACACAAAATTATTAGTATAACTATAACAATGATATTATTTTAATGATTGAGATTAGTTCTTTCTGAGCAAAAAGTGTATTGCTGTGTCCCAGGATGTCTGCAGAATGAAGGTCATGAACTAATGTTCTGGTGTGACATGAGCCATAACTTAATTATTACCTGAGTAGATCATTCTTGACAGAGTAGGCACTATTTCATTTGCAGGTAGGGGTTATTATAATTTGGTAGTCTAAATGTTCTTCAGAGACATGTAGGAAATAGGGCTGAAAGGCATTTGATGTCCATCAACCTACCAGATGATATCCATTCCTACCTGTCCTCCTAACAGACACCCTCCCACTGTGCTTCTGAAGACTCCCAGTAACGGAGAGTCTGTGATTTCCCGAGGCAAACTATTCCAGTGCTTGATCATCCATCCTACCTGTTAAAAGCTTTCCTTACTTGTGATCTAAATTGCCCTGATATAAATGAAACAAATGGGTATCTCTTCTAGTCTAGACTACGCAACCCCGATTCCTTTCCCACTGTATCATGTTTTCTCTCTCTGATCATTGTCATCTGTCTCCTTGAAACATCTTCAGCGATTGATACCTGTCTTGAACTGTTGGCCTCAAAACTGGTCACATACTTCAGTCAAGACCTAACTTCTGCCGAGCGAAACCGAAGACTCATCCCATGCGGTTACAGCCATTTCTCCTGTTTATGCATCGCAAGATGGCATCTGCCTTTCCCAACACAACTGTTGCTGACTCCAGCTGTGGGTGTTGCCATCCACAGGCTGTATCGATACCCACTTGCGCCAGCATTGCCGCCTACGGCAGCCATCCTCCTCCCCTGGCTTGCTCCCTCCTCCTGCCTACACATTCATTCTTCCTCTCACCCACTGCTACGCAGGGACCAGCTCTTGCTGGTTCTCTCCTCACCCATGAGATCTGTTATCCTGCTACAGAAGGAAGCTGGGCTCAATAAATTTGCTTTATCTGTGAGAAATCCACATTGTTCTTCCTTATCTCCTTTATATCACTTAGGTAACAATTTGCTTGATTATTTTAGTAGTTTTCTAGGAACTGAAGCTTACAATATTCTGGCTCTTGCCCTACTCATCCCTTTTAAAGACAGGCCCCATCTTTGCTATTTTGAGTTTTCTGGAATGTCTACCATTTGTCTTTTGAGACTTCCCAGCGATAACCATGAATATCTCTGAAATTGCTTCAGCCAGTTTCTAGGTGCTCTTGGATAAACTTCTTGAAGCTCAGGAATTTGAAAACACAGAATTTATCTAAGCAACATCCATCTCGTTTTTCCCTTAGTCTAGTCAGGAACCTCACTGGAGGTCTTCTGTGGCTAGCTCTTGCTGTGGCATATGTCCAGCCGTAAGTTTGCCTTTCAGAGAAAAAGAATTGTTGTTGTCTAATTTTGGCATCAACAGTTGGTTGGTAATGCAAACTTTGCAGGGAACAGACTCATTCCTCAGTCTTCCTTTGTCTGACAATGGATTTATGGAATGTTTCCTCCTTTCCCGTACATCACTTCTTCACTGCACTTCATGTGTTTTGGTCTTTCCAATATCATTCTTATATGTTTATGCTATTCTTTTATACTAATCTTCATCATATAATCCTCACTCCATTTTTTGTAAATGTCTTTCTTGCTTTTGAGATCATAGGAAACTAATGATTTAACCAAATAGCCTTTTGCTGGTCTTTGTAACCTCATCCCACACAGGGATAGTTCACACTTACGCCCTTTCAATGCAATATTACACAAATTACACCAATACCTAAAAATGTCTGGGCACTTTACAAACTTCATTCCCGCTTAAGACATGAGTGTGTAAATACAAGGTCAGATCCTGAGCTGTTAGTCATCTCCAGCCAATTCTCTATGTCATGCAAAGCTGTAGTTGAAGGTGATGGGTACTTTGCATGTATAGGAAATGAATAAAGCCTTGGGATGCAGCCCTGACTTACTAGATTTCTTCAGCATGTTGATATGAAATGACCACGAAGAGTTCTTAAGCAAACTTAATCTCACTGATGCAAAAGACTTCATTTGAAGCTGCCCGCTGAGATGTGAAGGACCCCCAGGCAGCAGCAGATCATCCAGGTACCTCTTTCCACTGAATTTAAGGCAAAGGGACTGTTTGCAGCCTTTTATAGGAGATAATGGTCAGACAAAGAAGGACTCCCATTGGCAGCCTATGGGAACTGGCTGTTTTCATAAATTTCATTGTTTCAAATGTTGCCTAAACCCAGCACGGTTTAGGCAACATCCCTGATGGCTGGTTCTGTCGGGCAGTGTTAGCTATCATTCGGAGGGATGCAGTTTTTCCTCTTGCTCGTGCACCCGAGTGAATTGAGGCTTGTATCAGGCCTGTCAAGAGAGAAATTCAGCTGCAAAGCACATCACTGCTGCAGAAGATTGCAGGCAACCAGTGGTGGGTAAGTATGAAAGGACTCCAGGCACCCAGAAGCAGCAGGAGCAATGGATGTGGTCCTCCTCCAAACGCCTTCACCCCAAGGCTCGTTTGTGCACCTTCCCACAGGTCTATAAACTTTCCCTCACATTCTGGGTCAGATCTCACAATTGATTCATAAACATCCAACTGGATGCATTAGGAGATTCAACTAATAAGCAAACTGGAAACATAATGGTATAGCGCTCTCAGTGGGAAATTAGAGTAGTATCTAATTACAGCTCTGCTAAGCCCAAGGAGTAAAATGCTAGCGGTTGCCAACAGGCACCCAACCGGTGGGACAGCAAGTTGGTTTTAGGCTTTGTTAATGGTACTTAAGAAAAAAAAACAATACCTTTGAGCAATAATGCTTAAAGTGCCTCTTGGCTTTTCATTTACTCCCAAAGAAATGTAGATATAAAATCAGAACATTAGAGAAACATTTTAAGTGGCGCCATAGCTGGGGCTGGGTGCCAGCTGGACCAGCTTCCAGCCATGCGGCAGACAGCCGGCGTGGCCCCAGGAAGCTCCACTCCTGCGGTCAGAGCTGAAAGCTCACAGGCACAAGGAGCTCCAGGGCACACGGGCATGTTATCACCAACCACACACCAAACCAGAGACCACATCCCTTCCCGGCAAAACTTAAAAACCCCACAGGCTTCTGCAGCCAGCAGTTGTGTGCTTGTGAAGCTGTAGCAGCAGGCACTGCTGAGCCCACCTTTTCCCCAGTAGCCCAGCATCTGTAATTTATTGCTATTTCCCACACTGTGCCCAGGCATTCAATTTTATTCAGAAGCTATAGCTGCCATATGAATGAGCATGAAAACTTGAGCTAATGACCAGAAAAGGAAATCAAAAGGGTTTTTGTATGGTAATTCTCCACTACTGATTCAACCGGGACATTTCTTGGGTAGCGTTCCCTTTAGTTTATTACTTTGTTTCCCAGAATGAGTAATAAATATCTCACTTGCTCTTCTACACAGCACAACTGGAAAACTTTTTCTTGCTGCAACACTAGAGAATGGATTCTTCATTCTTGAATTGACCCACAAAGGCAAACAGAAAAAAACTTGCATAATGAAAGTAGCCCTATTCTGGCCCCAATTTTTCCAGTATTAGTCCAGAGTCATTCCAGTTCCCTGCAATGTCTCCTGCGTTAACGATAATAAAATGCTATCCCCTGGGTTTATGTGCAATTTATTTAATAATTGACACAGTCCGAGGATTTCACATACTCAACGCCTCTGAAGCTGGACAACCAACCAATGCCACAATAACGCTGGGGTGTGTAGGATGCCAGCATGTGTCTGTACAAATGCAGGTACATAATAATTTGTCTGGGATTTATCCCACTGATTTTACATTTAATCACCCTTTTTCATATGTATTCTAGGTATTCTTCCCTACCTGGCATTTCTATGGAGAGAGATCACATGAAAGATCTCAGAAGATACCTGGTACTTAAATATGTCCAATACCTTGTCCTGTCTTCTTCAAATGCTATCAGCACTTTTCTGGGCCTGCTGGGCAGTTTGTACACGATAATCATCCTGCAGTCTGCAAAGGTTTCGTCCAAGTCCACTGCGGTTCTCATTTCGAGCCTAGCAAAGGCAGACATCCTGGTTTCTGTTAGCGTTGTTTCTGAGATGGTCGTATGGACCTTTGATGTTAGTATCTCATCTACAGCGTTCACATCAGCCCTGCTGCAGAACCTCCTCACTGCAAACGCGCACATCAGCTGCTTGCTGCTAAGCTGCGTTGCCTTCGAGGCTTACTTGATAACCTTCTTCCCCACAGAGTCTCGACATTTACGGACGGTGAAAAACGCCACACTGACATCCAGGGTCATCTGGATCCTGGTGACTGCAGAGTGTACCCTGTTCCAGACAGATGACCTCCTGAAGGCCAGCAGCACTTCTGCTCCCACCCGCAGCCCTTGCGTTTTGTTGTTTCACTTCTCCAGCACGGCCGCAGCCCTTCTCAAGTCCCTCAGTTACTTCCTGGGGATCCTTTTAAGGATTGTCAACGTGTACATCTACTACAAAATATTTTTTAGCATGTCTAACAGATCTACACTAAGAACAAAGTAGCTCACGTTCCCAGGGGAAGCAGCGCTGTGACACCAAACAGAAGACACTTCAACACAATTTCAAACTATTGGTTTGAAAACTGTGCAATAACCAGGACGAAGGCTCATGTTCCGGCACACCACTGAGTTTAAACCTTCCTGTTTTCTGACGCTGTTTAGCCTTGGTTATTGTGAGGAGCTTGGGAGTGAGGCTCCCCTTGGCACTGAAACACGACAAAGTTGGGCTGTGGGTGTTCGTGTTGACAGCCTTAAAGCACCACGGGCTTGCTTTGAATGTTCTCGATCTGGAGTTTATTCACTGTACAGGTGAAACAAATGACATTTCATGAACGGTTGTAAAAACTAAAGCAACCCAAGTATTTTTTAATGTAAAAAGGGTGCTTAGAGGCTTACTCAGGGATCCATTGAGCCAAGAGCTGTCTAGTTGTATACTAAAGACACGAGCTATGTCCGAAAATATCTCTAACCCAGGTCACGCACTGGGCTCAGCAGGTAGGATCGAGAGACAAGGTGAGCACCAAGCTGACCTAGTCTAGGTGGGCTTGTCTCGCAGGTGGCATCAGCCCCACCATGAGAATCCCCAGGACAGAGCAGGGCTGAGCTGCCACACCTGGGTGCATGCCTGGAGCTATTCTTGGGAGGTTGCTACAACAAAGTAGTAAATAGCTTCTCTCACATCTCCCTGTCAGAAATAAACAGGAGGTGGAAAGCGAGAATGCAGTTGTTTGCTTCAGCCCTACAAGGGGGCAGAGGGATATGAGAAAACTCCCATGTTGAGGGCTCCATGTGCTGTACCCAGAGGGAGCTGTGATTTCAGTGACCGTGGTTTTGGAGGCAGGGAGGGATGCGCTGAGGTTAGCAGTGCTGTTCCAGCTCCCTTGGCAGTGGTGCAGAAGACCAGGGCCACGGATGTCCCTCTGACTGCACTGGGGCTTGGGAGGATATGTAACAGAGCTGTTACCCAGGTGGTGATTCCTGGGGTCTCCTCAAAGCACTGGAACGTTATCAGCAAAACATAAAGTACTCCAGATACCTCAGATGCTCCCCAATGCACAAGTGGACGTAGGCACTTCCAATTATTCTTGCACTTCGCATGGGAGATCGCCTCTGGCTTCAGTTAAAGACTGTGGTTTTGAGAGATTGAACTTCTGTGGTATGTTCTGCAATCCACAGATCGTAAAAGGTGGAAAGAAAACTGAAATAAGCCAAACCCCAAGTATTAATAGCCAAAACGCTACATACAGCCTCCCTCTGTCATGTTTCCAGACCTTCAATACGCTTTGCCAGCTTGAACACAGCAATAAGCCTCTGTCCATTTGAAAAGGAGGAGGACGTGGGGCACAAAACCCAAGCGTGATGAATTTCAGCTCTAACCTTCCCTCCTTCAGCCTGCAGCAGGTCCTCACACTCAAGCTGGTACAAGTGAATGCCTCACGTGCCCCGCTGGTAGCAGTTACTGGGCACTTAGACTATCAGAGCTGAAAATGGGAGCTGTGACCACTTTTCCAAGTGGCCTGTAGTCCAAGGTGACCAGAGACACAGGAACTGTCAACTGAGGATCAGGCAAACGAGGCAAACAAACCCAAGGCAAACAGCAAGCGCGGAGGAGTTTCCTGCTCTTTGCCCTGCTCACCAGTCAGTTTCTAAATGTCGCAATCACACTTTTTGTAGTCGGTCTCAGAAGTGTTTTTCTCCTCCTTCACCAAGATGAACTTGACTGAAAGGCAACACCCAGAAAAGGGGCAGTGAAACTGGGTGCACCCGTCGTGCTGCCAGGGCAGGAGGCGGCCAGCAGTGGGAGGTCCTTCTCTCCTCTGGACTGTCTGCGTCGCAGCCAGACTAAATGAAACAAAATAGGCTTTTTTGCCTGTCAGATAAACTCAGCTCAGTTTTAATGAAAGGCAGATATCCTGGCCCAAGGAGCACGTATCTTACATTGGGATCTCTGAGATCACTCAAGTGCATTTTTTTCTGACAAAGACCCTAATGAAAACCTTTTTTACATGACTATACCTTGCTTAGTATCTCCAGAGTCATTTTAGAGACCTTTCCTGCTTCCTTTCCTCCTTCTCTTTGTGTTCCTTCACGACCCTTGCTACGCTGTCTGAGAAAAGGCTGAATCTTTGCTTCCACAACAAAAATCAAGCAATAATAACGCAGATGTACTTGGCTGGCTCTAAGAGATGAAAATACTGAACTCTTACTTACAACTGCTAAAATCTTTAAAAATATTCTAATCCCTTTGGCTGCAGTAATACACTTCAAAAAACTATGAATATTGTTATTATCAGAATTCACAGAAGTTGTCTGCCAAGGAAACACTGCTAAGGGCTGGGTATCTAGTAAAAGCAGAATAGAAATGTAATCAAGTCACTTGAAAAAACTTTGATGCAATCCCTTAAATTAGGATGTTGCCTAACAAAACTGATTCCTTCTGCAAGAAGGATGTCTTAACAATTGGATGCACTGCGATACACCGTTCTTATTCTGGAAGCCTGAAATGCCACTTTCAGGAGAGATGAAATGCTATTTGAAGTGCTGTAATTAATAAAATGTTGTTTTGTTAAGGTGTGTGCATTATTTATTACAGATGTGTGCTCTTTCTGAGGATCTGCTACACTTTTGGCTCCTCCTACAGAAGCCCATGCAGATGGCTGAGCGTTCACCAGCGGACCGGAGCCGTGTTTGGTACACAAGGCATACAGGATTTTTAATCTTTGAATTCATCACTTAGCTTAAGAATTTTTTTTGCCTGATTTTCCTGATAAGTGCCTCTGCCCTCAGGACAATCCTTTTCTTAAGAAATTAAGGAAAGCAAACACTGAGCGCGATTTGGCTTAAACAGCAAGCACATGAAAAGAAGGTAGCCTGTAGCAAAATACTGCAGGTATTTACTTGTACCTGGAAATCAGGATCCCAGGTGCCACGGTGCAGCAGGACCAAGCTGCCTGTGTACGAGCAGATGCCGTGGGTGGTACCTTCTTCTGCTCTCTCGCCCAGGGGGACATGGGGACACTGAGGTTTTAGCAACCCTTCTACTGTAGCAGCTGTAGAGCAGTGCTGCTTCTTTCTGAGCAGGAGGAAACCAGGCAAGGGGACACCGTGCCGTCTGCCTGCTTTACTCTCCCAGATGCCCAGGCCATTAGCTGAGCTTCCTATTGACAAGAATATGTGAATGGGTGAGTCCAGCACTCGGCTCCGAGGTCACGGGAAGTGAGGACAAGTGGATTCAGCAGCAGAGATGCTATTTTTCATGGATAAAAATTTGATGTAACTTTTAAATTCGTCCCTGTGCAAGACGGAGTGCCTCCCTGCAGTGTAGCACGTTGCAAGCTGTCCTGGCTCCCAGGTGGGTCAAACGGGACACAAGGGGCCAAAAATGCTGCCTGGGCAGCAAGTGGAGAGAGATGCTGCATGGGCAAGAGGGAAGGTGGGGTCGTTTTTCAGGTTGTTGCTCAGTGTCCTTGGTCATAGACCATTCCCTCACCTTGGTCAGGGGATTCAGTTCCCCATCAGGATTCCCGCAGCCCTCCCGCTTTCCTCAGGTGCTCTGCGGGGAGATGGGCAATTACTGTATAACAGCAAAGGGAAGCCCTTTTCTGATCATTGTAATTTGTTTTTTTATTTCTAAGGGTTTAAATAATCCTTTTTCTATGTAGATATATTGATAATTATTAATAAAACAGTTATTGCAGGGGGTTCATCTCCTGGGTATCACCTCTGTGTCTGATAAAACTGCACAGCCACTTCAGTATCAGTCATGGCAGTATTTAAATCAAACCGAAAGGGCTGTGGTGCAGAAAAGCGAGGAAACTGAGCACAAGGTGTTCCTACATCTTCACTACAAAATAGAAGATTTTGTTAAATCACCATTTTTGAATGAAAAATCTTCACAGAAAGTCCCCTGCAGAGAGCTCTGCTGTGCTCTGCTGTACTGTGCCTTTTCTATTTGCCTTCAGTCTTACCTCAAGACATTTGGGACAGGAGGCATTTAGGCAATGAGTTTATCTTAATGTCTTACAATGCCAGGACACGTCTTTCAGCTGGCTGTGAGGTCAAGCTTTAACTAGCACCATCCATTTGTTTCTGTTAGCTTTTGGGCACCAAAACAATTGTTTTTCTAACATTCAGACACATCCAAAATTCACAGGCTCTGGAAAAAGTGAATCATTTAATACAAGACACTCCACAAAATGATGACTAAACAGAGCTGAGACTCTCATGCTGTGCAAAATGAGAGTTCGAGAAATTTCTTCTCCCTCCCAAGTGACTCATTTCCATAGTATGAATGAGCATTTTACTAATCTTAAGTAAGTTATCTAGCAAAATTATGTTAGCTGATGTTAACACTATAGCACTCCCCATCAAAAGCAAAGGAATCGATGATGGTTATCAGCTTACGTCAGCCAGACTGAACTTGCTATGAATCCCAGAGTATTGTGTTGGGCAATTCTTCACAACAGTTTTTATCTTCTGGGAAGTCAGTGATGGAGATCTATCAAAAAAATACTAATAAAAGTAGGTTATCGGTAGAGCCTGGCGGGAAACAACCTGGCTGTCTCTAGAGCTGGGTCGTCTGTTATCCTGCTGCCTGCTCTTGTATGTGTTAAGAACCAATGAACTCTTTAGTGACCTTTCCTATTCAAAACCTGAGGACTATACACATAGAAACAAGTAATCCCACAGCTCTGAGATTTTTTTTCAGCATCTTCTAACTACACGCTCCTCTGAAAGGCAAATGAATTCCCCAAATAGTCTTCAACAATAAAAGCATATAATAAAGACAAACACAAAAGCCTAGGGACTATCCTCATTCTGCAAAGGTAACCACAGACCCCATAAGCACGGCTGCTCCCGTTGCTTTGATTGCTGCATCTGCACCTTGATGGATATGCAAGAAAAATCCCAGGGAAGGTGAAGAACAGCCTGGTGGGGACCTTCTCATCGATGTTAAAGTCAGAGGCCTGATTTACCTCTGATTTCAGGGACTGTGGGTCAGGTCTGGAGTGGAGCTTAAAACTTCCCCCATCTGACATGGTTTGAGGAACGGAGGTTCCCACGTTGCATCATACGCTCACCAAAGCTAAGACAGGTGTAAAATAAAATGTCAGGTATTGGATTCGCTTAGCTGAGATCTACAGATGATTATCTTATCAGAGCCAAAGTTGGCAAGATTTTTATTAGTGAACATTTAGACCACATTTGACTCCTTGGCAAAGAGGGACACAGAGAAAACCCAAATGACAGAGAGATGCTGCTGCACGCTTGTATCTCCTGTCCTAACTCTAAGCAGCAGAAAGCAAATTGACATTTTTGCTGTTGCACGCCTGCCAGCAGCCTGTCCCCATCACCCCCACTTCTGATCACCTTCTCAAATATAAAGGAAACAAACCTTACACAGGATGATAAAACTGATAGACAGAAAGCGTTTCCTTTCCCCTGTCAGCAGAAAGCCACCAGGGAGCTTGAAGATCCAGGGTCTACTTGCGATTTCAGCGCACAGCTTGTGGGTGCTGCGGAGGGGAGACCCTCTTCCTGTTCCCCAGGGCTGAAGAGCTGCTTTGTGCACGCCCTGCGGTGAGGGGTTGAAATAAGTCCCTAGGAGGCTGAGCGGCCTTTAGCTTTTTCCTGTGCTGGTGTGACTTTTGTGCACACAACAGCTCGCCCCACGCACGACCGGCCGCCAGCGTCCCTCCTGAGATCAGGCAGGTTTTCTGGGCAGCGGTCAGGCTGGAAGGGAAGGAGGTGCTCTGCAAGGAAGTTCTGTGCTCCGGGCCCGCAGCTGGGGCAGCAGATCGAGCTACTGAGAGATTTGCATAGCTGGAATCCCCAAAGCGCTTTGTGCTCTATGACAGACCCTCTATTCCCTTTCTCTGCATTGTCATATGGAGTTTCAAAATCATTAAAAGAAAGGGGATTTCTTTACAGCTCTACTAATAGACATGGGCTATTTTTGTTTTCCACTTGAAGTACAATTCCCTAAGCGATGCAGGCTGATTCATGAACCAGCGTGTCTGATGGTTCACGAAGCTGTGTCTGTGAGGGCAGGTCACTCTCTGTGAAAGGTTCACAGAGTCATCTGTCTTTGCCAAGAGCTGGAGCTATTTTCTGCAGCAAAAACCCACAGCACTTCTTCCCCTGGCATTGTGGGCACTGCAGACGCTGCTGTTCCTTTGGGCAGCCGAGGAAGCCCAGTCCATCCTCTCCCTGACCACAGAAGCCTTTTCTGGGGTGCAGGAAGAGGAATCCATCCCTCTGCAACAGGGCTGCAAACCGACGGGGACGGCCAGTGGAAGGCACCGATGGGCAGGACGCAGCCTGACGTGGGGCAGGCAGCTGCAGGCAGGCATTTGCATCTCACAATACCTGTGTCCTGCGCTTCGCACAGCCCCTGTGCGAGCAAGAGAGGAATCCTCCGGCTGGGGGGAGCGAGGGGGCACCAAGTCCTGGCAAGGAGACACCTCCGCTAAACAGTGATGGCTCAGGGCATGCCCTGATCTCCCCCTCAGAGGCCACCTGTAAATGCTTTTACCTTCACCTACTGCACGTGTACCTGTGGGTACCAGACCTTCGGTTTGCATTTGGTGGGGACGGTGTGTTTTGAGACTTGAAGACGCAATAGAAACCAACATTTTGGGGGCCAGCCTAAAATCCTTCCAAAGCTTTAAAGAAGAGTAAGACCTGCTGTGCAGATGAGGCAGTGCTTTTACGGGCTTTTCCAAGTGATGTGAGGCCCAGGGGTCCACGGGGGATGGCAGAAAGTCCATGGGAGATCTGCTAGAAACTATGAACGAGGTGGCCAGGGGTGCAGTCAGTGGTGGCACTGGGAAGGAGCTGTCAACAAAAGCAAACACCACGGGGCGAGTGCAAGCTGATGGTGATGGAGAAAGCGGGGAGGGCAGGCCAAGTGCACATCCGCAGTCTGTCTGTTGTTTAGGCGTTGGTAACCTTAGACAAATCTCTCCAAAGCTGGAAAAAATCCTTGGCTACAAGGTAATGGGTCAACTGGGAAACCAGCCGGGCTGCTGTTTATTGGGAGAATATCCTAAAAGCAGGGCAGGGATGAAACAAAACCCCAACCAACATGGGTTGTGCTGAGAGCTTTGCATTGCTGAGAAATCCATGTGACCAGCTCAAGGGTTATCTTTGGTGCAAGTTCTCTTTTTCAACACCTGCCAAGCAGCATAAAATAAATTGTAAAACACATGCTAGCCCCAGTGGGCAGGGGTGTGAAATCCTTGCCAAGCCTTTCATTATCTGCTGTTTGAACACCCTGAAGCTTCATAGCCCAGTCAGTTTGTCTCATAATACTAACAGACGACAGTGTTCATGAAACCATGAGCAGATAAGCAATTCCAGCACGCACCTCCCAAGGGACTGGTGCAGCACAGCCCTGTTTCTTGGGTGGCAGCATCAAGGAGACCTTGCGCTTGTGATTTTTCCCTTCTCACCATGTGGGAGCTGCTCAGAGCAGGTGATTTTTGTCCATTCAGCCCAACTGGTCACTGCACTGATCTACGATGTGTGCAAACTTTGCCTCTTGGAAGAAAATCGGTTTACATTTCAATGCTTTTAAGTGTGTGTCAGTCAGGAATCACATCACTGCAGTAGTACTATAAAAGCAGAAAGTTGAAATAAAAGAAATTTTGGAATAGATACGTGATGGTGCACAAAGAGGGAAATTTCCAGGCCATGGGAATGACCAGAGCAGTTAAAATACACAGCTGAGGCTAAACAGCATGTTTCCCTTGCTTAATTTTTAAGGCGAGAACCGAAACTTTCTTATGCCTTTGCTGGAAGCCTCTTTCAAAGAAAGTTTGATAATAATCCAGGAAGCCATTTCTGAGAAGGAAACAGTCAGACAGGAAAGTATTTTTCTACAATTAGGTCATCTTTCAGAGATCTATTTTCTTAAGCACTGCTAATCCAAAAAAAGGACTTTAATTTAGACCTCACACAACCCACATGAACAGATTGAACTGAAGGGATGAGTTTGCCCCCTGCAGCAAATCAGGTTGCTAGAAGACATTGAGTTGTCTTGGAAAATGTTGCTATTTTGACATCAATGCCTCAAAATTCTGGAAAACGAGGAGCAATTGCGTTCCTTCTAACAGATGCTGGCTCGATTTTCTTTAATTCACAGAAATTTCTCCGAATTACATTTAAAATAGCTATGAGGGTGTTTTATAACGAAAATGAGTGCTTTTGAAAGTGCACAAGGTATTTGGCCACTGCGGTTCTGGGCTGTGAGCAGTCAGCAGCGCAGGGTGCTCGCTCGAGAGGCAGCAAGACCCTTTGCAAGGCGCTGAGCAGCCCTGGCCACAAAAAGGGCATGCCGTGCCCTGACACGTCCTGCCTTTGGGGTTTCTGGCTCTGCACACTTGTTCACTTTTGCTGTATCATTTCTGAAATCGTTTCTGGTAGGCATAATCACCGTTCTCGTTTGCACATCGTGCCCTCTGCTGGGAAAGCAATGGCTTAAGCCAGCCAAAAAGAAAATCCTTCTGCTTTGCTCTGGCAGATGCTGTGGTACAGATGCTGGGAGGAGGTAGCAAGTCACGGCCAGTTCCAGATCTAGTCCCACGATGGCACCTTTCACCTGCCACCTCAGTCCTCTGCCACACGATGCCCATTTATTCAGACCTGTTTTCGGGAGCTCTCCCTTGCACGCTGCAACTATGCCAAATAAATCCCACTGGGACTGATTATCCACTCCCTTGCCCCAAGGATTATTTGAGTTAGGGCATGCAATTACGTTGCTATACAGACAATGCTGAAGAATAAATCTGTCCCACTTAGGCTGTGGTAAACAAACACTGATACTCATGGAAATCAATACTTAACACGGATAGACATACAGTTTGGTCTACGACCACTCTTTTTTTGAACTTTTAGCCCAAATATGGGTTTGTTGTCCACCGCTTGCATTTGCATTCTGACTTTTGGTATTTGTGATCGTGTTACTTCCAGTTCTCTGAGAACAAAAGCAGAAGCTGAAAAATAGCACATCTTTCTTGGTTGCACACAGTGGCCAGTTCCGGCCGTGACCAGAACACGCTTCTGCTGCTGTTGGAGATTACGAAGCCTTTTGCTGCCCCGAGAAGCCAGATCTGGACCTGAGCATGCTGCAGAACAGGGCTCCCAGTAACGTTTCAAAAACGCTGTAGAGCTGCTGACCCACTCATCCTGATGAGCCTGTGCTCGTGTCGGTGGGGTACCATGCTTGCCTGATCATAAAGAACAAAACTGGTCCATGCAGAGAGTGGATTTTCAAAAATGAGATGTGTCCATGCTCAGAGCATATTTTAAAAAATCCTTGAGCATCCAGTCCACCACCAATAAGCCACTACAGGAGAAACTGTTAAGACCAGTAGACTTTGATCAGCTGTTGACAGCTGAATGAGGGTGCGGGGTTGCAGCGTTATCCCACCGCGGGGTGGGTGCAGGCGGGAGGGATGCTGTGAGCGCTCTGCATCTCCTGCAGTGCAAGCTCGGCGGAGAAGAACCCCCAGCCCAGGACTGCCCAGGGCAGCACCGTTGCGTGGAGGCAGCTGAGAGGTGCTCTGCGAGCTGTGCCTGCTCAGCCAGGCAGCAGAAACCACCGGCAGAGTCTTTCAAATTCATAAGATAAATACACTAAAATGCAGGGAAGAACACTTTCTCCTTTTTGTTGCCATCAGGTCTGGCAATCCTGCCTGATCATGGGTAAATGGGGAGAAGTAAGTATTACAGCTGATCACGTCTCCCCAGACTTTCCCAAACAAATGAGCAACAAACCACAGTGAGTCATTGCATTCAGTTTAAACACAACAGCACTGTCACTATAACCCCAAGGGGAAGAGGGGAAGGACAACAAGTCACCTACAGCTTTTACAGAAGAAAGTTTGTTTTCAACCAAAAGTATTAGAAACTTGCTTCTTAAAACCTGCATTTTATACAACGCCCATAATTAAATACTTGATGGGAGTGTTATAAAAGCAAGAGACGTTCAATTTCCATCCTTTGAAGGGCTCTTAAATGCAGCACGCTTGTTTCTCTCTAAATTGTGCTTGTGGCTCTGGCAGCGAGAAGGCTACTGGAGAAACATGACATAAACAGGCCATTTTCTACCATTCCCTGCATTTTATAATTGCTGTGCTCATGTGCCTGACTTGTGGCAGCCGGGTGATCGATGTGGGACACTGGAGGTGACAGCAGGCTCCAGGGCTCGGGGATGCTGTGGCCTATTAGTTGGTGGACACATGTACAGCACGTAAGATTAACGAGGGAGGAGAGGCCGTGACGAGCTTGCTGTGTGGGGCTGGGAGAGGGAGGCTCGAGAAAGACACGTTGGCTACCGGCAGCTGGAGGAGGGCACGGAAGCAGCGCTGCTCTCCGTCGGGGCTGCACGGGCATTCAGTCTTCTCCCCAGCATCCCCGTCTTTAATGCAGCCCCCTGCCCTAACACCGCTGCTACAGCTCCGATCAGCAAATGCCGATCAACAGGGCATTTGAATAGTTAGGAAATTAATATAGAGAAACTTATCTGAAAATCAAGTTGTTATGTGTGCGTTGCTTGCAAAAGACCTAGGTAATGAAAAGTTCAGCCGTTAAAAATACGCTACTCTGTTTCATGATGCATGAGCTTATGTTTAACTATTAAGGCCTGTGCACTGCCATGGCTGACTGCAACTTCTCTGGGGTTTTCTTTTCAGTGAAAAGTTGCATTTTATTTAGTTGCACTAAATAAAGCCTTGCACAATTTAAAAATTGAATTTTTCTTCTGGAAACTGAGAACAAAAGTTGCCACCTAAAAAAAAAAACCTTCTAGTTGCCAAAAATTCTCTCTCATCAGACTAATTTTCTCAAAATGTCTTTTCCACAGGGAGAAAAATCCCCCTTCACTCCTGTAAAGGTGACCTCCAGGACCGTGATTAACTACCTTCCTGCACACAGCCTTCCGCCAAAGCCATCAACACAGCCAAAACTGCACCACACAACTTCAAAATATTAGTGCTGGGGGAAATTATCAGTAGCAGGTGTTTGCAGGAAAAAATAAAGCCCAGATTGCTTGTGATTAACGAACACTACATGCAACAGGGTGGGCAGGAGCGTCCCGTCCAGCTTTGCTCGCCCAAGGCGACTGCGCTGGAGCAGCGGCAGGTAGCTCATCTCAAAGTGTAGGCGTGCACGTACTGGGTCTTAACTCAGAGCAAGTAATCGGCCATGGGACAGACATAACCAGTTTGTAGCAGGTTTATACACCAGGTTTGTCTGACTCCTCACCTAGCGACTTTCCAGGCAGTCCTCTGACTGCTCCAACACGGGACAACCAGGAGTGGCAGGGGGCCGCTGGTACCCGAGAGTCCTGCACTGTTCTGCAACCCTCTTGCTCAGGATCTGGCCCTGTTGGAGGTGCCTGTGGGCAGCCAGGAGCTGCCCATTTGTCGTAACAGCGTGACAATGTCTTCACACCTGAAGATGAAAAGTGAATGAGCAGGGTGGAAACAGCGAGCCTGTGCAAGCAGGGGTCTGATGGGGCTCCTGCCCACAGCCCGCAGATCTGCGTTACGCTTTTACAAGGGATGCTGCTGCGAGCGAACCCCTGCACAACGTGGGTCTCACAGTCAGGGCACAGCCCACGCAAAGCTCCCTCGGTGACATATGGTTTTCAATTTAACAGGAGCTTACCAGGGTATCAGATGACACCGTGACTTGGAAGTCACCCCCCAGCTTGACATTTGCAAGAAAAAGTGCTCAATTCCAGCTGCATGACCCAGCACTCCCGGCGTCCTGGACATTTATCTTACAATATAATTAGGGGAAAACCAGATTGCAGCTACAGATGTGGCACCAGGAGGCTGTACCCAGAGAGTTGAGCGATGTATTCGGGCACACAAGCCTGTGAGGATGCAACAGGGATGGGGAAGGACCGTAACCCATCGGAGCAGAGCCGGGGTGAGCTCTGCTCACTGCTGCTAGGACCGGTCCCCTCCGGCCACCACACTGCGTGGAGGTAACAGCTTCTCACCTCATACAATGGGTGACTTAATTTCCTGGCATTTTGGGATTTGTTTCATATTTAGCACTATTTATGTTTGTGTTTTGATCCCACTTGGTGCAAGCTCAGCCATGCAACGAAGCAGCTACCCACTGAGGCTGGTGCCAGCTTGGATGGTTGGAGGGGGGAGCACGGGCATTGTTGTCCCTGTTACGGGTTTAGTGAGCGATGCTTTCAACGTCCAGCCGGCTCTGCTCCGCAGGTGGCCTGATCATGGCTTTCTCTCAGTGCTCCCCAGTGTTACAGTGCCTCAGCAGGTGTAAGCCCTGCGGACATGTCCGCTTGTTTCCCGAAGACATAAGCTGGTGAATGGGTGTAAACTCCCTCCACATTAATCATGATGTACAAGGTTCAGCCAATTCCCTCATTAAGAATCCTTTTCACTAGGAAACACAGGTGATTTCATCTAGACAAAAGAAAAATCCTCTTTTCCTTCATGTATTTATTTTTAGCGACACTCTGATAATGCATAACTAGCCAGAACTTATTGAAAAGTCTGAACAACTGAACGTGCCAAAATGCAACCCCTTAGCCCAGCACACCCTTCGCAGGAAGCTCGCAGCCCCGCCGCACGCCGAGCCACACTACCACAGCTTAAAGGACCTCCAAGCAAGCCCCAAAGCCCCGAAACAGAGGAACTGATGGGAGAACTTCCTTAACATCTCCTGATAATTTCTCTAGTTTTACTTTCCTTTGCAGCCCAGGGTTAGCCCCGGGGCTGGTGACTGAACCCCAGGAAACCCCAGGAAGAGGTCCTGCGTTTCACCCATTTGAGTCAACGGCAATCATACCACGATGTATAAAGGATGAAAAAGCCCTTACTGACATGTCTTTGAGGCTTGCTCTGGGAGGCAGGGGCAGGTTTAGCGGCAGGTCCAGGCACAGCTCTGCCCGAACAAGCTTCACCACCTTGCAGCGCCTGCGCTACCCAGGGCAGGGAGGCTGTGACTCAGCTCAGCTGCACCAAGGGTCCTGCCTGTTAGAGGAGAAAGCAGTTTGGCCACCCCAAGACCCAGCGGCTCAGTGTGACCCAGGCTCCTAACCCTGTCCACGTGGCAATGAAAACATACTTTCATCCCAGACAGAAAGCGGGACAGCTTTTTAATACTTTATTTGTTTGCCTTGTCCACCTATTGGCTGAGAGGAATGAGATGTAATTAAGACTTAACCCAGAGCTTTGGGATAATTCCCAAAGATGGGGACACCGTGTACTAGCTCCTGTCAAATTTAATGTGGTGGTAGAATGTGTATTAAGACAATAAATAGCACATATGAAATAATACAATGTTCGAGTCCACGGCAACTGTTTCACGTCCTCACTGCAGCTTATCAGGAAGGAAAGACAGGCAAGTGCTGCCCAGAGCTGTGCAGGACTGACCCGCCACGGACGTGAGAGCATCCGAGCCCAGGCCGGTGAGACGCAGGAGGGTGCTAGTGCCACTCAGCAGGGATGTGCCTGTGAGACACAGGCTCTCTAACTCCATTAGCACTCTGGGAAGAACTTCTAACGACATGTGTTTCATGATATAAATCCTGCCAGTTGTCTATTCTAAAAAGTGACAGGGCTATGAAGAGGCTGGCTCTTGCCCTGATCCTTTTTTCAGACACTGTCTCTCCAGGCACTGCTCAGTCAGACAATCAGCGTGTCAGCAGCACTGCTTAATGTGTTGCTTTGTGTTTTATTTTTACCTTTTATGGCAATAAAGACAATTATCCTGCAAAGGTCCCTGTGCCAAGGGCCCATCTGAGCTGTGTACAACACTTTTGAACCTCCCGGCGCTCTCCTGGTTGTGGCCTTCATGCTGCCAGGAGCAGGCTCGGGGCTGCCCTAGTAGACAGCTCCAACACACGCTCCTTCGCTGGACGTTCCTGAACTGCAGCGATAGCCCTTCGGCAGCTTACAGACTGCTTGGCTTGCTGGGCCTGGGCCGGGATTATTCCTGCGCTCCGGGTAACGCCGTGTTGTCAGAGGGCATGCAGAGGAGCTGCTGCAGCAGTGCCAATGTGGCTGTTTCACAGGACTGGGGTTTACCAACAATTTAATCCGTGGCATCAATCCACGGAGGGACACAGCCCGGCATTTGGCAAAGCTGAGCCCATCTCTGTTTGCTGTAGCAGCACACGAATGATTTATAATATTTAAAACTGGAGATGTGACAGACTGTGCATTTCAATTCCTTTTTTTAACTCCCTCCGATCTCCACGTTATCCTGAAAGTAGGCTGGACAGGCACCCAAACCAGCAGCATCTGTTTCTCCTTTCAGTGTCAGCAGTGTAAATAAAGTGTATTTGTCATGTTTTGATTTCATAAACATATTGGTTTTGGCTTTTCTTTGAGTATGCTGTGGAGCTTTGCTGCAGAGCTGGATGGACTGATTAGCGCGGCTCTGATCTGTCGCCAGGCACACAGAAGTCTGTTTACAGAGCCGGGTAACCATTGGGAAGTGTGGGACCCTGCCTGTCATTCACAGGAACTGTAATTTACCCCGGCCCTTTGCTGAGACAGCTCCTGTAATAGCAGCTGCTGAAGGGGCGATGGAGCTCACAGGGGGCTGGGGGTGCCGGCACACCACGGCCGGCCGCCACCGGCCATCCATCACCTTTCCGTCCTGCTTCAACCTCAGTCGCGGCTGGGCTGCCTCTGCTGACACGCTCGCCAGCTAAAATCACTCTTGTTGCCACGGTGGGGAGCCAGCATCCTTCTGGAAGGGTGGTTTGTCTGTCCGGCTGCCAGCCTGCACAGGCGAGTCCCCACAGTGGGCTAAATCCCTCCTGGCATTTAGAAATGATTATCTGGGGCTCTGGCTACAAGGGGCACTCACCCCGCTGCCCGCCCCGAGCCCTGGGGTTAAGGCTGGGTTTGGGTAGAGTAACCAAGTGCCTCGATGTTTTAAAACTCAGAACAGATGCATAAGCAGAGGAGGTAGCAAATGATTATTTAAATCTGATTTTAGTTGATTTCTTTTCTTTATTTTTTCTTTTTAAAATAGTGGATAGGAATATTTCTTCACTGCAACTTTACTGGGGTGAGCAATGCTAACTAGCCTGCTTTTCCCAAAGAGGATTTTTAATCCACAGACATGCTGCGGCCTTGCGAACACAGAAAGCAGGCATTTTTCTTGTAAACACAGCAGCACAGTGGTTTGCTGGAATTCACCCCAGAACAGAAAAAACCTGCGGGTTAAGAGGTCACACTATAAGCAGATACTTTACCATAGTTTACATTTTCAGCTCTACGAACACGCAAAAACACATCAGATTTTCCTTTGCCTACTAAAGCAAAACGGTGGACGTGAATCCAGGCGGACACCGACCTCGGTGCTGCTCCGCTGCAGGGCTGGTTTTGGGACCTCCAGGGCTTGCAGACCCCAATCCCACCTGGCCCCAGTTCTGCTCCTTGTTTCTCTCCTTGAAACCCCCTACGCCTTTTAGACATCAGATGGAGCTGTGACCTGGCAGCTTTTTTCCAATCTCCTGTCCGTATGATGGGCTGTTTGCCCAGGTAGCTAGCTCAGAGGAAGGTGATGAGGAGAGGGGGATGCAAACCCCATTTGCCCTCCAGGCTGGAAGGGTTGGTTATGCTTCAGACTACCCCACCTGAGCGTGGGAGTGCTTTCTGCCTAATAAAAGCCAGTCGTGGGGCTTAGCGGCTACTCTCACTGTTGATCATCTACGTGAGAAAATGCAGATTTCCCTGTTACATGGCTTATTCAAGATGCAAGAGAAGCTCAGCCACAGAAATATAGAGGTACTGTAGCATGGAGGGATGTTATTCAAAGGGCAAGCTTTGTCCAAGGAGATAAATAACAAAGAATGGGAAAAACATCAAAAGGAGAGGGATTTTCTGAGAAGAAAGAGGGCTTTTCTCTGAGGAGGCTGTTGTGAGTATCAGAGGGAGGAGGCATCAGTGTCTCTAGCCCGTACGGCTCGTGGAGCTGCTGACCTTCAATCCAGGCAAAACTCTGCTCCTTGCTGAGGTCAAAAGTTGATTTGCTTTTTGAGAAATGCCTCAGAGCTGCGGCCTCCTTTATCCAAAAGCAACAACCCTGCATTTATTGGGGAGGAGGAGAGAAGGGAAGACGACTGCAGGCTGAAACTGGTACGGAATAGCTGCTTAAACATGCCCCCCCGCACGTGCAAGCCTCCTAATCACAGCTGGGTAAAGCAGAACTGCCAAGACCCGCCATCGCAGGGCAGCAGTGCTGCTCAGCAACGTTTTCATGCCAACCGATGACAAAAGCCAAAGAATCAGCTATTTCTGACATTATGGCTAGATGCTTAACCAGAAGAAGCTGCTCACCCGGGAAGCCCGATGCTCTGGAGATGGATCCTAGGCTAAAAGGCTGAACCACAGCTTGGGTCTTAATTGCCCCAAGTGAAGAAGGGACAGGTTGGAGGCTGGGAAAGCAACTTAAAAGCCGTCAGGTAGAAAGGTGGGAAAAGATCTCAGCTTGAAACTACAGAATGGGCTCAGCCTACTTTCAGATTCCTGAGAAATTTCAGGCTCATCTTGCTATTTTTGCCCATCTTCCTTTATGCGGAAGGCGGTTGACATTACTCCTTTAATTATTTGTGTGTAAAATATGCAATAGCTTATTTTAAAATGATTTTTTAATTCAATTAGCTGCACGTTTTATTGACAAGACAGGAGACACATAAAGCAGCTGAAAGAAGAAAGGCATTTTTGAATACCTACATGGATAAAGAGCAGAGATGAAAAGCAGATGTTGGAGGCAGCTGTATAAAACAAATGTTGAGTAGGCCAGAAAAGAGATCATGAAGAAATAACATCCCTAGCGATATGCTTCTCAAGTGCCATCTCTGCATTACTGTTTATAGCAGTCAGGTTTTTAGCTAGCCAGGCTTGCAGACACCACCTTTTGTCTCCCTGCTAAAGCTGTGCCCGTTTGTAGCCATGCCAATACCCCAAAACTGCAGAGAGCACCGAAGAGGCATTGCTCCAGCCTCCTCTGGGGCTGGGTGATGGCTCCATGCAACCGTCTGATAAATCTTGTGAACCTCACCGACTCCTCCGCATTATTTACTGGTTGTAGAAATGCATGCTTAGAAATGTTGATCCTCGCTGTAAGATAATATCTAGGGAGCCAAAATATGCTTCCAAACAAACACGGTCACATATAAACTCATCAGGTAAACACATTTGGAACAGCTAAAGCTGTGAGGTTAAAAAGGTTAAGACTGTACTGTCCTTTTTTCCCCAAGAATCTTAATTTCCAGCTTTAAAAATAATTTTCAAGCTACAGAAGGAGAATCTGAAAAGCAAAGGGCAACACTTCCCACTTGCCTTCAGTGTCGAAACAAATACCAGCACAATTTGTTCTGCAGCAGCTAAACACCCTTGTATGTGGGCTGTTTCCGTGCTGCCCGTGCACTACGCGGTTTCAGAAGCTTGGCTGGACTGAGAGCAATCACACACAGATTTCTAAGTTGCCCTACTTTGCCAGAAGGACTCTTCTCCCCTCACTCCATGGGATGCGCTTGCTTGAATTATGGTCTACCTGAATTTTCATTAAGAGCAAGGAAATGAGAGAAGAAATTAATCACAACTTCTACTCTCTCCTTCCCTTAGAGGGGGAAAAAAGCAACAAAGGGGAAAAAAAAAAGGATTAATGAGTTGCAGAATAAAAGTTCTTTGTTTCCTCTACAAAGTAAAATGCCTTTCATAATCTTTTTCATGAAATCCTTCAAGATCATTGCTGTCGCTAATTAAATTACGGGCAGACATCTCCGTGCAGCCTTTTCATTCCCACTGTCAGAGGCCACTCTGGGGTCATGGTGCGTGTCTCCCACGGATGTCAGAACCACACCGTGTCCTGCTGCAAGGCCACCGGTACGTGCCCTTCCCTCCCTGCCGCAGCAGCGAGCAGGAGCTTCCACGCCAGCACACGTTACCCCCATGGCCAGCGGCCGATTAGCACGGGGCACGTTACCCGCTAAACCCCAGCCCAGACGTTTACGGGTAAGCTAAGGGAAATGCATACCAGCCCAGCCCGCAGATTTGTAACAGGGATAAATGCCCAATTCTTTCCAGAGACTTTGGAGTATCAGTGTCAATCAAGTGCAGAAATCAAAGTTAGGGCTTTGAAGGAAATAAAAATTACTGTGTTTCACTCGGTCAAGTGCAGGTTCATCTGTTTCCCGGCTAATAATGCTCGCTCACAAAAGGAAGACAAATGCCTAAGCTGTTCATAATCCAACTTTAGAAAATTCTGCTTACTTCTTCCTCCGAGCAAGTAAGAGCTCACGATCAGGCAAACAACATATTAGTCATTTGAACATTTTTGGTCAATCTCCATATACAGTGTAGCTATGGTATCTGCCTGGTACAAGCTCTTTCACTGCTGCATATGTCAGCCTCATTTAAGCCCCCTCAACTCCTTCCGTAAGGAAAGTGATGGTGAAAAGTGTATCATAGAAAGACCTTAATTAGTTTTTTTCCAGTATAAAATTGAGAAAACAGAAAACCAAGCTGTATGGCAAGATCGAGGCTTGCTCATGTATTCCACTGTAGATCAACGCTTGACCCAAACTCCCGAGGAGTTCTCTCTCTCTTTGAATAGGCTTTCATTGCAAAGCGATACACCATGCTTGGGAACTGCAGAAAGGAAAAATTCAGTTTCGATTTGGCCATTTTGCCTTCCCCAGCCCCGTGGACGTTCCTGGAGAGCGTACTCTAACACTGAAAGCACGAGGAGCAATCAAGCCTTCCCACTGCATGCAATTGCTTCATCCAGGTATTTCTAAGGGCTGCAGATGGTATCAGCCCCAATTTAATATAAAATGCAGAAATGAGATCTCCTTTTCCCTAATAAATACAAGCTATAATAATTGCAGTACAGAATGCCGCAGAGATCTGGTGATTAAATACACCGTGAGACTCTTTGTCCTACTCAGTACAATATAAAACTTTAGTCAAGTTCCTGAGTTACAAAACTGCTTGTCATGGTAGGTTTCTCTTTGACACAAATGTTGAAGATGCCACATTTCATTGTCTGCAATAGTTCTCCAAGGAGAGAAATTCAGGCAATGAAAATAGTTTGGCATTTGACCAACTATTTAAAATATTTAACAATGACCTTGAGAATTATAGAAGGATCCATTTAAAGCCCTAGTTTAAGAAGAAAAAAAAAAAAGAGACAAAAATATGTTTCCTTGAAGAATCTGGTACTAATGTGTGTTTACTGCAAAGTTTATCTCAGATATGCTCTGTACACAATGAAAATGAGCTTAAAGACAAAGGAAAAGGAAACAAGTTTAACTCCTTGCCTTAGAATTACTTTTTGACCCTGCATGTATTTGGAAATTAAATTAATTTCCAGAATACCTGATCACTTAATTTCAAAGAGTCAAACAGTTGCTCAGAGCAGGGAGGGTGACTAGACTAATGCTGATGCTTAAGTGGAATTTTTTTTTATTTATGAAAAGGCTATTTGTGGCTCACTGCATTTATGGCAGGTCCAGCTGGCAGAGTAAATGAGCCATGGATCTGCCTTAGACAAGCCCACTCAAGGCAAACCTCCCAAGTGAATATACCGAAGGCATCAGCTTCTGCTCCTTCTGGGCAAGGGCAGGTCACGTGGAGAAGCCCAAAGGATGAGATCAGAGCTCTCTGCCATTGACAATGTGCTCTTGGGGACCACCGGCAGTCCAAGACCCGGGCAGGGCATTAGGGGAATATCTGCACGCATCAGGTCTCATTTATCCTTTATGGTTTCCCACCCATGACCATGCTGTAGAGGCGGTATATTTGGCTAAGAGGAGCAGAAAGCCACTTCCCTGGCCAGTTAAACTGGGTACCCCAGGGCCATCTGGGTGGGGATGGAGGTGGGAGAAGGGGGCTCATGTCACTCTGGGGTCCCTGTTCTCTGGGCTTTGGGCACAGACGGTTCAGGCTGGTGCTTTCCCCATCACCATGCCTTCCTGCCATTAAACTACAACTGCTTCTACTTTGTATTTTCAGTGTGGATCTCTTTGCCACTTATTATTGTTACTAAACATAAGCGCAACTTCAGCACATTTTAAGGTTTATTTTGTACACAGATTTTAATTTAATAGGTGTGTAGTGACCTGCATGCTGCTGTGATACGCTGCCTATGTGTTAAAACTGTTACTTTCCTCTTCTAGCAACCTGAAAACCAACCCCTGGAGCACCAGGTGTTGCTCTGTGTTTCTTCAGCATGGTTTTTGTGGTCCAACAGACAGGAAGAGGAGCTTTTTGGTGGGGAGATCCTATTTGTCCTTACAGATCAGTGTAGCTGGCTACTTAACGTGTGGCACTCTTTAGTCCTGCGAAGCTGCGTGACTTCTTTTTCCCATATTATGGGGCCTGCCAGATTTCCTTGTATTTCTTAGCAGGTGTAGCCCCGGAGAGAGAACCCACATGACAACCCTGGGGAAGCAGCACGCAGATGTGCTTTGGGTCAAACGGCAAAGAAATGTGGGTGTCTCCAGCTCAGAACAGGGTAAGAGGACAGACGTGATGGCCCATGGTACTTGAGGTCAGATAAGTATGTTGGGGTCCTCTGTGCTTTAACCTCTGCTAGCACTTATCTGCCTTTTTATGGACGATGGTCTGTCAGCTGCTTACTCACATCTCAGGAGCACAGAAATTGGAAAGGAAACCATAATGATCTCCAGTTTGCCAGCACAAGACTGTTTGCTTCAGTCTATGCATTTAGTTTTGGCCATGGCTTTTCACATCTAGTGGATCTTCCCCAGCTCCCAATCGCTCAGTGATGCTCTTCCCATAGGTTAACAGAGGGATCTGGGAAACACCAAAAAGCTTCCAGACCCCCCCCCAAAAGCCACTAACAAAGATAAACCAAATCATTTAAGCTACGGTACATTTTCCACTAAATGCCCTTGTATACTATCACATCTCTGCTCCATTTGCAGGAGCGCCCTGCTCCAGCAGGACCTATGTTATCCATGCTGCTACTGTAGCACTGCTCAAGCTTGCATCCATGCTTAGTTTTTATAGACCTAGAACCAACCTTCCTCCCAGATACAGCATAAACCTAGTAGGTTTTTTCCCCAAAACAGTCTTTTTGGGGAAAAAAGGAAAACCCTAAAACCAACAACATTTTTTTTAATTATCTTGTACCTCTTAGGAGGCTGTAGGAAACCACATCATGGATCAACACTTTGAAGTATTATTCAAACAAAGAACAAAACAAGCACTCCGAATCTAAAGAGCGCGTAGAAAGTTATGCAAACAACCCCAAGGAGATCCAGCAATGCCACCAGACTTCGCAGGGCCTCTGCTGTGCCACAGTGTGCCTTAACAGACAGAAGCGTTTTGTGTAAGTTTGGTCAAAGGGACGTATCAAGGGAAAAGCTACGTAGAAAGTCATCAAGGTAAGAGTCAGCCAAGCAGCGGGCGGCTCGTCCACGGCCTCTGGAACTGGCTATTTCGTAAAGCTCAGACTTGTTCAGTTTTGTGCGACCTGCCCAGAGACGGGAGGAATTAGGCACATGCACCTGAGCTCCTGCTCACACCAAGGCTGCCCATGGCGAGTGCAATACGGCCCCTTTGCTTTGCGGTTCAAGACTAGAAATCCGGGCGAAATTCGCCTGAGCACCTGGCAGTGTTTCTTGCCATCTTTATACTTACACATTTTCAATCTCAATTTCCCTTAATTTTCATAAAATTTATACATGCTATGCATTTATTTTCTGCAATATTTGCATTATTTTTTAACTCACTTGGTGTGTTAAATGGTTAGCATTGTCAATAACATGGTTTCAAAACAATTTTTTGGATGACTTTGTGAACTGGTTGCCAGCTGGACACAATGTGGAACCTAGATCCAACTTTCTATTAAATGTTTTTCAAAGAAAACAAGATTTCTTTAGGGATATGGAAAGTTTTTCTAAGATTTTAATTGATTTTCCCCTCTATTCTCAGTTTTGGCATCTGACATGGATCCACCCGGACTTGCTGATGGATGGCAGGGACATGGGGGGTCAAAAGAGCGTGCTGAAGACAAAACCCGCCCTAGCAGCTGTCAGGCATCGCTGTTAACGAAGGAGAAAAGAAGCAAAGACTGAATCGGTATAGCACAGGCAAAGAACTAACTTATCTTGAATATTAAGGCCATAAATTAAAAAAGCATTTATTACCAGAATAAAATAAGTGATCCCCTCCAACAGTGAGCCCAGTGTAACGTTCCAGGGGTCCAGGGAGAGCGTGGGGAGGAGCCGGGAGCTATCGCCGCAGCTGCAGTGGCGTGACAACAGCGCGGCTGAGTGCCGTCCCACCGTGCTGGCGAAGTCCCTTGTGTACGAAGTGCCAGACACGTCCACCTCGTACTTGGCAGATAAAGCACATGTTGAGGATTGCACAAACAACAAGAAACAGTCGCACGAGGCTGCGTTAATCACTTACATGTGCCTATTATTAGTTAAAAAGGTAAAAGGAAGGGAAAGATCAAGTGAGACTAGACTTCGTTTCATACTTCTCAGCAACAACGGTATAGATATTTTTTAAATCCTCAGTGCATGAGCTGTGCTGTCACGTGCTCAGGCCCCACGCCATTCGCCGTGGGGGCGGTGAGCATCCACGCGCCGGCGAAGGCTGCATGAAACCCTCCCCAGCCCTGGAACACATTCATGGCGTAAGGAAAGCCGGGGTGAGACCTCCAGCCACCCAAGCTATGTGAGTTTTCTGCACCCAGAAAGTTGTCTCTTGTCCCAGACAACCCGTTGCGCTCCGACGCGGCTCTGCCCGTGCCTGTAAGGACAGCCACTGCAGCACGGTCTGCAGCACCCCTCATTGTGACGGGGACCAAGGCAGCAGTAACGCAGAGTAAGACTTCACCCAACACCGGGATGATAACAACCGACTGGGAACAATTCTGTGAAGCAAAACCACACCGTTGCTGTTTTTCAGTGCAGCTCCATACCGAGGTGTGACTGAAGCTGTGCAAGTGCAAGGTGATGCTCACTTCAAGCTGTTCCAGCAACTTATCCCTTAAGAAAAATGTATCACCCAGAAAGCAAACAGAGAGCGTTTGGCATTAGCTGCAGCTGCGGGGTCGGCCATGGGAAGCATTTTATGGGTCTGCCTAAATATTTGGGTTTCTGCTCTCTTGCACATTTCCATCAGCCTTCTAGTCATGTAAAAATAGAAATTCCTCTTTTAAGGAGATAATTAACTAACCCTGAGCAGCTGCAAGGAATTAAACACAGCAAAAGACACTGAACCCAGCAGTGCTCGTAACCAGATGCATAACATTACTGTTTCCTACCAAGGTCTTTCCTCCACATTAGGCAAAAAAAAGGTAAATGAAGACATAAATCAGGCAACATCCATTTGCTCTTTTCAGATATAATTTTAACATGAAGCATGCCTCGTGCAGTCTAACTTGTCCGAGCAGACTCGAGCAATGCCTGGGATGTTTTTTCTGGGGGATTGAAGCAGCCCAGTGTGTTGGGAGCACCCGTCAGGGAGCGGGGCACGAGCAGTGCACGCCGGAGCAGCCGAGCGGGCTATGACCGCAGCATCTGCACAGCCTCGGTCCCTGCCAGCTCGGCAGGGAGATGCATTGGGATTTCACCCCATGTACGGCTACACCTCGCGCTGCGCAGCTTTTCAAAACCCGTCAGCCCGAGCGCAGCCCCTGCCCGCTGTCCTGGACACGTCCTATAGCCCGTGAGCGAAAACGCTAGTCAAAGAGAAGATAAAATCAGCCAAAGGGTCACGCTGCCTGGGACCATCTGTTACAGTGGGTTGGACGAGCACCGAGAGGGAGGAATCACTGTCTGACGACTGAATAACTTCCAGCGCAAGAGCGATTTGGGTAAGCTCATGCGCTTTATCTGTACCTTCTCCTCTGCTCTTAAGTAACTGGTTCCCATTACTGACACGCAGAGAAACAATACCGGAGTACCAGACGTTGCAGATAGCAAGCAACTTATCAGGAGGTGATCTGGAAAAAAGGTTTCATATTTAAAGCTGACCACGGTGACAGCTGGGAGGCTGACCGCTTGCCACGAGCAGCCTCTCCAGATCAAAACATCAAAGAATCTGGCTGTTTTGTTTTTTCTGGCTTCCAAGAGAAATAATTCACATTATTTCAGGTAACAATCCTCTATGACAGCACTGCACACTTATTTTTTTAGGGGGAGTTAAGTCTGTGAGAGCAAGCTCTACGTGTGCATTAAAAAAGAGAAGCCTCCAAGCTAAAATTGCAAGAATAGTTAACGAGTTACACAACCACAGCTCACTTTTCAGTATTATATGAAAAGCAGAAGGAGAACACATTAGCAGTGACCCTCAGAGACAGAATTTGGCAAAGCACTAAATGCTCTTGGTGAAATAAAACAGTTGGGGGAAAGACATGCCCTGCAATCCTTTTGCTTTATGATATCAAGTATAATATTCAATGGCCTTCAGAGACTGAAAACTGCTCTGCTGTTTTTGGATTAAAATGAATTGATTCAACTGTAAATTAACAGCAGATGACTTGTGGGAATGTTTATTCCCATATTTACAGTTTTGGACTATTTTTCATTCTTTAAAAGCGTTAGAGCGGAAGGCAGCTTGGGCAGGGCTCACCTGGAGCTCCAGGTAGGCAGCAAGAGCCACCGTTACTGGCACCCGGTCTTGGCCATCGCTTGGCAATCCCCCCCCAGCCCCCCCCCCCAAATATATAAGTGCAAACTTAAAAATAAGCAGATGCTTAACTTCTGTAATGGGCTGGGGTATGATTGAGCACGCGCTGAAATGTTTTGCTGACTCGGAGCCCAAGCCCTGCACTGACAGAGAACGGGTATTTATAAAGCGCAGGTGAGCCCCAACCGCAGCTGAAACAGCACTTCATAAAAACACGGTCGAGGAGGCAGCTGCCGACAGAGTGGCAAGAGCTCCTCGGCTTGGGATAAAGGAGCAAGGGCCGCATCCTGCTCATGTGCACGCTGCTGCAAATCTCTAGGGCCAGCTTTGCCACGGATGTAAATAGGCACAGCTCTGAATGCATGCAAAACACATCCACTTAAGCAAGCTGTACTTTTAATCGGCTCGATTCAAAGGTCTGCACCACTGTGAGATGGAATGGAAGCAGGAAACCGTTATTAGGAAAAAACTCATAATTCTCTCATCTTCTGATAAATCAGCCCCGCTCTGCCTCATCCCCCTCTTCCTACATAAGGTTGCATGTGAACAGTAGTTAGAAATAAGATCTCTATCAAAAGAGGCTCATACCTGAGCACCAAATGACTGCTCTCAGCTCTGCAGCGCTGCCCACTTCCCTCCCGGCCAGCACTCAGAACTCTGCTGCTCTTATTCTGCAAACTGCCTGGGCATTTTGGTGGCCTGTTCAGGAAGCTTTAGCGCCATATGGTGCTGGCTGCTCAGAAAACAAATACTGCCCTCACTCTCCAAAATTTGTCAGTTTTGTTTTGCATTAGCAATCTTAAATCACAAAGCTAACTTAAAAATTAAAAATGATAGGAAATGAATTATCAGAGCTCCTGATTTAAGCCCCTTCCCCATGGGTTTGGATTTTCTTTGGAGCGGGGGCAGAGAAGGGCTGTCCCCTCACCACCCCATCGCCTGCTGGCTCCGTCATTCCCAAATTTCCCCATGTGTTTGCAGACCTGCACCCGCCTGAGCCCGTATCAGACCGGGGTGAACCCTGGTCCCTGCGGCGTTAGGCTTAGTGATGCTCCCTCGGTCCTGCGGTTACACCTGGCTTCTGCCCTTCCTTAAGCAAACTCCTGCTTGACCTTGTCTACAGACTGAAATAAAATGGCAAAACTCCACAGCCAGCTCTGCAGGGAGGATTACACATTCATTTCACCCGCCTTTTGTAGTAGCTGAAATTTCTGCACTTCCAAGAAAGAGTGGGTGGCGTGTCCCTTTCCTTCCCCAGGCCCCAGCAACGTGGAATTTTATCTGAGCATCGACGCGACATTCTGGGCCCAATCTGACTTTTTCTCAAGCAACGACAGTTTATCGACTGCAACGCAGTTAGCATCACTTCCGCTGCCCCTCTCAGCTACGCTGCGGGATGGCCGCATGCACAATAGCTATTCATTCCCAGGCCCTACGCTGCTCATTGCAGAGCTCAGACAACTGGGCACGGTCACCATTTAGCTGGTAAGTGAGGCTTGAATTACCATGGAGAACCTATTTTTACAAATGCACCTGTGGGCTGTAGCTGGTTGACAAACGCTCGTACCTCAGACGGCGGTTGCGGATGGGCAGTACAAGTAAGACTGTTCTCTCTCCTGTGCGTTCAGAGTGGCTGCCTTATCTGACCACACGGTTTTTGCTCCCTGCCCTCGGCACCACTGCTGTAAAAGCAACAAGAGGCAACACAGAAATAGCTCATGCTCTCCATGGTAACATCCAGCAAACTCTGGGAGTCAGGGCGTCTGCCAGCGGTCTGCGGGAGTGAACTGATTTGCACTACATGACCTGGGTTTCTGTGCAAGTTTGAACGGTGCCTGCTGCTCCCTGGCAGCTCAGCCCGCTGGGCTTCGCGCAGGGACACCCGAGCTGAACAAAGTCCGTCAGTCCTAGGAACAGTGCAGGGCTGTCAGCAGGCCGGTTCTCCCTGGCTGGCAGGCTTCATTTCTCGGCAGAGTTAATTAGCACAGGATGAGCTGCCCCTTCAGCAGTAGCTCAAGTCTCTGCACAGCACTACCTCGTAATACAGTCACACACTGATAGATCCAAGACCCCCCATTGCAGCAGTAAAAGTAGGTGTATCTGGAGTATTTGTTTCTAATGCAAGGCCATGTTTGCAAATGCACACAAAACTGCTAGGAAGACACCCCAGAAACACTCATGGAGGTGTTTAAAACGTTCATCAAGTTTTGGGACACCCACTGTGACAAAAGAGCTGACCTTCAGGTGCTGAGCACCCACTTTCTGAAAATCAGGTCTCCGCAGCACTCACAATCTCCTGTTGACCATCTAATTTCATGTAATCAACCACACAAAACCAAACACACACAACCGAACGGGCCCTGACACTGCTGCTTCTGCCTTATTTGTAAGAGGGAGGCAATCAGGCAGAGGAACACAAAATATCAGGTTACTTATCTCATTAGAGGCAGGAGGAACACAGACTTTACTGTGTGACAGTACATGTGCGCGGGGTCACAGAGAAAGCAGCAAGAACAGCATCCTAAAAACATCAGCCATGATGGATCCTTCATTTGAGGGAATAAGCAGATTTGAAGAAAAGAACAGGAATATCTGGCTCAATCCTCTAAGGGAGATGATATTTGCTGCCTCCAGGGCTGAGGAGTTAATCAGCAAGGACAACAAAAGAAATGCTGTGGGCACTTCTCAGATGAGTTTCTCTAATGCTGAAAGGGAGAAAAAGAATGGTTTTCATGGTTTGGTATTTTGGTTTTTTTTCTGAGCAGCTGGAAAAACTGCATGTTAGAGATGAGCCCGAGAGTGCGAGCAACCCAGAGGCACGGCTGTGCCCAGACAGTGTTGGATTTAAGCTTGTGTCAAACGCCTCTGACCTTTCCCCCTGCTCAGGCAGGCTTGGTGCCTGCGTGGAGCTCCGTGCTGCCACGGTAGACGGCTGCAGGTCCCCAAAGAGTTAAAGTCAACTGGGGCATGTTTATACTGTTTTGCAGTCATTTCAGAGCCATAAAACACAGAGCTGAGCTTCCTCCGAGTTTATGGCTTTGGATCTCATGCTCTTGCTCAGGCTGCATCTCTCAGTGTTTATAACTGCTTGCACTTGGCACTAGTTTCAGGGACTTTTTCCAAAAGCCCGATTTGCTTGGTTTTAGGAAAAAAATCTCTCAACTTTACATCAGGTTCACAGAAACGTGGTAGCTCAGCATGACACCCAGCAGTTTAATTGGGCCCGCTGGAAAATGTAGACATCATCTTACTAAACTAACAGATTGCCTGTCATTAAAGCCTCCTCAAGGAATTCCCTCGAGACACCGAGGAGGTGCTTTGCACCATCCTAGCAGAGCTAAACACACGGAGCTGTGGCTCGTCTCAGCTAGTTGGACTAGATAACCATTTTAGGTCCCTTCCAACTGAAATATTCTATTCTATTCTGTTCTGTTCTATTCTCTCGTCATGCTCAGCTATGGGAGGGGGCTGGCGGTGAGTGGGTAAGACAGCCCGAAACCCCATGGGTGGGAACTCCCCCGCAGCTCTTCTATGAACTTTCTGCTCTGCAGAATACCCTGTTCTGAATCATAGACGTGGGTTTCTTTATGACAGAGGTGGCTACTTCTTCAATGCATAGAAAATGGGGTTGATTCTCCAAGTCATCCACAGAACTGTTGTTAGCCAAAACACTGATACTGTTGTGAGGCTGTAAGAATGTGTTGAATTATCTGCTTTCCACTCACATAGAGAGCCAGGAAAAAAGCTGATGAAGAAGTCTAAGTTTACCTGAAAATCAAGCCAAACGAGTTTTTCTCTCCCCGCTTCTGTGTGCTTCTGTAATGGAATGAGTTTGAATCTGGAGGTATCAAATTCATAGCAGTTTAAATGTTAAACGTGGACTGAAAAAGCAGAGCTTTTTAAAAGATTTCATTGAATGTTGTTTTTCCTTGCGTGGTCTCCCCGCTTGTGCAAATTGCACGTAAGCCTTTTTACAAGCGGTCTATTCATAGTGACACTGGCTACTAGATCTCTCTCCGCTCACAAAGTTGTTGGTCCAGCCCCAGTCCCTCGGCTTCATTAAAGGGTTTGTGTTTGGTGGACATGCTGTGGGCTCCTTTCATCTCTCAGCCTCCGTTTGGGCTATTTTTAAACGTCAGGTTCAAGCGCTGTGCCTGGGCAGAGCTGCCGCAGGGATCGCCGTGCCCTGCGTGTTTACGGAGGCCCGCTCAGCTGAGAGCCAGAGCAACCTCAATGCTCACTATAGTGTCCTTGGTCAAGAGCTCAGAGCATGCTCAGAATTGATGCAGCTCAAGAAATTCTCCCAGGTAGATTAAGAAAAACTCACCCAAATAAGCAAACCCAAACAGCGAGTGCTGCACCAGCTGATGGAAAGCCTCGGGACAGACGGGCAAAAGCCAGACTCCTGCCTGCACCCTGGTCGCAGCATGGCAGCTTTGGCGAGCAGATATTTTGCTGTATCTATGTTCCAGGGCTCGTTTTGTGGCACTTGATGAGTTTTTAATATCGTTTGTCCCGGTTTGCGTAGCAGGTTAGTGCAGCATTCCCTTCTGCTTGTTCCCCGGGAGCACCAGCTACTCCCTGGGAGAGAAGGGACCAGAAATTGCCTTCCTTTCTCCCTTCCCAATTTCAAACCTCCATTTAGAGAATGGGGACACAGGCATCGTACTCTGTGCTTCTGCCAGACTGAAGACAGTTCTGCCTGCAGCCAGGAAAAGCGACATTACTTTGTCCGTGCCTCTCCGAATTGAAGCACAGCCCGCTCCCTCCCAGCAGACTCGGAGACCGCTCTCCCCCAGCTCTGCTCCCTGGAGGCGCTTTTGCTGGGTTCTGGCCCTGCTTCCGCACACCCAGCTACACCAGGCTCTGTGCCAGTTGCTTTTTTGCCTGTGGCTCTCTGGACCAAAAAAAGATGCGTGCAACCCATGCCAGGAGCACAGGTTGAGGTTTTCCAGGCGAGGTGCTGGGTCCAGCCAGGCTGCAGGGCAGGCGGAGCCTCGGGTTGTGCCCAATGCTTCCCCGGGGCTAGAGAGATCTTGAAAGTGCTCCATGCCTGTATGCATGTCAAATAACCCAGGACTAAAACAGATGGTCATTTAAGTCAGTAGATTATCAGAGAGTACCCACATTTAGGGACATGGTTTAGTGGTGGACTTGGCAGTGCTAGGTTAACAGTTGGACTTGATGACCTTAAAGGGCTTTTCCAACCTAAATGATTCTATGATTTCAAATCTCTCTTTCTCTGTACTATAAAGGCAAGTGATAACAGCTCTCAAATTGCATTCTAAAATTTTCTCAAAAACCGTCCCAAGAATCTCTGTTGCTGTCATTGTTTGAGGAAGCCTTTGAAATCTGGCAAGGAAAAAACCCTCTGAGCTAGATAAACTCTTTCTTTGTAAAGACTTAGCTGATTTTTCAAGTTCCGAAACCTGCTGTTTATCATCCTGTGCACCAAAATGGAGTGGCAGCTTGTGGAGAAAACAACATACTTGCTGGTACAAAAAATGTGCAGATAACTGAAATAGTGGCATTTCTTAACTTTGGAATGCTCTGTTTGCAGTCTCAATTGATAATCACTGCTCTCTCCACACCTGTCTGAGGTTAAGACACTAGGTAGGAAGCAAATTCTAAATGACAGTGTGGGAAACTGTTTTTATCTGTAAAAGCAACTTGTACGAGGCAACAAAATGGTCTCAAAACCTTGTCTGTGTCAATGCTGCCAAGGCAGTTCTGCAAAACACAATCATTTTTTACAGTAAACTCTTCCTCATCCTTTACTGAGGAGTTCCTTCCACAACTGAAACTCCTTCTGCACAGGCTTTGTAAATCTGATAATCATGGCTCAAAACAGTTAAAATTTTTCTGTGTAAGGCGTATGGAGAACTGTTGATTTGGATCATAAACGGCACAAATAGTTTCTAGTTGTCCTCATCCAGCGTGTCTAACCCATGGACGTTGGTGTAGATAAAGCTATACAATCCGCTGGCGGGGCTGAATGACACACAGCAAGCAAGGAAGCCTCTGAGAGTTATCACGAGTTTTGCGAACACAAATGTCCACCTGTGAACAACAAGATTCAAGATCTAGTCGTGGTGGCTGCAGGATATGCTCTTTCTGCAAAGCTTTCCCTCAGAGTGTAACTAACACATAAATCAAAGTGAATCACAAAAAATATTTGGGAATCTCACAAGACACGATACACACTTTTAAAGTCAGGCTTTCCCTTATTTTCTTTAAGCAAACATCTGCTGCACATTTCAGAAAAGTTGATAGAAAATATCCAGTCAGTTCCTTCAGGATCCCCTGGCATTTTGAACAGGCTATATTAAGATTTCTGTAAGTCCTTTTCTGGGGGCTGACTACGGGGAGCCGTCTGGATGTCTAAAACACTGCTTGTACCTGTTCCCCCCAGTAGATGTGGTAGAAACAGTAAATTGGGATTCCTTGCCAGCTCCTGCCCCAGCCTGCTGCAGGCATGCAGGAGAGCTGTGCTGCCCCGGGCGGTGGAGAAGCATCGCAGTATGCCCAGCTACCCACTGCATGTCAGATGACAGATTGCCCAGTTAAACATCGCAATGACGTCTTGATTAGAAAAAAGAAAACATCAATAAATGTTAGAGAACAGCAGCTGGTAAATCTATACATAGGAAAACAAATAACCATGAGCTTTGATTGTTCAAGTTCACAGCGGAGATTACTTACCTTGGCAGATACATATTCAAGACATACGGCTTGTAATTCCTTAGCTAGTGCTAAGCAAAACCATGTGTTCTTCTAAAACAAGGGGAAAGTTTAACTCCAACACTGCGCAAAGGCAGAGCTATGGTCATACCTTGTGCTTGTAGCAAAACTAAACTGAAAAGGGCCAAGCAAAAGGGTCCCAGAGAGGAGAAGAGCAAAAACTGAGCAGCAGTTTGGAAGAGAAGCAAAAGGTGGGTTACAGCCCTTGCCCGGGAGGGAGAGAACGCGTCCACTTGACCTCAGATATGCCCATGGCAACGTGGGTGAAGAACAGGGTATATAATAATGAGCTTCTCTAGTGATGGTGCAGGTGCAGCAGTATCTCAAAAAATGAAGCAGGGGTCATTTCAGCAGCTCCTTTCCCCTTCTCTCCTTAGGAAGCGAGCCATAGCCGCAGGGCTGGCTGCGTACTCCCCTTCTCCACTGCCAGCTGTGCTGTAGCATCATGTTTAACCAACCGAAAGCTCTGTTGCCTATAAAGGGGTCTGAGGATAGAGGACGTTAAAGTCAGCTTGCTCTCCTGTGACCCTCATGCAACCCAAACCAACTGCAGTGGTAGCGAAGCTGAGCCCACGCACTGGGTAAGTTTTTCCCTCCATCAGATGGCTTTATTAAGATTCTTCCTCCCTCCTTCTCCAGATAAAGGACCATTATTAAAAATGGTTGTAAAGCTGCTGCAGCCACTGCTTACCACCCAAAAAGGCCTTGATTCTGGTTCATTTCCCATGGATGGTATTTTGTTGGTGCTGCTGAAAGCTTAGACTGAACTGTCATTTGGTGACACCGTCCTCATTAAAAGATAATGCAGTCAAAAAATAAATAAAAGCACATGAAAAAGAAAGAAACTGGGAAACACAAGCAGTGCGTTGGGCCCTGGGCTGTGCTCACCACCAGCCGGGCCAGCAGCCGCTGCTCTGCCTTGGCAGCAGCTCCCCAAGTGCGGGCATGGTATCAGAGGCAGCAGCTGCCAGAGGGACGTGCAAAGTGCTCCTGTGATTAAAGATGCATCCATCGTCATTATAAATTAGCAGAAGCCAAGTTTAAGCGTGAAGAGCCAACAAGAAGGACAAGGGGAAAGGCTACAGTTTTCTATCACTCACATTGCAAACAGATGTCCCACCAATGCTGGAGCAGGGCATCCCAGCCAAAGAAGTGAAATCATACTTCTCAAGGGATGTTTAGGAATAAGTCATTTACTCCAAGGTGAAGCAGAGGACCATGTGCTTGGCAGTCGAGGGCAGCGTGTACCGAAAGGCTGTGTTCAGAAAGGGGGGCGATGAGGAATTTGG
>NW_008825073.1:4130778-4136050 GCF_000699105.1 Pygoscelis adeliae | reverse complement strand
GAGAGGCTGTGTTCAGAAAGGGGGGAAATGAGGAATTTGGAAGCAGTTCAGGAGGATTTCGAAGACGGTAGGAGAGGTGGTTTGGGAAAGCTAAAGAAAACAGAAAGAGAGGAAAAAATGTTTACAGAAGAGGTGTAACAACGACTTGACAGAGAAGGGAGAGTCTCTGGCAACTATTTCTGGTCAGGAAAACGTTCGTAGGATCAAAGCGGCACTTAGGGAGGCTCTGCTCCTTTTCAAACTGCTTTGAATGAACTACACTCAGTGAAAGTGATAGTAGTAAACTCTTTAAACAGGGACCTTGTAATGTAACCATGCTATTTAAAGATGTGTCAGCATTAGGATAAATATAGCATCTGCTAGCAATTGTCCGAGAAGTCACTTCAAATTCACATGAGAATACATATCACAAACTCCAGCAGCCACTGCCGCAGCAGAACTCCCAAAGCAAAACCTCCCTGAGCCGCTGCAGAAAACTGCGCTGCAACGGCTGGAGCTGGAGCTTGGTCTGAAACTGGTACCGAGGAAACTCCTCACACCACTCTGGTCCCACCGCCCTGCACACTGCCTCTCAGAGGAGACATATCGCGGAGACCCAGGCCACGTGTGGTCGTTAAAGTTTTGTAGGAGACGGGGTGACAACCCCAGGGACCTGGACAAATTCCAGGCTATTTAATTGCTTTCTGTCTCCCTGAATTCCTCCGGCGCTTCCCTTTGGGCGTGCTGTTTTCTGCTTCCTGTCCTGAATCACAGCACAGTGCAGCTGGAGCCGGATCCCCCCAGGCACAGAGCTGGGAGGCTGCTAGAAGATGCTGGCTTGATTGAAAACTCATTGTTTTCCAGTCCTGCGAGGAAACTGCATCTGCAGCTCCTGCAGAAGAGCTGCCTCTCCCCAGGGCTGGGGTCTGCCTTGCAGCTCTGCTCCCTGCAACCCAGCTCACTACTGCACAGCAAAAGCAACTTCACTGCAAGCAGGGAAATCACACACACCAAGCCTACAGAAAAGGGAGGAGGATTGGGCCTTTTGCCTTACACATAATGATAGTCTGCAATGAAACTGGTAGGGCGATGCGCATGCAGAGGTGATCGATGAGGAAAGGACTGTCCTATGCTGAAGCATATGCAGAGGCTGGCAGGGCAGGGTGACACTGGTGGTGGCACAGCCTCTCCTTCCAGCCTTTGCCATGGACAGCATGCCACGGCAGCAGCAACGCGCTCCTCAGCCTCCCCCAGCCTTGCAGGCAGAGCTGCACAGCCGCAGCTCACGTGCCAGCAGCCAAATCCCCAACCAGGCAGAGCTGCACTGACAGACCAGAGCTCAAAAGGGCGATTTGCAGGAGAGGAGAGGTCCCTCTTCCAGGGGAGCAGGGAGAGCCCACGGCATGCTGTGCTCATTGCAGGTCAACGCATCTCGGTGGCCTCAGCGTGCCGTCCCACTCTGATCATACATTGCACTCAAATTGGGTACCGCAGCCTCTCGTAGCCCACTGAGCGGTCTGCTCCCTGACATTCCCAGCCCTCCCCGGGACAGGCAGTGCAGGGTCAGGCCCAGGAGTGAAGGATTCTGGAACTGGGCCATTTGGAAGCTTTTTGGTTGCACAAAGTTAATAAAAGCCATTTCCAACAAATACAGAATAGCTCCATCGAAGTCTTAGCAAACCCGCCGGCCATGGCTGCATCACTCCCTAGCTGAAATCAATGAAAATCTTCTCAACTTTCTTTTTGCTGAACATCACATCTGTGGCTCTGACAAAGGCAGCAATGGGGACAGGGTGAATGAAAGAATCCTCAAGCCCACAGCACCGCAGCCGAGGGCAGTGGGTGCTGGCGCAGCTTGGGCAGCAGCGGCTGAGGTGCTATTATAAACAAAGCAGCATTCCATCTTTCCCCATTTCACAGCCGGTTTGCTTTGGAGGAGTCCATGATGATTACTAATTAGTGAAATTACATCACGAGAAACAAGAGACTACTTAGCAACCAGCAGGAAAGACTTTTAATCAGACGATGTAAAACTATAGGGGTTTATTTGTTTTGGTCTACTTGCTTCAGTCAATAACACTCGCTATTAAATGTTAAGTAAAAACCTCCGTTTAAGTAAATCCTCTCCCACGGGAGAAGAAGGACAGTAAAGGAGGGAAGACATGAACCCAGGAGTAAATCCTGTATTTTGCTCCAAGTCACAGGAAATACATTTGTCCTTCCCTGTTCACTTAGTGATGATAAAATAGGAAGTCCATGAATTATGAGTGAGGGTCTCACGTTTCATGGAGAGCCGTACTCTAGAGCAGCGCGGCGGGTGTGCAATGGAGCTGCGGTGCCTCGTGCTCCTGCGGGAGCTGAGCTGGCGGCAGCGGCGTTGGTCACCAGGAAGGCATCAGCCACGGGGAATTTTACACGACGGAAATCTCCACATCGGTGCAAACTGTCAGGATGTCATTTGGGTGAGAATGCTATTTCAATTCTGAATCTGAGAAATTCCACATTAAAAATGGCTTTCGGACAAAGGAGAAACAAAACTGCAAATTCAAATCCAGAAACTCCTCAGTCTTCCCAAGTTTTACGTGTAACCCCTGTTGTTGTGGTACCAGATAATGCATAAAACCAGAAGGGAAGGGATCATCTGCATATGGTTAAATCTCAGAGGAGTAGCTGGTTTCACAAGGGCCCTGGCACTTTGGCAACTAAATCCCAGGGCACTGAATTGCAAGAAAATTTCAGTCAAAATGCTGAGCATCTTATGGAAGGAGGCACGCAGTCTGGTGTGAACCCTATCCTGACCCAGACCCAGCGGGGCACCAACTCTGCTGAGGGAACAAATTAGCTAACATTTAGCCCCGGTAACAAATATGGAGCACCAGCCTCTCCTGTGCAGCAACCTGCGCACAGGGTGCATTCAGTGAATCAAGGGACTCGGTGCCCTGAGAGCAGATGGCCGAGCGTGCAAGATGGCCACGGTGATGGGAAGCAATGGGCAGGGGGTGAGGACGTGGTGTCCCAGGCAGGTGGGTAGGCTCAGGCCAGGGAGAGAGGAGAGCATGAAAGCAAAAACCTCTCCTAGATTTGAAGAGTTGCACCAGGAACTGATCAAACCCAAAGAGAGCCCTGGGAGAGCCCATGGCAGAGACGGGTGAAGGGACAGTGGTGGTGGGTGAAGACTCGGCTTGGAAGGCCATCACGAGTCAACAGAGAAAAGGTTAAAGAAAAAAAGTCATCGCCCTGTTGGTGTTGCTTTCCTCTGTAAAAACAATGCTTTTAAAAGTGCTTCTTCCGCTCTGATAACAAAAGGAAACGTTATGCAAGGATTTCCACTCTTATCTAGGGAGCTCCTAGACAGGGTGGTCTTTCTCCTGGCATGGCAGGCTGCCTCTCCAAGCTCCTCCTCCTTCAGGAGTAAAAACATTTTCAGAAAAGCAGCTTTTATTCAGTATATCTTCTGTATTTATTTATCTTGGTGCTCTTTTTTCAACCTGATGGCACTGCAGAAACACCCATCTCCTCTAAAAGGACCACTGGGTCTCAGTCACTGTGTGACTTGGGCACCGGGTCTTTCCATGTGATGAGCAGCTGAGAGCTGCAAATGTGTCTCAGAAAGTCATTATTATTGGAACAAATTCTCCACTTGTGCTGAAGTGCCCCATGGCAGCCTTGTACCAGAAATTGAAATATTCATCACGACAGGCATCCCGAGGCACTGCTGTCCCTGTACCCTCAGACCTCGGAGCACGGCAGGGGCTAGGACATGACATCTGCGTTCTCTGTACCACAACCTGTTGGCAGCAGCCAAGCGGTGTCCAGGTGTCACACCCTGAGCCTCTCTGCAGCCCTCCTTGGGCACTCCAAGGAAGCGAAGAGAGACCATCTGTTGTTATCTGCTAACAGCACCCCTCTGTATTTTAAATCATAGCACTGGTGATACCGTTTTCCAAGGTGGCTCAGGCTGAGACGCGTGCCCTGAGCTCCCCACGTCTGAAGGAAAGTTCAGTTCAAAACTGTTGTTTCGACTCATCCGTATTTCTGAACCTCACAAGCTGCACAGCTTGTCCTGTATCAGTGGCAGACTGTTAAGCTAAGCCTTGACAGATATGCCACTGGGATGTGTAATCAGATATTTGCCGTTGCCTCCTTGCTGGTGGAAGTTATCACTGAGGAGTGTGAGCTGTGCTTGGCCCATTAATAACTTCTCTCCAGGTGACTCCATGACAAACTGGTTCAATTCACTTTCTAGAGGACACCTGGTGATGTGCAGCGTGCAGTACGCCTTCCTCTTTTTTCAATCTTCAGCATTAGCCTGGGCATGAATTTTGGGTTGTGAACTAGAAGCTTTGGGATTAATTTGTAACTTCCAGTGGATGCCAAGTATCTGTTGGAGACTACGTGGTCCTGGAGAAAGGGAGAGTTGGCAGGAAGAAGGTCAGGTCCTGGTGCCCCGGGAGGGGTTTGAGAGCTCCCTGATGGGCACTTTGGAGGCATTTTGGGGCCATCCGCAAGGAAACGTTTCATTGCAGGCTACCAAGGAGATACAGGTGCTCTCAGACAGGAGCTGGTTCCTGTCCCTCTGTACATGAGGCTTTTCAATCAAATGGAGGAGGGATCTTCTCTCATGTCAGGGAAACCTTGATATGCTCAACTCGCACTAAATTACTGCAAATTGCCTTCAGTTTAAAATAAAAGGAAATTGGCCAATGCTTACATTTTCATACCTGACATTTATTTTATGTTGCTTCAGCACAGATGCAAATAGCAGTTCAGAGACTTACGGAATGAAATATAATGGTCCAGGGCAAAGTAGAGAGAAACAAGAAACGCTGGAGAGAGCCTGGAATAGGCAACTCCTGTGCTAGGTCAAACAGTCAAACGTTAAAGAAATATCTTTTTCCTATTGTTTCTGGGTTAGGCAGACTGCAAGCAGGGGAGGACGTCAGAATCGCAGAGCACGGCAGAGAAAAAGTTTCTGTATTCTCTATAAGCTGATGTAAAAAAGAGACTTGACCAGCCTAATTCCTGCCCATTAAGGTCATTCACAGAAAAAAACCACCCCCCCCCAAATGCCAAAATAATGTCCTGAGACAGAAGAGGATTAAAGAATGCAATGGAAAATAAGCATCCCAAGTTTAAACCTAAGAAACCGGCCACTCTCCATGAGGAGGGGGGATCCCAAGGTACAGACCTTCCCCAAATAAGACAGTCACTGGCTGGATGCTGCTGCCTTCCCACATTTGCTCACAAGCTGAGAGAGACTGTATGCTCATTCTCAGTACGTGGTCATAACTGC
>NW_008825073.1:4100146-4130765 GCF_000699105.1 Pygoscelis adeliae | reverse complement strand
TGAACCAAGGCAGAAAGTTTCAGCTGGAAATGCAGACTATTTCCAAAATGAAACACAGGCTCCATTTTATTTTTACATTTATGTATTGGCAACACACTTAGTCCTTGATATCAGTATCAGAATCTTTCCTCTTTACTGCTCTTCTACACATAGCATCCTGCTTTCGTTAGGAACACAGGCATTTTTTCTGAGTCTCTAGTAGAAGAAACCTTAAGGCAGTCTTTTGTGGATAGAAAAAGGCTTCAGAAAAAAACTGCATAACCCTAGGGCATTAAGTATGTACTCTTCTCTCCTCAGAAATCACTTTTCAATCAGAAAAACAAACAAGTTAGTACCAAAATAGACTCCATGAGTCACAAAAAAATTATCGAAACTATCAGACAAGGGCATTACCAACACAGCTGGTAGCATATTCCCCAGAACATCCATTGTGTAGAACCTTTCGGAGCACGAACAATCAAAACCAGAACAGACAGCCTTGAATGATGCTTTGTAAAAAGCTTAATTGCAATCAGATTGACGCGATGCCAAAGCACTATCAACAATGGGCTGGTAGAGAGCAGGAGTTAAGTGGTGGTGCAACACAAATAATACCGCTTTGATTTGCATAACACTGTCTGACTGTAGGTTTGTGCAACAGAAAAGCACACGGCTTGGCAAGATTAGCTCTGTTAATACGCTTTACTAACACAGTCCCTAGGAGAGAAGTACAGCGTGAAGGTTTGGACCTCGGCACGCGGCACAGCCCTGCGCAGTGGCACACACCTCACTGTGGAGCCGGGCATTAGTCATGCTCAAAACAGTCTTCTTTTGGGTTGAGATACTCAAAAGGGTCATCCACTGAGAAGCCGGGGGGAACCGCAGGCTATACCTATATCATGCTAGGTACTGCAATGGCTTGGATGCTAATAAAAATTGGAAATATTTAATTTTTCATATTCCTTTCATCAATAAATTCTCTGATAACAGCTATGCTGTTGTATCTTGTGATGCTGCAAGAGGCTCCCAAAACAGTGAAGCTACAGAGCATGATGAATTTTACTAATTTAGTTCTGTTTCCGTTCTCCATCGGCGATACAGCCATGGAGGTTGGCGCAGTGCCGAAGGTGGGGGGAGCCTGATGGGGCTGTGAATCGTCCGGCATCACCCTGCAGTCTGCGGCACAGCCAAAATCCTGCAAGCCCCCAAAACTCACTGCACGTAAAGTAGGAACCAGAACGTGCTGGTGGGGAGATGGCTCTCCCAAGCAGTTCTAAGGGAAGGAGCTGCCCTCTAGAGGGCGCGGGACCTGGGTTAATTGAGATTTCTTATGAAAATGCAGAAAACAGGCTTCCTCCTAGGGACAGGGATAGCCAAGGCAACCGCTTCAGGTTTTTGGGAAATGCAGGGCTGTGCCAGGCAGCGTGTCCCCTCTCCCCTTTCTCTACCACCCATCTTACAGGGAGATGACCTGCACAGAAGGTTTGCAGCCTCCTTGTGTGCAAGAACTCTTCTAAATCTGTGTATCAAAAAATGCATCTTAAAGATGTTATTAATAATAGCAACGCAACGTCCAGTAGGTATTGTGAATTGTGTATCACTGTACTGAAGGATTTCTTTCCAGTATATGTACGCTATGGTTTTGTCTAGTTTTCTATTATTCAGCCCATGTTGAGCTTTTACCACTTCCCTCGGGAGCCTCCACCAAAGCCTATTAGTCTGCATTGTTAGAAAATGTTTCCTGATATTCAGCTGCTTCTTCCTTCTATTCATGCACAGCAGAATTGCAAACTCCTGCCTGGTTGCGCCTTCAATTGTTTTAGGTGCTCCAGGCTCCTTTCAACTGTGACTTTTTGCCATCAGAACACAGGCCATATTCATTGGCTTCTCATGTCCTTTGGGTTCGTTTTGTTGAAACTTAATATCCCTCCGCTGCCGTGCTCTGAGATGCTGTCCCTGCTACTGCATGGGGAAGTCAGCCAACACTGGCCCGCATCGTCTGTTGTTCTCTGCTTTCTTCGTTAACTGCTCTGCAGTGGCTCTTCCTGGCATCGTAGCTCTTCATCCTTCCCAATTCATTTGGTGAAACTCAAGTTCCCTGCAGTAAAATGCCAGCACTTACCAATGCCATGTTACGGTCTGACTACAGCTGCCCCACAGCCTCAGCCTAGGGAAGCTGAGCTGGATGAAATACAGGTACGGTACCTCCTCCTGACACCGACAGCCGCTGCAGGTCCAGTCACACCAGCCAAACAGGGCTATCCCTGCTAAAAAACCCAGGCTCCACCATGCCTGGAATAGAAGCCATTGGTTGTCTATCACTGGGATTCAGAAAAAGAATAAAGCAACTCTATTTCACCCGCTTTTTGTAGAAACCTGCTCTGCTCCCCACCGTGGGAAGACAAAGGCAGCCGTTTCAGCTTCCCCTTGGACACATGCAAACATCATCCTCCACCGCGACAGGAGCAATGTCACTTAACTCTGAAATCAGGCTCCTCATCAGCTGGTGCTGGCGGCGGCTCACGCAGGCAGCCCAGCAGCTTTGCTGGAAAACACCTGCTCCGTTTTCCAGGGGATAAGATTTCGGCATAACTGGTGCCTCTTGTCAAAACAATGGTATACGTTACCGCCTGTTTATTAAAGCGGGGACTCTGAAGCATGCAGAACTGAAAAGCAGTCCCTCTGAACTGCGTAAAAAGAACCAACGAGCCCAGATCCCACACCAAATTAGGACAGAGAGAGTTTCTGAACTCATTCTGGAGGAGAGAAGAATCAGGTATTTCTTTCTTGCCTGAAGTAACTCCTGGATGCAGCTTCTGAAGGGAGACATTATGGGCTAGATTTGGTCATGCAAAATTGGAAATTGCTCCACGTTACGGGGAAAATGACTAACGAGTGGGGAGTCTGCAAAATGAATCCCTTCTCCGTCGACAGGAAAAATTAGGCTCTGAAACTACTGAGACACACTTGGAAGAGCCCCGTTAAATTACTGCAAAACATGGAAAGCAAAGGGAGAGGCGTGCCTCGAGGCACGGAGAGGACACTGTCCAAAAGACTGACATTCTTCTAGCTTATTGATGATGATGAAAAAAAGCAAAGGTTTAGGAAAAAATGCATGGTTTGGAGGAATATTTAGGTTCAGGCACTTGGTGCCACCAGAGGTTTCTATTTGCCCAACCTAGCAAACAGTATGAGTTTTTGTTTTACTTTTTATACAACGAAACACATTTCAGCAGCTCCTAATCTAATGCCTTTGCTTCGAGTTAACTGCATTTAATAAAGGCAGGCCCTCAGGACTCACGAGAATGCAAATAGTTGCTATTGGATGGGTCTAAAAATCAGAGAAACAAATCACAGGTTAATCGGTTAATCCAGTCCTTACCTGGATGGACCGTATTTGTGTTTTAGCAGACTGTGTTCACTAGAAAACTGTCAGCACCGAGAGCAGCGGGGACTTTCTGGACGCTCAGTCACTGCGTTGGCATGAGCAGCACTTTCCCCCGCCCCCGAAAATCTTCAATTTGACTAAACATTTGAGAGAAGAAATATCTTGTCGTTTATTAGCAAAAAGTGCTGTTGGATTGGAAAGTAATGGAACTTTAAGTGCTGGTAAATTAACAAACCAGGGTTTTCAAATGGAGCCTTCTTAAAATTGCAAGGATACTGATTCAAATGGGCACTTGCTTTTTTATTTTTGCCATCTCTCTACAGCATTTAAAATGATTAAAAAAAGGTCCTTCTAAATGCATATTTAAAACAAACAAACAAACAAACAAACAGGATGAGGCTTTGCATCTCCATTTGATTCCAAAGTGATTTTTTATGGCTTTGTTATAAAACTCTTCAAAAAGGATTTCCAATGGAAGCACTGACAAACCATTATACATTAGTAAACACCGCAGCTTTAGTGAGCTCCTGAGGGGTTCTGCTACAACTGCTCAGGAAGGTTCCTTCAAAATCTTTTCCAGCAGAGACTGTGGTTTCTGTAAAGTGACTCCCCCCCCGGAAAATGTCAGTATTACTGATTTTTTCCTTTAGCTTTCCTGGGGTACATCTAAATGAAATACTCTGTTCTAATGGAATTGAACCTGTTGGTTTAATCCTCCAAATGTTTCCTTTGGGGTCACCCAGACATTAACCTTATTCCACTGGAGCTGCTGTAGGGTGGGAGCCGTAGTCCTAAAGCTGGTGCTTTAAAACCTTAGGAAGCTGTATGCCTCGTGGGATGAGGAAATGATGCAGGACATCATATGGATGTATTGCAGACAACCAAAAATTCTAAATACAACCGAGTTTGTAAGCTCAAGGAGTAGGTATTTTGGCAACATGGGGTGAGCCACTTCCCCAACCACTCTGGTGCCGTGAAGGCACCCCCGGATGGTTCCTTTTGACCACTGCAGCCTGTTCACAGACTCTTCTCTACGGGAGGGAGGGCTCCACGGGGCCTCAGAACATCTGATATGTGCTGCCGTACCAGGATGAACTAAAGCCACGCAATATTTAGCTCCCAAATGACAAATTAAGTCTCCTGTTGTAGGAAAGCAAAGGAAGGAAACAAGCCTTGCCAATGAATAGAGAAGGAAAGGGAAAAGCTAACGTCTCTATCATATATATTCTAGTGGCCTTTAAAATGCAGTTTTGATTTGGTTTCTGCTCTCTGGCTCCTTTTGAGTGCTAGTAAGTGCCCTGAGGTAGGAATCTTGGCACAATAAAGCATCAATTGACTGAAAATAGTCAGTATGTTTGACAACAGAAGAATTAAGCGTTAATAATCCGGAAATGCAATATGCTAGTCTTCTGGGCAAAATTTTTCCTTAAATTCAGATATTCCTGTCTGGCTGAAATAAACGGAAATTTCATACGCCAGTCCAAAAGCCACCAGACCACTGACACAATAGACAACCGAAAACATAACAGACGTATCGTATCAGTAGGGTTCCTACACACAAGCAGAAAATCCGAGTACTGTAAACAGGGGGTAAAGCTTTTGCTTAAACATGTTATGCCTTCTCAGCAGCCATGGTTTCCAATGAGATAGCAGTCCAGTTTCCCTTGTTTTCCAAAATAACTAGAGATTATTGATGTACTGCCAATGTTTTAACAAAGAGAGCTCACTAAATCCCACCCTGTCCCAAGTCTAAGATGAACACCATGGGATCAGGGTGGGGACAGCAAATGAGTTGTGCGGAGAGGAGAGATGAAGAGCCGAGGAGTCTATTCATTGTTTTTCCATTTTAAAGAAAACACTTGCCTGTAACTGTAACCAAGAAGGGAGGCAGCCACCTCCTTTTTTCATGTTTGGCAAATAAACCTATGTTAAGGGTACCTTGTTGGAAATGTTTGTACTTTATTTATTTAAAAAAATATACAGAGTACATTGATAGCACAGCATTTGGCCTATTTAAACTGGTGTGGAGAAGGTAAAGGCGTATGTGTATGGCTTTGTGAAATGTGTCTTGGAGGGGAGCAGGAATATATTGCTCTAGGGACATTTTCTTTCTCGTTAATAACAAAACCTTTCTGTGTCCCATAAGGGAAAACTTTGGGATTTTTTTTTTTTTTTAATGATCTCTAGAGGCTGGAGAGTAGCATCATGGGTCAACCTAGAGGTTCTACTTGTCCAGCTTCTAGTTTTGGCTATAGCCAGCAGAAAAAGATGTTCCTTTTCAAAGAAAAAACCCAAAGCAACAGGTGACTGAATAAGCTGCTCACTAGAGATGCTTTTGAATTCAATGGCAACCATGGTTGGATACAAAGTGGAACCACTATGATGGTTTAGAAAGATGGACTCCATAAGGGGCAAAAATACCATCCCCCATCTCCTGTTAGGTTAGAGGTAACGTTATAAGGAGGAGTTCCTGAGAGACCTTGAAGTTCACAACGGCTGAAGACTCTTGTTAGGAGTACTTAATTAAACCAATAACCCTAGAGAGAGCGCAAACACCCCAGATAGGTACAGCTGCCTGGTTAAATTCCAACAGCATCAAAATTGGCACAATTGCCACATTCTGACTAAATACTGTAAGAAGCACAGAAGTTTTGTTTTGTTTTAAGATTTATGCCGTATTTAATCTTCAAGGAGTAATAAGTCTCCCCCCTAATGGGTTTGCCCAGCGACTGGTAGTTTTGAAAGCTGAGACGCAGGATGTTAATCTGCAAAGGGTTTCAATGTGCTCATTCTCATCTGTATCTGTACACCCAGCTTCAAACCATCCAAACCACACTTCTTTCCCCAAAAAGGGTGTTTTCAAATGCAGACATGTTGTTTAATCAGTACCCACTGAGAGCACTCACACCCGCATAAGAATGGACCTCGGGGTGTGAAAAGCAGTTGCATTATACCCGAGGGATCAGGATTTCCATGCAGCCAGCCTGAAAATGCCCACAAGCCATGAAGGGCCAAAGCTGATTTCTGTATGCACGTTTACTGGTGATACTGGTGGATTTTGCACCCTGAGCCTTCTCCCAGCCCGCATACTCACCCCCACGTTTGCACGCAGTGACAGTGATGGCTGGTATCTTTGGCCATCCCTTCACAATTTACCCAGATTGTCTGTCATCTTTACCAGCTAAAAAAGGGAAAATGGACCTTGGATCATTAGGAGCAGGAAACATCTGCACCTTCACCATTTTCAATCCAAATCCACGCTTGTGCTTTTATGTTTTACTAAACCGTGAGCCCTCAGAGGATGAGGTTTTGCAGACTGGAGTTAGGCTGTTACATGAGATATTCAGGAAGTTATTTGCATCGACTGGATAAAAGCCTGTGGCAGCTGGGTGTGCTGCAGAAGCGAGTCAGAGACCGCTGCATCAGCCACCAGCCCAAGGAATAACATTAGTTCCAGCTTCACAATGAGTTGTTTACTGGCCTTGGCTGCCTGTGGGAACAGCCAAGAAGAGTGGAGGAAAGGAGAGACAAACACAATGCGAGCGAGACACGTTAGGTGGGAGGCTGGGCTTTAAAAGCAGACTCAGGATTTCAAACCTATGGAACTGGAGAGGGCTGAAAAAGAAATAAAAGGGCACCGGCTGCTCCACGGCATAAACAGGCTGAGGCAAATAAGTAGTCTGCTGCATTACTCCTGCTGCCAGAAGATCCTCTCCCCTAGCTGAAGGGCTGATATTAAAGGTAAGAGAGAAAAAAATAAAAACCTCTTAGCTAGTGGCTCTGCTGGAAGGCAGATTCACTGAAAGGCAGCAGCAGCTCTCAGGGCGAGCTACACAGGCAAAAGCAGCCGTGCTTCCCTGGAGTATTTTTAATTACATCCCTAAACATTTGAAAGCCTACAGGTTTTCCAGCAGGAACCCAGGGCTTTCAGAGCAAACTGCTGGGGGACAAGAGTCCAGACTGTTCTAGTCAGCTCCTTTGAGAAGATTTAAAAACCCCCAACCAAACCCCAACCTAAAAAACAACCCCTTTCTAAATCTGTTTAGAAAGATATTTTATTTTTACGGCCAGCTTTGCTTTGCAGCTTCCTAGTCTTACCCAATGCTTTCCCGATCCCCAGCTCCCCCCTCTCCTTCTCACTTTTTTAATTGGAAGGAAAAACAATTACAGCCATGCAAAGGAAAATCCGAGATTTAAACAGCTTTTCCCCTGCTCATTACCATCCTCGGCGTGGAGGCGCGGGCACGCTCTCGCAGGCTGTGTCCGCCAGCTAATTGCTCAGGAAATCCGCGTTACCCATTGTCGGGCTGTCCTTAAGCTGCTAATTCTGAACTGGGAGCTGCCTGGGCTGGGCAACGCTCTGGAAGGGAGTACAGCCCCGCGAGAGGGACCCAGCAGAGACCCAGAGCGCGGGGCGGGCTCAGACACTAATAATACATCCCTGCCCAATGGAAAGCGTTTCCTATCGAGACCCCCAAGAGTTCCCCCTGCCCACAGACCCTGCCCAGACATTGGGCCCATTCTTGTGTCCCGTTTCCCAAGACATGATGGCTGCAGCGTTCAGCAGTTTTGTTTCCTCTCCGAACAAAGGAAGGCAGACAACTGCCAGTCGCTTTAGATTTTAAAGATGAATGGGTAAACTTTTAGAAAGTCGAGCACGCAGATCTTCCGTGTGGGACTAACTCGGCTTGCGTTCCATGCACACAAAAAGGATAAATGTGGGCTGTCAGGGAAGAATCGGGCTGAAATCTGCCGAGCCGTGGGCATGATCTCAGCCCCGGCTGCTCTGCCGTGGTAAGTTTCTATTTCCTCACTTTCTAACTCAACAGAAAAGCATCCAGATTTAATGTCAGCTCTGAAGAAAGGACTGTTAGTGTTTTCTGATATCTGAAGGCTCAGAGAAATCTGTGGGATAAAACTAGCTGGGGATGGGCTCGAGTTGTACATTTCAATGGAGATTAGCAATGTTTTTTCTATGCGGGCAGATCTCATTCCTCTTACTTGAGCTATGCTATGGTTGCGATGGGGGAGGCAAATGTTTCTGCTTAAAGTGAGAAAGATTATCGCCAAGTTTTTGGAAAGTAATTACTATGTGAGCTACTCCTCCAAACTGTTGCCGTGGAAATCGTTATAATTCACATCGTCATTCTCATTGTGTCACTGCGGATGACAAGTTAAGGACTTTTCTATCCCTGTTGTTTGTTTCAGATTTGCAAAAAATATCCCTTCGTTAGGGCTTTTTTTTTGTACTGGAAGTCAGTATCATAAAGGCACTTTAATATAAGCTTAAGAAAGGGTTGTATATAAATGTGGCATAAACTTAGACTTTCAGCTTACATTTATACATGCTTTCAGCTTCATGTAGTGAGAGATCTGGTTCCTACAAACCATATTAAAAATTAGGAAATAAGTTATATATATTACACTGCAAAACTTAAAAATTTTGTTTATCACTTTGGCTTTCACTTATGGCCAAAATCTGCTTCTTTTAAGCTCAGTGGCAAAATTCCATGAGAAAAATGCAAATACAGCTCTAAGCAGATAGAAAAACTGGTGTCAGAAGTAAAATGAATGATGAACAACATACTTAATCTAAAGATGCAGCTGTTTGGAAGAAATAGGATTTAATACAATATAAGCCCACTGCAGAAGAATTTGCAAGAAAAGTTTGGGTTTTTTAATGACACTCCTTAATCTTTGTTTGCGAGGAGACAATTGTGTGTTTTTGTATTGCTCCCCTACATGAACAGAACAGTAAAACCCAGAGGATGGGAAGTGCGAAGTTCACAGGTCAGTGATAAGGATATTCCCCCCTCGTAGCACTTTTCCATCTTCTCTCCCTTACTAGCATCCTGAAATCCAAAATAAAACAGGCAGGGAACTAACCTTGCTACTTTAGGGGGTTCAAAGCCTTTAATTTTAAGAGAGAGTTCTGAAAAACATGGGAGGGAGGAAAGGAGGGGGAGGCTGAGCATATATTTCACTTTAATCCTTTGAGACTAAAAATGAGACTCCTCCTTAACTGGGGTCAGGTCAATTGATAAAAGTCACTGTCTTTCAAATTCTGGAGTTAGCTCAGCTCTACGCAGACAGTCAGAACTAATGCCTGAACGCAACTACCCATTCACTTTCATTCAGAGTATTGTAACGAGACAAAAAAAACGTGAAAACCTGCGCCTCCCAGTTTTCTGACAAGCAGCGATCAAAACATTCACTGTGCCTGAGCGCTGCAGCTTGTGCCAGAGAAAGGATGCACTCCCAGCTGTAAGATGGTTGCCCTCCTCCAGCCTGTGACCTCATGGCTGGAGCACAAGAGCAGGAGTTAAGGCACTTTTACCCAAAACTTGGGCCCGATCCTGGGGAAGAGGGTGCACTGTAGGAGGGTATGTTACTTCTGGAACGGAGGGTGGGAGAAGATTGCTCCCTGGGGAGAGCAGCACATGGCAAAACAATTTGGGACTCGGTTGTCGTGGTACTGCCTTGGCACTTACAGCGTGGCCGCTTGTAGCCATTTATATTTATGCTGATGTTTGTCATGCATCTGTGCAGGCTGTAGCTAAGTCTGGTTAAAGCATATCTGAGTGTCGGGGCTCTGTTTACCGATGTCTGAGTGTTGCTGGCCAGGTGTACACGGATGACGTGGTGGTCCCAGCCTGATGGATCTCTCAGTGCTCCAGGATCACAAATGAGATGGTGGCGAGCCATGCCGTCCACGGGCTGGGGTGGGTGAGGATGGCTCCTGGAGCACGCATCCAGCCTCAATAGGTCTTTCCAGGTCAAGCGTGCGTGCAGAGACTCACTCTGCTCCTTCACACGTTGCTCCTCCTCCGTAAATAAGGATCCGATTTAGTCTCAGGGAAGGGGAGCCACCACCTTTCACAAAAGGCAAATTCTCTCCTTGAAAAGAGGAGCTCTTTATTCATGAGAACAGACAGTGGCTCTGCAAGACTTCCTCTATGCACCATCTTCTCAGTTCAGTCCCATAAAAGGGGGTAAAAGACCCACACCACTTCAGAGCCAAACTAGCCCTAGCTGACCCCAGCTGCAAGGAAAGTTTTCTGAATTATTTGTAATGGTTTGGTTTTGTAGAAAAAGGAAAGTCTCTATCCTGGCAAGTGAAATTGAAGGACATTCATCAGTCCCTAAGCGCAGAGACAAAGGTGCATGCTAGCAACAAAGCAGATTGCTTTCACTGTACATAACGTGATCTCATAATATTTTGAGTACCTATTATACCTGTAAATAGACAGCCACAAAAGAAGCTCTTATTTTCATCTAATAATATTCCCATTTTAATTTTTTGAACCTTCAGATAACGCACCATCTTCCGCCCCAGCATACGTTTGCTTTTACATGATAAATGGAAATTACCATATTTAGCAGTAAAAGCAGCATCCCTCATACAGTGCCAAAATGTCATTCCCCTTCTCTCATTATTAGAAATCTGACTTCTAAGAAACATCACTACAGAAACATCACTCTGTGGCTGAGATTTGATATTTTTGCATTGCAAAGTAATTTCTTACTTATTTTAACACATTAGTGCAAATTTGCCCTCTGTAGTTCTTACTGTAAAATAGCGTAGCTGCGTGCTGTACTTCCTCGCACATCCTTTCATTATACACCATTAAACATTTTTCAAGACTTTAATGTTTTTCCCCATTAGGGGAGATGAGGGAGATGACATGAAAACCCCAGTCATGCCTCCAAATCAGCAAAAGTTTCTTGCTGAGAAACACACACCAAGGAGAACGGGGGGGGGTCGGAGGCTTCACCCCACTGAAGCCCAGCAGCTCCGGGAGGGGACCATGGAGCTCCATCGCTCAGAGGCCAGACCGCTGGAGCAAATGAAACTAGGGCTGATGATACCCACCCAGTCCATACTGCTGTCAGGAGAGAGTTCTCAAACCTTCTCCTCTTCCCCCCAGAATAAAGCAATTTGAGAGAACAAAGCCCTAATTTATCAAATCCTTCTAGTAAATAAATGTAGGGCACAGATCCTACAAGGTCCTGAGCACCGGAGCAGAGTACGGTTGCCTTCTGCGCTGCTGAAGGACCTGAATCTTCTGCTCTGCACCCGCAAGGAAACCAGCCGCACCTCCTTGCACCCAGTTTAGCTTGCAAAAGCTGAAATAGGCGTTTGTGCTGTGGTGCTGACGGCTGGATGGAAGCCTGTTGGTGCTAATGTATGCAAGGAAAAAAAAAAAAGCCTGTAATTTTTGGATAAACAGAGGTGAAAGTTCAGCTTTCCTGCTTCAGCAAAGGGACTGCAGAGGAACCAGCCCGGAGCCGCAGCCCTGGGTGAGAGCGGTCAAACAAGGCTTGGGTGAAAGGAGGGCTTCATGGGGCTGCAAGCACCTCACGAGGAGCCAAGCAAAGGCAACAAGGAGCCAAAAAGTCAAGCAATCACCAAGGAACCACTGGAAATTGTGTCAGAGAAAGCAAAGAAAGGAAGCTTTTTGGGCAGGATGCTGACTGGAAAGCGTTTTGGAACCGTAAGCAAATAAACCGAGTCCTGTTGTTGGATTCCCCAGTGGTTCAGGGAAACAGGACTCTCTTATTTTTTATTTTTTTTTTCTTAACCACGCTTTGTAAATAAACAGGGCTACATCAAAGACACAGCTACCTCCATCACCAACTTCTACTCCTGAAGTGAAAACAACCTGTAAATCTTCAAGTGTTGGGTCAAACAGTGTAACTCTGCTTTTCATTGGTTCATCAGTTTTTTTCTTGCATCTAAATCTTCTCTTATCGGGATCTCTATTGAATCTAGCAATGCTATTATAAAGCAATCTCCCCTTAGTGAGAGACCTGAGGGTCAAAAAAAGCAGCATTCATACCATCCTCCATCATCAGAATGAGGTTCCTTTGCAAGCAAAAAAGTCCCTCTTACCAGAGTAAAATAATGCAAACTTCGCTGGGAAGTTTGGGGTGAATTCCATCATCTCTGGGCTGTGGACCAGACCCTCTGAAGGCAGCAGTGGATGGGGAAGGCCAAAGCGCGTCAAGGGTTAAAGGGGTGATGTAAATGGAGAGAGACATTCTCAGTGAAAACAAAAAGAGAGTCATGCCCTGAGGATCAGTGTCTGAATATGGGGTAAGTCAGTTCACTATTCTCTTCAGAAGGAAACATTTTAATTAGCTCAATACAAAACAGATACAGCACAGAGAAGTCACCATGAGCAGGAAATGCTTTGCAAGTCTCAAAGGACAGTTAGGAGACAACAGCAATCCTGACCAATTAAAAAAAAAAAAAAAGAAAGAAAAAAGGCGAGCGCCTTTAGGATTAGGTCCGATAGGCTCAGGTTTCCACTTCCCCACTCCATCTTGGAGAAGAATTAAATTGGGGTCCTGCCGCAATTCGTTCACTGGCTTCCAGGCAACAGAAAGTAGCTGTTGAACTTGGAGGGCCTGTGAGGTTCCCGGAGAGCCAAAGGCATCCCAGGCAGGGAGGAAAGGAGTGGCCTGCGCGCTCCCACCTAATCCCAGCAGGTCCCCGGGCTCACTCTTGGTGGCTGAGCAAAGGGAAATGCCCCACAGGCTCCTATGTTTTGTTTTTCTTCTATCAAAGAAGATTTGAAAAGCAGACAGTGAAACCTGATTGACTGAAATGATCATGAGTAACTGAGGATTTCACCTTCCCACCAGGTGCGGGAGATGTTATTACACTCACAGCAAATACTGGGGAATGAAGGTACTGATGGTATTGAAGATCCTTGCACAATAAGTGTCAAAGCCATGAATAAGAGCCTTCCTGCCTGTCTTTTATGCTAATCATCAGAAAACGTCCCCCTTTTACCCAGCATACTGGCTAGGCATTCACTCTGATAAAACGCAGGGAAGAATGGCTCTTTGAAGCTACAGAAACCTTTGCTGGACTTCAAAGTCACACTCCTGTCTAGTTCTTTCCTACTGTTCTCAAATACATCACTTCGGATTAGTAAATGAAAGAGATTAAAGCATTTCTACTTTCCATCGCTTCATACAGTCAATAGTGCTTTGTTTACAGGCAGCTGCTTCGTTTCCCACTGTCTAATCCCACCCTTTCTCCTGCTCCTACCGCACCAGGGAAGAAACGTAGGCGAAGGTTACTGTGAAACTGCAAGAAGCTCTGGGGAGGATAGAGAGCTCACAGCAACTCAGCAAGCTGGTCGAGTCAAAAGCCAACCCCAAACTTGGTGTCCCAAGCCTCTTCCCATCCCCAGCCATTTCCCCGCAGCAGCAGCCGCCGCCAGGTCCAGCAACACCTGCTGTTGCCGGTACAGCTTTCCATAAGCCCTCACTGCTGGCACCCCGAAAACGGAGCCAGCATCGCTGTGCAACACAGTTACTGCCCTGTCAGCCTCAAGAAGGGAAAAGCCAGCTACCAGATTCCCCCAAACTGCAGGTTTGTCCTTATAACTGCTTTCAGTTAATGCTGGCAAAGTTCTTCGCAACCAAAAATAACTAGTGAAACTTTTATTGAAAAGAGAAAGTAAGTGGAGATCCCATTGCAGGCGCTGAGGTATTGCAAAAGTGGCAAAGCAGCGGGGAACTCAGTGGTGAGACGGTTTTGTTGCGTTTTCCATCGCTGCTTTGCTTTCTTTGAATTCACGTTTTTGTGGTTTTCAAGTGGCCATCTGTATGCCTTTAGAAATGATAGCTTGGTGGTGTTACAATTCCTCATTAGCACTGCCATAGAATTGTCAGAAATGTTTACTTTTTCAGGTAGAAAAAGGTTCTTGTTTATCTATTAAGTCCATATTCAAACAGTTGCAGTATCTCTCACCTTACCTATAGTACTTAATCTGGAAGAATCCAAGTCCTATAGCCTTATGCAGAATTATCATTTATGCAAAAATCTTCAAAAAACCCAAACTCCTCTCCCCAACCAACAAAACCTTTTTTGAGCCTTCTGCATAATTAAAGTGGAATGAAGGAGGGAAATAAACCCCAAGAAACTGAAGAAATGATAGAGTTTGTGGTTGTAAAGCTGTAACCCTGAGCTCAGTGGTGGGAGTGAGTTACACATCATACAATCATTGTACCAACTGGGTGAGTAAAAGGGAAGTGAAAACCCTCTAATTAATGTAGTTCTTGTCAAGAGAAGGCATAAAGCACATGCTGTGCCCAAGGAGAATACTTATTTATTTCCAAGGTCAGGGTCTGAGACCATATCAAAACACAGCAAGTGCTGCCATAACCTAGAGACATTTCTGGACAAAACTCAGACACACACACCCCTTCTCCCCCCAAAAAAACCCCACCTCCCCAGGATCCTCATCTTTTGATCCGTCAGTTTTTGGCTTCTGTACCTAATAAAAACCTTTGTCTCACAAGATTCAGAGATAACCTGAGTGCACATAGCGATAATCTAGAAAGAGATCCTTCAGATTTGAAAGGTTTTCACATTTGGTCTGTATCAGACCTCACAAGAAAAGGCTTTGCAGTGTTTGCATTTAAATGAACACACAGAGGATGTCCGACATATTCAGACTGATAAAGTTACATTCACCTTACATCTCGTATGAGAAAATGTGAAGATGCAAAAATGTCAGTCCCAAACTTCACACTGTTTTTTCTGACCTCAATTTGATGGACTTGTGGAGGATGGGACATGTATGAAGCAGAAAGAATGGGCTTAACGGAATTACAGAACCTGATTTTAAAGTGTGCTTTTTACCTGCAGTAGTTTTCTGTACTAACAAATGGTTGATCTGAATTAAGCTGCAAGCTGGCTGTTGTGAAGATTTCTTGGGGTGCCAGGAGGAGGAAATAAAAGAATTGCAGACAGGCTATTTGTGCACTGTAGGAAGTAATATAGAGAGGGTTTCCTTTATTTTCAGTACACGGAAGACACGGGATATCTCTACAATAAAAAGCAAATGGGAGCAAACCCTGTCAGCTACTCTGCTTAACCCCACTTCATAACTCTGAGACTAACAGGGTTACGTGAGTAAGCGACAGCCGCTGTAGGTTTGCTTGTACCTTCCCCACTACAAGAGAATATTCTCAGTATTACCACATTAAACAGGCTGCATATTCTGTTATGGTACCACTTCTGACAACAGCTAGGTACCTTCCTCCCCTTGCGTACTGCCCCCCATTTTAGATACAGAATTTAAAGTTCTGGCCTGCCTGAAATACAGAACGGTAAAGCTGTTTTCTTCATACTCACTTAACTCAGCATTTTAAAATATATTGCTAGGGTTTTTTTTTCCCCCCGGCAAGGCAATAGCAGCGGTGAGTGTGGTGTACCTGAAGAGCATCCTACTGCTTTAATCTTGAGTGGAAAGGAAGGAAAGTGAATTTTACATTCAGAAAACTAGATCTGTAGACTCCTGCTGCAGAATTTAAAGCGCATGGCTGAGTTTCAAAGCAACTTGTCAACTTGTTTAAACACCTCAGTGTTAGATAGGTAAACAACACAAGCCTATATTTTAAAGACTGTAACTTAGCTAGACAATTGCTGGCAGGCAATTCCCATAGACTTATAACACCAGAAAAACTGGTATTTGACCTTGTGGCTGTCTGATGCAGAGCAGGGAAAAAAAGAATCAAGTGATCAAGCGTCTTTTCTCCCGTGTAACGAGTATCTGGGTCAGGCTGCTGGCAACGACCATGCGTGTCAGCAGTAAAGGTAAGCATTTCAAAGCTGCCTTTCAAACCTGCTGTGTCAGGCTGTGTTTTGAGGAACAGCCAAAATCCCGGACTCCGGGCAGAGATTGGAAAGTGGGGTTTCCATCGACCTCCCAGGCACACGGCTATGTAAGGTTTCGAAGGACACCCAATCCCTCTCAAACCTCCCCAGTTAGGACCCAGACATGAAAACTGGACCAGGAGAGTCTGGCACACCTGGTTTTTACACACTGCAGAAGAAAAAGGTCTACTTATGGAGGCAACATTTCAGTATAAACAAAAATCGCTCTGATGGAGATAACATGCAGTCTCTTTCTTTACTGAAAGGGAGTGACAAGCCAAGAATTCAATGCATTAGGCTGAGGTTTAAGCTAGGAGGCACAGCTGTTCCTGTTGGAGCTCATGTGCACTTTTGAATCCAACTAAGTTCTTGCTTAAAGGTGTTTCAATTTGTAGGTGAGACTCCACTTATTTGGATTACTATGTAGTCAAAGAAAGTACACCTTTGAGATTTTACTACTATCCTTTTCGTAAGTTTAAATGCTTGGTATCTTCTTTAGGTCATTTCACAGCAAAGTGCATTTAGCCATGAATTTAGTTGGAAAAACACTGAGAAGAGTGCAAAAGCACAAAGGGGTGCAAGGCCCTACACAGCCCATTCCCTACTCTGTCCATCTGTCCCCAAAGCCCCGTACAGCTTGCGTAATGAAGTCTCTGCTTACATGTGCTGTAGAGAAAGCCCCAACGCGGGCTTGGTCTCCTCTGTTACTGCCACACAATCAACAGCAATCAGATAAGGGCGTATCTACTCCTGGTTTGAACATTTGCTAATACAAGATAGCATCACAATGTATAACTCAAAATGCAACTAAAACGAAGGAAGAATTTACTAAATCGGGTGAAGAGCATGTACCAAAGCTGGCTATGAAAATCATAGGGAATTCTGGTAGTTCGAGGCATGCACAGCAAACACAGCCAGAACAGCAAACCAGCACAAAGCACCACTTCACTGCCCCAGTCCTGACACTGCCCCGGCCTGTGGAGAGCATGAACCTGCCCCGACAGGAGACACCCAAGAGTTCCAAGTCATCTTTTTGGATGTCAAAAGGTTCAAGCCATTTGAAAGTCATCTTTCTGAGAAGTGAGATTTGGGGATCCTCCCTTCCCGCTATTTTGCTTTACGTTCAGCTAATCGGTAAGGTGCAAAGGCAAGGTGCTGCCTGCTCTCTGGGTCACAGTGCTGGTTTTTGGACAGCCTGCAGCTGTCCAGGCACTCCCAGGTGAGGGCAGAATTTGCACCTTCCATCTGGCAAAGCCCTGGCTATTACAACTTTCTCAACACTTGACATTTTACCAGCTGACTCCCTGACACAGCCTGTGTGCAAGAACAATTGTCAGCGTGAGCTTTTCTAGTAGGAAAACATATGGAAAACATTTGATTTTGATCTGTTTGCATCCCAAATTGTCTTGATTCCATGCTTTCTTCCCCAGTTTATTTGTTTACGTGTTGCCACTTCAACCTTTAACACAAGCTTGCTCAGTTATATGTTTGCTGTTGAAACAACGTTATCGGAGGATCACTTTCTGGAAAGGATCCTACTCTTCACAAGGGTTTTGTCTCTCTAAATTACTCCATAGCTGTAGCTACTAAGATGTTTCTTAGATTACAAGAAGATTACAAACTGTTTTATATTTGGTTTGCTGTATTTTACAAGGCAAAGGTCTTTCCCTTAGTTATCCAACTTTGTTCCACATTTCCAAGACGTGCCAACTGCCATGCCCAGATTCCAACACACAAACCCTCCTCACTCCAGTGAGGGAGACTTTCCAATTGCTTTTCCTCACAGGCCTTAAAAACAATACTTAGAATAGCAATAAGAGAACATCAAGACAGTGCAGAAAGCACTGATTTCCAACAAACAGCATGCTTACTTCAACTCTACACTTCTCTAAAGCTTGCTGAATTGGGACAAAAGTCTTACGAGAGTGTAGTTTATCAGATTTCCCAAATTTCAGGTTCTGAACCTTGACAAAGAGTAGAAATGAAATGAAGCTGTCAGTGCAACTTAGAGGAGTCATTTTTGCAAAGCATTTTACATTGGGGAAAAAAGTCCTTTTGAAAGTAATACCGTTTTTGCAGAAATTTAAGGAAAAAAAGCGCAACATTTTCCAAAAGTGGCGAGCATAACTTTGGAAAGTACTTTTGAAAAACATTTCTGAAATGCAACATTTCAGTTTTTCACTTTGAAAAACACGTGTAAGGATGCTCCTTATTTTCAAGTAGAAAAAAGGCAAAGCAGTACTTTGTCAATACAAGGTTTGTGGTGGGGTTTTTTTTTCATACTTTTGCATCAAAAAAGGTTGAAAAAACATAGAACTTTCATTTCTGCACAGTTAAAAGCAAACACTAAAACTCTCAACTTCTTTCTCGTCTTGTTACAAGTTTAGGTGAACATTTCAGACTTTGATTCTGTACCTGAGCAATATCATGGGTCCATGATTTCTTTCCAAACACAGTGGGCCAATTCCATCTCAAATGTTAAAGAAAAACCTTTCCAAGCGGAAAGTTGGAATTAGCAATCACTGTCCTTCCAATAGGAGGACGAGGGAGCGATGGGGGAGGGAAAGGAAAGGCTGAGTACAGTAACTGCTGTGTTCAACTTCGAAAAATCCCAATAATAGTGGAATTTATAAAGACTACCTTGAAAACTAATTACTGGGCTTGTTTGTACATCCATTCATTTGGAAAGGAAAGAGTACGTGTTCTCTTGCACAGCCACTTTAGGCGATAGCAGGTTGCAAGACTGATGGCATCTATTTCTCTCTCCTTTAGGATGAAAGGATTCGTGATGGAGATGTGGTAGCAAAGTGTCAAGCAACCTTCCTGGAATGTGTTTCTTCAGGAAGAAAAGAGATCACTGCCTTATTTTATGGATGTCACTGAAGTAGACTTTGAAGTTCTTTGGAAGCACATCACAAGCTTGGCATGGGAAACCACAGCAACAATCATACCTGTTTGATAGATGATTCCTTTAAGTACAACTTGTATGGAGCTGTGTACAGCGTGGTCTTCATCCTTGGTTTGATTACGAACTGTGCCTCCCTCTTTGTTTTCTGCTTTCGGATGAAAATGCGAAGCGAAACAGCCATTTTCATGACAAACCTGGCTGTTTCAGATTTGCTTTTTGTGTTCACTTTGCCTTTTAAAATTTTTTATAATTTCAACAGGCATTGGCCTTTTGGAGATAGCCTGTGCAAGATTTCTGGTACAGCATTTCTCACTAACATCTACGGGAGCATGCTGTTCCTCACCTGCATTAGTGTTGACCGTTTCCTTGCTATCGTCTACCCATTCCGATCTCGCACCATTAGGACCAGGAGAAATTCTGCCATAGTCTGCGCTGGCGTTTGGATACTGGTCCTCAGCGGTGGAATTTCAGCTTCATTGTTCTCCACAACCAACATTTCCAACACCAGCACAACCTGTTTCGAAGGTTTTTCCAAACGTATCTGGAAAACCTATCTGTCTAAGATCACTATATTTATTGAAGTGGTAGGATTCATAATTCCTTTGTTACTCAACCTTACATGCTCTTCTTTAGTTCTCAGGACTCTCCGGAAACCTGCCACCTTGTCTCAGATCGGGACAAACAAAGAGAAAGTATTGAAAATGATCATTGTGCACGTGGCCATTTTTGTCGTGTGCTTTGTGCCTTACAATTCCATACTCTTCTTGTACGCTCTTGTGCGGTCCCAAGCAATAGCAAATTGCTCCTTGGAGAGGTTTGCGAGGACAATGTACCCAATCACGTTGTGCATTGCAACAATGAACTGCTGCTTTGACCCATTCATCTATTACTTTACATCAGAATCCTTCCAGAAGTCTTTCAACATAAAAACCCAGATAAAAATGGATTCTCTTTTCAAGACTGAGACACCTCTTACAAAGACTGCACTACCAGCACCACAGGATGAAATAAGTGACCAGGCTATTACAAACGGAGGAGACCCAACATCTGAATCGCATTTCTAGTGAGATGTTTACACATGGAGTTATCCCCCATTAACTTTTGATTAACACCATGTGTGAAATAGTTGTTTCAGAATATGTGGGTTCACACATGGTGTTAATGAAGAAAAGTTGCTGGGGGATAACTACACAGGTAGACAAATCCTTATACTGGGATGGTCCCATCAGATGCAACAGGCAAACATAAAATAGAAAAATCCCGACGGATCTCCCTTTGGAGGTTATGGATGGGTGACAACGTATGTACCAACTAAGGAGGGAACAGAACAGCTTCTTTAATCAGAAGATGCCAACATTTGGCATTTTTTTTCCCCAGCAGTTGACATGGGACCAGTTGGGAAATAGAAAATTTAATTTTCTTAGAGATGTCTGCCAGTATTTCATGCCTTCTGGAGATGCATCATCATATGTTAACTCAAACTTCACGCAATATGTATGTTTGCTTAAAAAGGCATAATAAAAGCTTTTGGCTTTTCCTTATTTCACTGCAAGAGTGAATATCTGGTTTTACTAGATAGAGGCATGTTGAATTTATTGTATGGAGAGGTTTGAAGTCTAAATTGTTTTGAAAGTAGGCAAACGGTTGCTTGGAATAGAAGAGAAAATATAAGAGAAGAGAATAATAATACAGTTTGAAATAAGAGGTTTCATTTTTGTCAGATTAAGCTGTCTTTTAATTTATTTTAAATGCCACCTCTAGGGAGAAGTAAAGAGCTCATTACTGCTTTGTTGCACCTGGGCTTTTCTGTCCCAGGAGATTGTATGTGACTATTTCTGGTAAGGGCTGGACTATAAAGTCAGCTGAAAGAAAGGGCCTGAAACCCCAGAGTTCTTGCAAGGGAAATGGAAACTGAGTGCGGCTGAAGAACCACAGAGTGCTGACCTTACTAAAGAGCTTGTTTGGATACAGACAATTGGTGTCAGAGCATCCACTTAAGATCTTCCAAGTGATTGCTCACTGGTTTTTGCTATACAGTCAACCAATTAAACTAGAGGGTCTCAAAATAACTCCAAAAGAAGAGTGAGTAAAACAAGTTAGCCGCACTCTTTTCTTAGTCGGTTACATCAATGTTTGCTTGTTTTTCAATTAATTTATTACATATCCTGCATTTCCTTTTATAGGTATAGATTATAGACATATATGGAAAGCTCTGTATGTTGTTGCATTTTACTAGATGGTTCATTTCTCCAGCCATTGTTTCGTATTTGAAGCTATACTGACCTTAACAGGCTGATTCATTCTTGAGGGTAAGACACATAAATGAGAAAAACAATTTAACTTGAAAAAGTACGAAGTTACGACTTGTTAGATCAGTAATCTACATTTTCCACAGTACAGCATAAAGCTACTTCTAGGACTATGTTGCCAAAAAAAAGACAGACACAATATTAATTGAACAGATGTTTTCCACTCAACTATTTATCTTAAGTCTCTTAGATCAAGCCTCATGAGAAACTGAAAGCTACACATCAAATGTGATTACTACTTAAAGCAATCAGAGGTTTTTAAAGTGTGAAAAGAATTCAGCTGTAAAAAATGTTAATGCTTTGAAGGGAATATTTATTTAGCACTACATTCACTTTGAATAAAAAAAGTCAGCTGCTTACCAAGGCTAAGACAGACCCCAGAGATCATTCTATTTTAGCCCCAAAATGACTGTCGCTTATCTAGTGCCCCTGGCTTTTGGCTCTTACTGCAGAAAAGTATATGATCAGCTCATTATATGCAGGGAGTATGAGAGGAGCCAAACTATTATATCTCAGCTTTAAGTTACAGCTATATTTACTAGAAACTTGCACACAAGAATGGCCTGGGGGATTTTTGCTGTGTATTAAACCCTCAGACAACACCACTTTGGAGCAGGAAAAAAAAGTGAAAGCAAGGACAGATCATTCAAACTAGTTGGTAGAATGAGGTGGATGTGGCAGGACAAGGGCACAGTCCATTACAGTGAGTTTGTCAGCAGCTGGGAAAAGTTTACCTCAAACAGAAGCAATGAGCTATGTTTTAAGAAGCATCAGTATTTGCCATTTAACCATAAGCAAAGTGAAAGCCAGTGCCATGCCCCTTTCCTTCCCGTGCAGGCCTCAACTGAACTGTTTAGAGAGCTTTTTAAAATTCGTATTTCCTTTGGCTGATGAGCCTGTTTCAACACTTGCCATAAAACGTATGTATTTCAGAGGAGCTGTTTCCATAACTTCAGATCAAAATGCAAAGTGAGGCAAGAGGGATTTTACAGGCTTTGATACAGGCAGGGTTTTCTGTATGTAGCAAACCATCCTTCACACCGCAGCGCTGTCAAGCAAAGAGGGGGTTGTGAAACCATCAACAACTCTGACAACTCTCTAAGCTGTGCAAGAGAGGTGGGGCACCCCCACTCCACTGCCCTACCATTAACTGGTTGTTAAAAATTGTACTTGATGAGACAAGAGCTCTGTTTTTAGGGATGGGAGAGAGAAGGAATGAGAGTGGGAAGGATTCACTAAAAAGCTGAGGGTGCATTTCAAACCCTCTTCCTATTTGCAAGAAAAATATATGGTACATGAGTAAGTGCTCTTCTCCGAGTCAAAAAAACCTTATTATTTCAGTTTTACAAAGAGACCAGAAACTTGTTTACATGCCAGCTTGCTGTCAATGGGCAAGCTTTTAACTGTCAACTTGTAAATCTTACTTTAAAGCTCCTTCTTTCCACTTGCCACAAGAAACAGAAAGATGAGATTCCCCAAGTTACATGGGGTTTGGGAGCTTCATGGGACAGGACCGTTCTCGCACGTGGTGGCTGCTCAGTCGCTCTGGGGTAAGCGAGAGCAGAACTTGGCCCAGCACCTCAGAGCTGGCAGCAGAGGAATACCTCATTTGCAAGAATCCTGGAAGACCTTCTGCTCTGTACTCTGCAGACCTCGCTCTAGTTAAATCCAAGGGAAGAAAAAAATCTAACCTAGAAACCACTGTCTAGCCTTCTTAAGGAAATGTTAAAAGAGAGCGGGGGAAAGAACTGCGTGCGACTGGACAACCTCCAGGCTGTACATACATAGCTTAACTGTAATCCGAGCATAATGGGTGTCTTTTTCTAAGTGAAACTAGTGCCAATGCTTACAAATTTCTGTTTGCAGTTTTATGGGGCAAGAGCTGTGGTCGATATTCTCACATAAAATGTAATACTATCATCATGTGCCAAAATGCTAACTGAAAAGATTCATTATTTTGTAATTTAATACCTTATAAATTATATGGAGATCATATGTTGACTGACACTCACATCTGGTAGGATAGTTCTTGACTAATCTTTTTTTCTAGGTCAGGTATACCAAGTAAATGCTCTACGGTTTGTGTATAAATAACCAATTATGCATTCAGAGAGAGGAAAAGTAATTTTTCAGATGTTGGTAAAGCCAAGCTGGAAGGAACGATGGTGGTAAAAGAAAAGTGGATTCACAGTTTTTCTGGCTGAGGTGCAGCTGAGTGTTCCTTCTCCCCTGACAAGGGGCTATTGTCAGCAAACAGCACACACCAGAACTACAAGTTTAAAAGCAAAAATCAAATTTAGAAGTCAATGCCTTTATCTAGCTGAAGCTGAGAGACAGGGCCCAGCAATCCTCTCAGACGCTAAACATACAGCAGTAATCAAGGATTTCATTGCTCTCAGCCAGCTCACTTTTCCTATTCCCCAGTCCTCCGTGTGCGATTCATTCACTATAAGCTCACCACACGCTTTGCAACTCATTGCCCTGCTAGAAAGCTGAAGCTCTGAAAGGCAACATGAAAACCTCCCTGCCCAAGCTCACCTTTGTATACGCACACCTATGCAAAATGCCACGCCAGTCTGAGTTTTCACGATATATGTCATGACAGGAGGAAGCAGGGCCTTGTATGACAGTCACCATGAAAGCCCATCCTCTTACAGCAGGCTTTTCTTAGTAACACATCAGGCTGTACATCAGGCGAAAGGTGCCAAGTGTTCGTGGGACAGCATGAACCTTCACCAGCTTTGCAGAATCAGTGCTAAGTACTCAGGCTCAAGTCTATGAAATGCAAGGGCAAGGAGGCAGCACAAGGCACATATAGAAGTCATGTACTGGCTCCTTGTGTAAAGTAAGGAGGATGAAAAGTTCCTGTGCTGCACATGCAAGTACATGGCTGCTCAGAGAGCAAGTCTCTGTTCCTCCTAAGCTTGCCCACCGCAGACCTGCTGCGCAGATACAGCCTCTAGGTCGCTCCAAAAACACCCCCATGACATTTTTAGGAAGTTCTCCCTGTGGTGCTGCAGGGGTGAAGTGAGACTGTCTGCTCTCCCTCCCCGTCCCCTACCCAGCAAAAACCTGCTGTATAACCCAGAGAGGACTTCCCCGACAAACAGCTGGTGAAGGAAAAGGGGACCCATCACACTGATAAGATTATACAGCACCTCTGATGATCTTCTCAAAGGCCGGTGTCCCTAATGAGCTCCCCAGTAACACTCCATGTCATTCCCAGTGGGTGGATTTGCTGTAAAACAGGCAGGAAATTACTATCTTGGAAATGCTGTCTCAGAACAGGGACAGCAACAGACAACAACGGTCCCTGTGAAAGCACATCTACACAGTGGTCTACTTGGAGAAAACAAAAATAGGAGGTGAGAGGGAACCGAGGGGAGCAGCTGAGGCTGTTTCCACAGCTCACCACACAGCACAGCGAGGAGATGCTCAAATTGTCATCGACCCAGGCTGCAAAGTCCAAGCAAAAGAGGTAGAGGCATGTGGGCTGGCAGCAGCACCGCCAGGCTCCTGCACACCCCCAGCTCCGCTCAGCAGCTGGCTGCACAAAGGTGACCGTCCTGCAGAGAGGGTTGGGAGGGCCGCCCCGTCATTCTCCGCGGGTATGGGGCACCGAAAGCCAGGCTGGGTCTCACTGCACCTGCCGAGCAAATGTAACCCTAAGCACAGGATAATCCCAAAGCTTTGCTGTGTCCGAAAGGATGGACTGCAAATAGTTCTTTGGGTAGGATTTAAGAACAGAAACAAACCAGTCCTCATTTCAGTAAGCAGATTATGTTGCTCAGCATTAATTTAAGAGGCAGAGCTATTCTTCATAAGATTAGAAGTCCAAGCCCTGTTTCCCCCCACCCCCCAATGCTGGAATAGCTGTAATTTTAACTTCTGAATGCTGACCTCAAGCTTACCTGAGAGTCCTGTCTGGGTACGAGCTGTGCATTCACTCTGACACACTCCTAAGGACCATAATTCAAATCACCCCCAAGACGCTACGCTACGGAGATGTCTTGTTTAGAACATTAAGTTTGTGGGAGATTCAAGATGATGCACTCAAAGAGCCTAGCAAATGAGGAAGATCTACTCAAAACACCTTTTTTTACTTCCCACAACAGTGGTCAAAGATCCTTTTCTCTAGGTACCATCTCCAGCTGCTGGAATCTTCTCCCTTTCATGTTTGTTCTGTCGATATCTGGATATATTCATAAGGGCTCATTCTGCCCCTCGCTGTGCTTTTTTGCTGTAGATGTGAAACGTAGTGAGTTTGCACCAACAGAAGTGGGAAAGACTGCCAGGCAGGGCCGTAGACAGAGCCAATGCGGACATGTGTGAAGGGCTGTGCCTGCCGGGGTTCCTCGTGGGGAAAAGGGCTGGTGGAGTTTTGGAGCCTGCTGGGGTGGGGGAAAGGGAGGGCAGAAAATGGACAGTCTTAAGCTTGTCATTTAATGCAGCGATTTTAACCTCTATAAAATGGGTGCATTTCACAGCAAAGAAAGGCATAGCGCTATTCCTGTTTTTTTCTCTGGAAACTGTCACTTCACTTTAAAATAACGTTTAAAACTGAGAACAGCCAGCAGTGTTATTTCTTAAACTTAACTTCCATGCAAAAACAACAGGACACACCCCTAAAACACTGGGACAAGCAAGGAGTCGGGTGGTTTCTCTTTAGGATCACTGTGCATATGTTTTCCCAGAATACTTAACTGTCCAGTACCCAAGAAAACCCTGTGCTAGCTTTTCTCTGCCTGGGGGATTTTGACCAATGTAAATATTGCATAGAACTTAACATGCATGCTTTGCACTGTTTGCTCTTTTATGTATCTGTGTGCATGTGTGTGCATGTGTGTATATAATGAAAAAGGAAAGTTTTTTCCAGAAAAACAGTATGTGTGAGTGTGCTTATTTATTCTGACTTCTATAAATATACATATTAACTGGAATAATGTTTAAATTTAAAGTTTTTCTGCAGACCTCTTAAGGAACTCTGAGTACATGCAGTACACAGGGAGAATTTCCTGGAAACCATAAGCATGGGAAACTGGTCATTCCTTTTTGTTGTTTTATACCAATCCCCCAACTTCTTCTGAGGCAGTGCATCACTAACCTCAATCATCTCTGCAGTCATGGAATACTTTCTTGGAACTCATTCACTAGATCACTTCTGAAAATCAGCATCCTAAGACCACAACTGACAGGTAAGACAAAAGCAGTTGCCACTGAACCTATTTAAATAAATTTGTTTCCCCAAGTTCCCATCTCTCTCTCCTGCACAGGATGACAAAGTCAGAGCCTGGGCTGCCAAAACACCTTCTGTCCCTGCTTGTGCATCCCGTAGCCGCCCTCCCTTCAGCATGCGTGTCTGCAGTCCCTCTTTCACTCTCACATTTCCTATTTCTCATGCCTTGCTGGAAGGAGTTTGTTTACTGCGACAGCACACTCAACCCAAAAAGAAAGTGAGAGGGCAGGTACCTTCTCTAAGGGAAAAGGAAAACGTCTGTCTAGACTTGGTGTTTTAAATGTTACACATTAATTTCAAACTCAAGCGTGGAACAAAGTTTGTGTCCTCACACTAATGGAATAAAATTAATCTTGAAATATATTTTGACCACTGGAAGGACTGTGCTGCTTCCAAAGCTGGCATCAGCTGTGTTACCTCTGGGAGCGAGCAAAAGTGAGCATTGAGATCTTACCATATGGCATACTTGAACACCGCTGATTTAGCAGCTGATAGGCAACAGGGGTGTTATTTCATATGCTAAATCAATATTAGCTGCATCAGGGAGTTGGGGAAAGCACTTTAAACAGAGGCGTCCCATGGCACAGCATCAGATCAGCACACTGAGGTATCACGGGGAGGATTGCTTTCTGCTGCACAGACGTAGAGTCTTGGGTTGGGAAATACTTTTACAAATTTTACATAGGTCACACAAGTAAAAAATTTATCCTGTGTTCTAATAGGGACATCCTGTCATTATGAACATTACAAATTCTAGTGTGCTCTGTCACTGTCCATTACAGCCTTGGACAGAACCCGTGCAGTAACACACTCATAACTGGGACTAAAAAATCCCCACCACAATAAAGTCTTGTGTAAGCATAGACCATGATTCAGCAAGGTCAGGTGCTGACCATGCTGCTCAGGGGAAGGCAGTAAAGACATTTCAGCAAGAGAATATTTCCTGGTATAAACGGCACGATCAGCCCACTCATATAGAGCTTGAGGTTACAACTAAGTTGAGATTCAGTCACGCAACTGTAGAGCTATCAGAAGAGAAACAAGATTTCCCACACATGAGCAATATCAAGTATGCAAAATGATGACTTAAAACCAGTATAAAGCCAGGCATGTAACTACCTGACTGCAACCGTATCCAGGAAGTAATTTGAGGAGACCTTGACTCATTTTCAGATTTGTGCAGGAAAAGGGTTCAGATTTATCAAAGGACAAATTTCAGTCAAGTCCAACAATCACATCCTGCTAAATGTTCTTCTCACAGTAATATCTGGAGAAGGTATTTTCTGTTTCTGGTCCTTGGTTATGCTGTTTTCATTGCTGGCAGTGGTCACTTGGCACATGTACAGCTAAGAGGCCACAGAGCAAGGGGCCAAGGGTTCCCATTAAAATTCCTCCACTAACCTAAAGATTTGGCATTGCCAATTATATAATTTGAAATGCATCTTCTCTCAGCATTGCTCATGAGAATAATTTTTCATTTTCCAAGCCCACTCCCACTTGCGTGTGTGAAAGATGACATACCTGTGCAATAGAGCCATCCCAACCCAAGAGAAAGGGAAATTTTGGTAAGACCCATCTGTCATGATGTTGGTATAGCCATAAATATGGTTGCCTTTTGGCAGTTCAGATTCCTGTCTTGTTCCCATATATTATCTTATCATTACAAACTAGCGTAGCAGCTAGGGACCACAGGTAGAAATGAGGATGGGGGAGGTACAGGTCATGCAGCAGTCACTCATATTTCCAAATATTTATTCTACAACTCCCCCTTTAAACACAAGTCATGTTGGTTAATTGATACTCTCTGAAACTAGGGTTCACAGTTCAATTGTCCCTCTTTTTTTTTTTGAGGGGTGGAGGAGAATGAAACTGATTTCGGAGGCTGCCGCCTGCTCTTCTCCCCACACCCTTCTCTGGCTGCATACATCCCTCAGCAAACAATCACCTTCCTCACTTTGAGAGCCTGACTCATACTCCATTTTTGTTTAGTTATCTTAACCTGTTTGGGTTTGCACTCCAGCCCTCATAATATCAGAGTACCTTCAGCTGATATAGCAACATGCCCTTGGAAAAGAAACAAACAATACTGTTAAAAGCATCCTCTGCAGTTATCAGGAAGCCTGCAGCTGAGGAGGGACAGTTATCACTTTATTCCTGTTAGACAAAGCAGGACAGTTTGAGTGTGCGGATCAGTCATAAGGCCAAAGAGGGAAAAAGTCAGGATAACCACTGTCAAGCAGTGAGAACAATTGCCTGAATTCTTGAAGAGTCCTTGTGTGTGACAGACTGCCATGGCCTTGAGCCAGACTTTGATGTAAAAACTGCAGGACTGGGCATTTTGGCTATTTAGGTATTTTTAAAAAATCACACATGGATTTGCCTGACACCAAAACCTCAGACTTTGTATGATCTAACACTTTAGTGGAGGGCTCAAGGACATGCTACAGTAAGAAACTCACAATGAGTAAAGTTCTTTAAACATAAAATAAACAGTAAACTCATATAGTTTCCAAACTATAAACTCCTACCAGACCCTTCAGTACATAAGTCACTGACAGTTAAACCAATATAAGCCTGCTATAAGCAGAAGTGTCACACTGTAGTAGGCTACTAAATAAGTTTTTAATTGTACCTTCTGCTAGGGCCATCCATCTTTTTCCACATTGACGAGGCCTACAGAACACGATGTTGTATTAGAGAGACACGTTACTCATTGTAAGGGGCATGCTCAAGCATAATTCAACGCTGACAGCAACAGTTCATGTCCTCGGTGCCTCAACAGCTGCCAGACAGCAATGCCTAGCGCACACGAACGCAGAGGAGAGCTCATGCGTAGGGGAACCAGCGCTCTGAATGACATGCCCACCGGGCAAAGCAACAAGTCATTAGATCCAAACACCTCTTGGTGACTGTGATAGCTGGAAAAAACGTCTGGTTCCTTCTAAAATAACTTCTGAGTGAACTGGCAAGGTGTCTGCAAGGTGCTGTAAGCCTGAAGGAACAACCTTAAAAAAACCCCCACAGTCAGGCTCGCTGCCTTCCAGCTCTGCTACACCCAGACAGACTGACCCAGGAGTAACTGCACACCCAGGTGTAAGATACAGGAGTGCTCACAGTGATACATGGACCACGCGGCTCAGCCACTGCCCTCCTGCAAGGCACCAGACCCCCGACCTGCTTCAGGGCACACGGTAAGACAAAACCGCCAGAAATGCCGTAAGGTTTTCTCATCTCTGTGGGCGATGGCCTGAAAGCACGTCCTCGCTGTATCCCAGCCGGTATCTGACTGCACGCAATGCTTTAAAGAGCCAAAAGGACAGAAGGGTAAGAAGCAAGCACAGTAAGGAGTCCAAGATAATCCCACATGCATATATATCTCTCGAGGAACTAATCTAGTGATTTCTAGAAGGAGTAGCTTGTAGTACAGAGGAGGGTAAGGATTTGGGAGGAGCGGGGCTGAGGGAGAGGAGAGAGGCTGTGTGCTGGAATTAGAACATGAATTTCCCCAAATAACACATGGATTTGAATCTTCCACAGGATTTACATCCACTTGCCAAGCTGGCTAGATGCCAGCCAGCTCACACCTGAAATCCCTGTCCCTGCCTCAGTACAGCACTGTGCTCCAGGTTTAATAAATCCCGGCTCTCGGCAGGGGTTGCTGGCCGAGGAACAGCGCTGAGCTAACACGGCCGCGTTGTTTCCGTTCAGGGCTTGGCGTGCACCTGGCCAGCCCAGAGCACGAGCAGAGACGGCCCACTCCAACTGCAAAAGCACCCAACTTCAATACGTCAGGTGTTTTTCAAACAATTTTGCAATGTGATCGTTTTTTGATTACAAACAGGATTTTTTAACCAGAACAAGCCGCAAATTAGTTTTGCAAACAAGTTTTATCGTCTTCGACTGGAGGTTTTATCATCTTCAACATCTTAGACTGGAGGAGGGAAGAAAAAAATCACAATGCATTGCCAAAGCGATTCCTCCTTGCCCGTGAGTCACCAGTTTGACTCAGCCTGGTGGGACATGAGCCATCTGACAACAATAGAAATTTGGCAGTTTGCATCTGAGAGTTAAACAAGCTCATGCACCCTAAAAATAAAGCCTGCTAAGCTGCTGAAGTCAC
>NW_008825073.1:4098994-4100117 GCF_000699105.1 Pygoscelis adeliae | reverse complement strand
ACCATCATTTGACCACATACTGCCTCATTGATATACCTTCTTGGTTTATTGTAGGCAGAGAGATTTAATTAGTAAGTAAGGAAGCAAGGAATTCCTGTTGGTGTTTTTTTTTTGAGGGGGGAGTAGGAGCAAAGAACAAATGAGACAAAAAGAATTATGAGCGATGCGCACATTTTCCCGGCATTGGAGTCACTTCAGAGTAAGCGATGCTATGAAACACACCTCCTTCCTCTGCATGTGTCTCTCCTTTCCTTCCCTTCATAAAGTATGGTTTAAATAAAGAAACATCTGCAGAAACTCTGCAGCAGATGAGCCCTAATCAGGCAAAGATAAATATAAGTATCTGGGGTGTGCACAGAGGTGTAGGAGACCAAGAGTCTTTGTAAGAAATGGGTGCCAAGTCACTTGAGCTGCAGATTAGAATTGGCAGGGATTTCGGGGAGCCGAACGCCTGGCCCCGGCACCGGGAAAACGTGCTGCAGTGCAGACCCAGCCACGGGGAGTACTTACAGGAAAGTACATACTGAAGTATCACGGTACAAAAAGGACATCTCAGTAAAAAAGGAAATGCTACAAGCAAATCTATATAGCAGATGTATGGAACAAGTACCTGATTACACAAAGAAATTTGTGGTGTGCAGAGTTAACAGCTAGAGCTGGAATTACCCTTTGGTTCAAGAATGACTTGTCTTATGCGTGGGAGCTCTCAGAAGTAGGCCCCATCTGTCTTTTTATCTTTCTGTCTGTATTTAGGGAGAATCCAAGGCAAGAGTCCCCATCCTGACGGGGGATTTGTTTGGGAAATAAGAGCTGTTAAGGGTCCCAGTCTCAGACGAAGGTGGTCTCTGGGTGCTTTGCAGAAAAGAAGGACATGGTCGCTGCCCCTAATGGATGTGCTTAATGCTTTCCACTACAGAAGCAGCAATCTATATACAAACAGTACAATCGCCTTGATTCACGTAGTATTTCTTAGCTATATTGTCTCACCGTTAAAAACGATCTTTATCTGGTGATCAGCGCTACAGTCATCTCTGTGCTTCAAACAGGAAATCTAAGCAAACACCATGTGGGGCTCCGTGAGCGAACAGTGACTTTTTCAGCAGCCGTTGCTGGCCGTGTTTTC
>NW_008825073.1:4081323-4098962 GCF_000699105.1 Pygoscelis adeliae | reverse complement strand
AAAGATTTCACCGGGGGGGAGATGGGTAACACAGGAGATTTAAAGCACTTCCTCATAAAACCCGCTCCGTTTCCTAGCCCAAGATCCAGCAGTAAAATTTCATCTGGTAAGGCTAAACAGACAGTTGCAGCTGGAACAGGGTGAGACCAATGGCTAGAACAGGATATATTTTTACTGGCTTTGTCTCACTTGACTGCTACAGAAGGAAACCTAAAGGGCTCTAGGCAAGGAGCAGAGATCAAATTTACTTCCTTTTCTTGCAGAGTTTAAAGTGAAACAGCATATTCCACAGTGCTCTCTCATGAAACTATATCAGGCATATTTTTACTATTTTTTTTCTTTTTTTGCAATGGCCTATGCACAACTGCTCTGGATAAAGACCAGAGATGGGGCCTGGTATCTGTCTGTACCATTGACATTGCACTGGATGGGCTGAACCACATCACAAAGTTCCAGAGATATGTTAAAGGACACGTTCATGGGAAGAATTCAACCAGCTAATTTTTAATGCGCTTGGCCCCACCTGCAGAGCCAGGGGCTCTGCGAGAGGCCTATAGGCACCTTACAGAGCTGATGAAAGCTGCGTGTCTTGGCTTTATAACACTCTCTAAGCCAGAACTGCGAGGTGCTTATCAAATTGAGTCAGATTGTGCAGCTCAAGGTCACGTCTTACTTTGCACGGAACAGCACAGTCCAACTGCACCCTCACACCATGGAAAAAGTCCTCCCATGTCAGTTATTTCACAGGACTAAGGAAAATAATTCTTCCAAAACCTCCATCTCCCCAGTCATTTTTGTAACGATGAAGCTCGGTGTCACAGAATTTCACACAATTTCAGACCTCAAGAAGCAACTGGCTAAAAACAAGTGACCACAGAGATTGCCCGGTTGCCACTTAGTTTCTCAGGAAAAAAGCTGGTGGTAGGTAGCAGGTTTCTGATTCATGCTCTTCTGTTCACACGGGGAACATGAAAAGCCAGTGAGGAAGGAAGCTGCAACCCCATGTGGAAAACAATGTTTTAACTAAGGAAACAGGATAAATTGAAATACAAAGGGATGCAGATAATTCAGAAGTTGAATGACTGCGTGTTAGCTAGCAAGCTCCAGTGGTATTTTGGAGACCATCCTAAAAAAGGCTATTTATTCCTAGCACCATAGCGACGAAAAATAGGTTTGTGTTAGCTCCTCTTGCACTGCAGCCAGGCTTGCAGTCTTGTGTCTCCAGCAGGAAATCAGGGAAGGAATTTTGATTACAAGTGATCACTGCTGAAGATGTGTATTCAGATAAAAAGACTTTTCATCCAGTTCCTTTTGTTTCTCGATTCATAGTCAAACTCTAATCCTATGCATATGGCCTGGCAAGTTTGAATTTCCATAGCAACTCTTTTTAAGCTAGCTTCAGGATAGCAGAGAAAGCTGGCAAAGGGGAAAGGTCATTATTTAAATACCTTATTACTATTACTTCTACAGGAAATCTGATGCCAAACACAAAACCAGCTGGGCTTATTTTTAAGCTTGATCTATTTAAAAGTAAAAACTCCTCCAATGTGAAAACCCTTCATTTTAGCATCTGCAAATTCTTGGTCCGCTCTCACTGCGTGGCCTACATATCCATACATCACTTAAAACACTGTTTCCTAATGGAAGAGGCAAGATTTCTGGTGAAGGTGTAGGGCAAGACAGCAAAGGAGGCTTTATTTTCAGGGGCGTATACTTTGGAGAATAGCGCAGAAACATTTTTAGTTAGTTTTCTCTGCTGTAGTCCCTAATGTTGAAGTAGTAATCTTTTATAGTCACACTGATCGACAGAGGAAGAGGCAGGACAAATTGCTGACACGGAAACCAATCTCCCTTTAAACAGTCTAGTTTTTCTCCATTAGCTGAAGGACTGGCAGTTATGCTGTTTATTTAGAAATACACAGAACGGAAGAAAACCTGCCCAGCGTACTGCACACCTTCATTTGTTTCCGAACAAGCACACCCCCATCAGTGGCATCAGCTCAGAGCTGTGACACAGGCAGAACTGATGCGGACCCCAAACACAACCTTCAGAGACCTCTGCACAGACCTTCCCGAAGCCATACCCCAAAACCAAAGTGGAAAAAAAAAATTGGCCTTAGAGAGCTCTCTGCTGAGCCGGCCCTGAGCTGTTACGGACTTGGAAGTGAGCCCTAGCTCAGGGGTCGTGCCGAGATGCCTGTTCCCTGCACACTATTTCTGTATCAGAATTGGAGCTGTTTGTATAGGGTGTTTTTCCCTAACCATGGAAATGAGGCAGACAGTTTTGCCTTAAAAAAAACAACAAAAACCCCAGACACTGAATTGTACAGTCAAACCAACAAAACAAGGATAGTGTCCAGAGTCTGCAATCTTCTGCAGTTTGGACACCTGAAGCAGCAAACCACTGCCTGCACCAGCACGGGGGCTTCATGCACAAGTACTTCTGCGGCCTCCACCTTCAGAGCTGAATGCTGACAGCATTGTCCTTCCCCTCCAAAAACCCAACACTTAAAGCTAGCAGTGGGAAGGAGGCAGCTGGGCATTACTTGGCTGTGAATATCCCAGTGTGCTGGGTTTCACTTCAGGTGGCCAGTCATCCTACCATGGTCATCAGTGCGCCTGGCCACATGATGCTAAACCACTACTGACACGTTTGAATTCACATTAGAGCTCTTGAGACAATGGCTGTGCAATAATTTCAAAATATCAAGAATTTAGTTTATAGGCAATGTCAGTATTTCTCTTTGGTCTTTGAAGCTCTGGTGCACATTTCAAGTGAGAACTGAGGTTAGGATACCTGGCTAGTACAGGGCCCAGGGCCATTTCTAAGCACGCTCCTGTGTGCCTTCCCCAGTTCTCTTAAGTGTCACTGGGATGGCTCATTAGACACCATGAAAAACAAAAATGCAAAGTATCCCATCTCAAAGACTGTAGAACATGAAACATCTTTTTCTTTCAGCTTTCATGGACAATAAAAACACGATATACCCGAAAGGCAGGTTTGCATAGTCAGCAGCTGGGCGCTGACTCCTTACCTCTGATCCCAAAGGCACAACGCTCAGCAAGAAGTGGGATGTCCTCATGGGGGTGACGCTGGCAGGCATCCGTGGGCAGACGCTACTCCTTGCACATTGCAGGACTGATGAGACAGGATCAGGTATGAGGGTCATCCCAACACTTTTCTGCCTGTTGTCTGGAGGGGGACCCTGAAAAGGAATGCATTCTTTAGCAGCCTGCATTTGGGCACTTGCCACACTGCAGGCACAAGAGATGTCACCCGCCCTTAGGCAGGTCCTGCTCAGATTCTTATACCACTTTTGAAGGTAAAATCAGTCCTAGTACTGGCTTTGCAGCCATCTACCTGCCCTTGGAAGTTCACCTGAATATTGCCTGGCAACTGGTGCTCCCCAAATGCATCTCCTCAACCCACCCCTTAGCTTGATTTTACCCAGTTAAATGTGTTGCGCTGTGTTAAAGAGTCAGTGCTGAGGTTGGGATCAGCTAACATGGGTTAGTTAGATGGCTTGAACACTTCTACCTAATTAAAAAGTAGAGGAGGTAGAGTTCGAAGCCCTCCCATATCCCCAGGGGAATGGAGGATGCAAGGAACAGACAGATGAAAAGGGGATGTGCAGACAACTGGGAGAAAGACATGAAGGGGCAAGATGGGCTTGGGCAAATAAAGAGGTAAAGCAGAAGGAAACCTGTAAGAACTAGAGGGAAGGAGAGAGCTAGCTAGAAAGCAGACATAATGGGGCAGAAGAGGGAGGTGACATAGGACAGATAGGAAGGACAAACCCAGAACATAAAGCATGAAATGGGAAGATAAACCAGCATGAGTCACTTTTTTTATAGCCCCCCATCTATCACGTGCTGAAACTGTCTCACAGGCACTACAAAGAAAAGGGTAGAGACTCCTAGGTCCAGCATCACTGATGTCATCGACTCCTACACCAAAGTTTCCCAGCCCAAAAAGGATTCACGCCACCAGCTCATCCTGTTTTGTTCTACAGAAATGACTGTGTGCTAATGTAAGAAGTCAGGAAGAATAAACACACCATTGCTAGTACCAAGAAAGCCAGCAAGGCGCAACTGCTCTCGTGAGACCCACACGCGATGCTATTGGGCTAAGAGGGGTGGCAATTGCTTCCCCACTTCTACCTGCACATATACAATAATTCTTAAGTAATTACCAAGTACAAGAGAGTTGAGATCCCGTAACAGCTTTCTGTTGAGCAGAACATCACTGACCTGTTATTACTACAAGTTTACATTACAACACCCCTCCCCATCAAACTGATAGAGGCCTCGGACTCCCTGTGGTGGGTGCTCCACACACCCTTGCTCCACAGAGCTTACAGGTTGCTGTGGAAGGCAACTATTAATTTATTATGCAAGTTGCTCAGAAATCACTCAGGGCCAAGGCACCTGCTTTGCTCAGCACCTGAGCTCTCACTGAGCAGCAGCACCTGACACCAGTTTCTGCAGAACGCCTTTTTCTGGAGACTTGATCCTCCTTGCAGCTGTCCGAGATCTCTGCAGCACCCCAGGGGCTGTTTGCCCAGAGGGAGGGCTGCTCCCTAGCACCCAGCTCCTGGCAGTCCCTATCTCCAAGGCTTTCTTGCAGCTTTCTGCTCAGCAAAGCTTCAGTAGGAGACAAGTCATAATTTCACTGGTACTATTTGAAGACGGATCAGATTCTGATTTTACCACTCCCCCCCGAGTGTGTGTGCTGCAGTCTTCAGATGAGACATGCACCAATCCTAGATTTGGGAAAATAGGGATTTTCAGGGATATGTCTTGTGCTTTACTGCAAATCACATAAGCTCATGTTCTCTAAACTGTCCACTGTCATATTTAATTTGCAGATTATACAGTTAGACAAAAAATTAATATCAAGCCTTAGAAATCAGGAGGAGGACTGTTTCTGAGACCCCTTTTAGCAATGCCAGTAAGAAGTTTTTGGCAAGTTTCAATTACTACTTCTTTCCCCACCAACAAGACCTGGAAGTTGGCCAAAGCTACGTGGGAGCACTGATGCTTAGTATAGCTATGTGGGAGCACTGATGCTTTGTTTGTCTTAATTCCCAGAACACACAAGCAACTTGTCTCCTTTCCCAATGATCCTGCTGCAGGAACGCTGCGTCAATACACGCCACGGGAAACGTCTGGGAATGACTTGTAGTCTTGCACTTACTGTCATTAGGACTAGGGCCTCTTCAATTAACCTCTTCAGGGTTGAAAGTGCTTTGCTAAGACTTGTTTCCAACATCCTTAGGTCTTCAGGACTTGAGCTGCCTCTCCTAAAGGCAGCAGAGAGCACGCACAAATTCCTGTTCTTTTTTGCCCCCGAAGCATGGCTCTCAGAACTTTGCTGGCCTGTCATTTTTTTTAAGGTAGTCTTTGTAGAAAGTCTGACCCTTGAAGGTGGCAGAGGATGCTTCTCAGTTTTACACATCTAATTACTTGGGTTCTGCATACAAGGAGAGCATTCTCCAATGACAAATTATTGCATCCACATGGTCAGTTCTTCTCTGGTGCTTAGAAAAGCAAGAATATACTCTTCTTTAATTCTCTGCCTTTGCACATGAGAAGCTGTCCAAGGCACATCAGTCCTGTGCAATAAACGGCTTCCCTCTGCATTGCTTTGAGCTTCCCTGACCCACAGAAGACATCCACAAACTTCCCCTGCATGAATGCACTCTTAATTACAGCAGGGTTTTGACATTTTAAATCCAGTAGCAGTTGATTTTCCCACACTTCTGCTAGAAAGCATTATTTAATTCATATGTTAGGTACATATATGCATTCAGTGAGAAAATGCTCACACTTTAGGCGTTGAATTTCACAGGCTTGCTGCCTTCTGCCTCTGTTATTTCAGTCATCTTCATTTCTAGCTCCACATCTGGTTTACGCATTTATATCTTCTTTACAGTAAGCAAGTGTTCTTTGGCTTTCCCGAGGGCAGTGCAGCCACTCCTTTGGAGTGCAGTCCGGTACTGCTCAGTTAACTTGAGCAAGTCACAAAACTAAGACTAATGAAGCTGTTAAAGACAGCAAGGGCCTGAGGAAATAGCAGATTTCTCAAAATTTTCTTTTCCCTGTTCTCCACTGGTTAGAGATGGACTAATTCACAATTTAAGCCATCTGTGTTCCAGACAGCAGCTCCTCTTTCTTTTCAAAAATTAAAAGAAACTGTTTACAGCAGGTCTGTGTTGCTCAGACATCACTCTGAGTTAAGCAGTGCAACAGGTCTGTTCTGCTCCATGGCAGGGTTTTATCCAAGTCTCCAGTTAAACTTGAACCTCTGGTCAGCACAGCAGCCTGCTCCAGAGCATCTCTTACACACCAGAGCACCCCTTACAGACTGCCCACACCACTGGTGGTTCCAGAAAGCTTGAAAGAGTGAACACAAGGTGCTCCCAAATTACTTCATTTGATTGTCTGGCTTGCTGGACCAAAACCGTTGTCCCACATGAGGGAATAGGCAGGGATGGTTTTGATTGCTGCAAAAATAGAGAAGAGCCATTTCTTTTGTTTTTCCTGCGTGAAGGTCTCATTGTATCACAGACGAAACAGTTATATATGTCAAACATAACAAGGGAGGTCAAACCAGAGGGTGCATCAAGGAAAGAGAGGTGCAAAGACTGTAAAGTATTTAGTGAAGAACACAAATATAGTTGTAAGAAGTCACCTTTTACGGAAAAAATGCCTGTTATAACAAAATGGTATCTGTATTAGAGGTTGTTAATTTAGGTCTGGTCCTAGAATCATACCCTCAAGTAGCAGCAATGGCAAAAGATAAGCAACATGCAACAAAACGCACAGTAACTCAAGGCTACGAAGTCTGTATGCAAAACTGCTTAATGACAACCAGAAACCCGGTAACGGGCCAGCCCCATTACAGAGCCCCAGCAACACCAGAGGGCAGCCGGGGGACACGAAAGGAAAGTGTAACTAGAAGCTCACAGGAATCAGTAAAATAGATCAGAATGAGAGTTGCCTTCCATAAATTCAGCTACTGACAGAGAAAATGGAGGGTATCTTTGGAGAAAGAACATTGTTGCCACCCACAGGACCCCCTGTAAGTAGAGGAAGGATAAGGAAAAAAGAAATTCATAAGGGCCCTTCAAAAACAACTCATCTAAAAGCTTATCTAAGCTAGCCTGAGACACTCCAAATCCTCATGCTGTACATTCATAGCAAGAGTTTCTTACTCTACAACTGCTTCTGAAGGTCCTCTTCCTCTGAGCTGCCTTCTTTATTCCACCTGGGACAGATTCCTTTGATGAAATGTTTGTTACTCCAGTGCCAGAAATTGCTTTTCCCATTGCACCATCCTGAACTACAGATTGACCTGTCAGTAAAATCCCCAAACCCGTGTTATCTATGCAAGGGAAGCACCATCTTGCACCATGTAGCATTGCCGTTCGGAGCAATAGGACACAGCACCTCGGGGACGTTAAGCAATATTAGGAATAAGGGCAGAACTGAATGAAAGGGGAAGAACAAGGAATGGATTGCATTTTTATAAAGGGAAGGAAGATGAGATATTTAGGCATGGGGGAATAAATACTTTCGTTTCTTACAAGCTACTGTAAAGAAAAGGACTAGAAGTTTGCATTCAGGATTTTTTTTTAAATTAACTATTGTTAACTGGTGTTTAAAGCACGCACTGCCACCATGCGTTCAGAAAGAAAAACACAAGAGAAGGCACTGACCTAAGCAGCTCAGCGGGTGGGTGACAGCACCTCTGCTTTGCAAGATCTTCAAGCCATCATATAACATCAGCTACTCCTAGGCATTAGCGTTTGGTTCCGATTTACTGCTCGAAGCAGCTCGGCTCATTTGCCCAAATAAGCTCTAAAATACCCCTGTAGAACTAAGGATTCTTTCTGGCAACGCTGCATATACTTCTTCAGTGTACTTACTGGCCTGCAATGAAACACTCCCCTAAATAGGTACTGAGATAATCAAACAAAAGGATGGTAAGAGTAGGAGGAAAAAACCCATAACCATAGCTAGTCTAAATCACACTATTCAGCCAGCTCCTCATACAAGCTGCCTCCTCTCCTGCCTTCCCCATCCTGGTTCAGGCCTGGGAACAAGGCTCAGGTGGGGAACAAACCCCAGCTGTGCCTGTTTTCTAGCTTTCCTCCCACTGCCACCACCTTCCACCCTTGCTATGAGAAATTGCTCACAGATTATCAAATTGCTCTCAAAACTGCAGTTCAGAGTCACCCTTTGGCAATAACACCCCTTGGTATTGCGACAGCAGAGCCACAATTCTGCAGGCAGCGATATACAAATGCTGGGAATTAGCAGTGTGAGACTCTTGCTTGAAGTAGAGGTACCGACTGCACTTTTTGGTGACTTTCCTTATTAACCCCCTGATCCAGAGCGTCACTGCCCTCAAAGGGGACTTGGTCATTATGGGAGATTTTTCAAACAATTATAAAAGGCTTATTGCAACAAGATTGACAACAGAGTGACTGTTACTCAAGAAGGACAAACCGCTGATGTCTTCATAATTGCATAGTTGATCAGGAATATTGCTAGCGTAGACAGTCTGAAAGACCCTCAGCTTCCCACGAAAAGCTGATGTGAAAGTGGCTGATCTTCAAAGCAGACATAGATGAAGTGGTTAAAACAAAACAAAAAAAGAACCACCACCTGTTAAAGTGTAAACCTAAGCCAAGTTATTTCTCCTTTGAGGTTTACAAGAACAAAGCTCTTTTTGCTCCCCACTTTCATACCTCTTAGAAAGTTATTTAGTTCCAAATTGAAAGCACTGGTGCTCTGCTTGGACCCACCATAACATCACTCTGCCAGATGGCAGGTTTTCTTTTTCCTTTTCTAATGAAGCACAGGCACAGCCCCGAGCACCTCTGAGCACTGACTCAGCTCACTTCCATCCTGTTGCTCTACTCATGCACATGTTCAAGTGCTTTTTGCGATTTACTGGAAACATCAAGGACAAGATCAGCTGGCAGGGCTCCTTCCAGGGAAGCAGGAGCTAAATGTCAGCAACCAAAAGTCTTTTGTGCTAACGAAGCTGGATGTTCAAGATAGAAGTCTGGGAGATAATTTTGTCAATGATGTTTGGAGAGAGGTCAATTATTTATTAACATCAACTAATTGTTAAGGAATCTTTTGAAAAGTTGTCTCCATTCCTTAAACAACCCATCAGAAAAAAGCTGAAGCATGTGAAAATCCTAATGAAGAGGTGGCCATTGTTTCCTGCTTTCCACACCCATTAGGGTGTTGAGTCATGAATTTCCAATAAGTTTGCTAAGTGATGTGACAGCTATAGCAATATCAGATGATAGATACAATTTCTATGCTAACTCTTGGGATTAAAAAGGGTGCAGTGGCGAGTTTGGAAAGATAGAGTAAGGACCACGTTGAACTGGAGCGGGCATCTGTTTGTCCTGATGTTGTAACTCAGACAAAGGGAGGTGGGCCAGAAGCACCCGAGGGGTTCACTTTGTACCTTGCACAGCATAGGCAAAGATTTTCTATTTTGAGATTATCCAGAGATGAGGTGTAGAGGGAGAATGGAAGAGAACGAAGGACAGAGTCCTCTAGGCAACCTAAAAGTCAGGGAGGAAGATGTATTCTGAAAAAAAGGACTAGAGACACAGCAGGGAAACCAGGAGACTACAGAGTTCTGGCCAAGAGAAGACAGAACTGTGGATTTGGAATTTGATTAACCCAGAGAAGGAGAATTGCTAAGTACAACACCACAATTTCTGAGAAAGAAATCACACGTGCATCGGAGAAAGGCAATGGCACTCATGCCAGGTATACATGTAACCAGAAAAAGGGTATGGGATGAACGGCAGAGCCTGGAGTTGTCAGGTCAGACCATGCAACATGAGGAAGGAGCAAAAGCACAAGGTGAATCATTGCGGTCATGGAGGGCAAGAGGAGGAGACTGCAAAGAGAAGACAGAGACATGAGCTCACATTGGAGAAGTTGGCTGAGTGAAGATCCCCATCAACAACCAGGGGGTGGGGAAGAGGAGAAAGGGTGTGGGATGCACAGAGGTGTGTGAAGGTGGGATGGGAAGCAGAAGCAAGGGAGGTGAAAGTGGACATTGTCAAAGGCAGGAGCAGTGCCTGGAGGACCAACATCTGAGGAGGCTGCGAGGGATGAAGACTTTTCTAGAGACAGAATAAAGATTTCAGAGATGGAAAAGGAAAAGGTAGGGGAGAGGTAAAGAAAATGAAGCAGGAAATGAATTCAATGAGAGCCAGGTTGGCAGAAACAGTAGTGGAAACAAGCGTGGGAGATGCAAAGATAAAGAAGGTGATCTGCCTGCATAAGAAAAAGGTCTCCAGAACTGAGGAGGACGAGGAGATAAAAGTACTGGTGAGAAAGAAATCAGAACAGAGAGGGGATTTTACAAGGATCGAGGGAGGAAAGATGGGGGCAGAAAAGCCAAGTGAGAGGAGGAAAGCAGAAAAGCAGAACATCTTCACTGTCAGGAGAGTTGCGCAGAAGGAGAACGGAGGGCAGAAGCGATGCACAGGGCTGTTACGGTTGTGCAGACAGATGAAAATCAGAAGCTCTTCTGGGTTCAGTTAACAGAAACAGGCACCTTCCCTCAGAAACCAGCACTGAGGCGCAGCGGGGGGGTGCCAGAGGGGAGAGGACTGCCAGCAGCCCTCACAACAGACACCCAGCTGCTTCCCCTCCACCGCAGGGCTCTGCCAAGATGGCACTGGTCCTTCCGGCACGTTCCACCTCGACAGAGCTCCCCTCAGGGGAGCAGGGCCGCTGCCAGCTTATGGCAGCATGAAGCTGACACGCTCCACGCTGGTGCTTATAGCACCTGCAGGGAAGTGTGGCTGGCTGGGGCCACATGCTGCCCGCTCACACCCCAGCACCTCAGGGAGGGCGAGAGATACAGCTCTGTGCCTTCCTGTTATTGCTTCTTTTGGTCCATCCTACACAGGAAAAAAATGCATGCCAAAAAAGAAGAAAAAATAACGACAGTGGAAACACCCCGAGGAGACTATCTGATGAAGAACAAGGGCTTGCCACAGCACCCACCCTGTGAGGCAACAACCTGCCGGGTTCCCTCACACGCCCCGCAAGGCCCTGGCGTAGCCTCAGCTCCCAGGGCCAAGAGGCACCTGGGGGTGAACCCTCCCGGGATGGCGTCCTGCTCCTGGATGTCCACAGAGAGCAGACGGCGACTCATCTCTCGCTGCTGGAGGCAGCCCCACTGCCACCGTTTCCTCTGTCCCCACGGCTAACGGCACTGTCTGCCCCCCTTGGCCCCCATTTCCTGCGGGGCATCCCCAGGGACAGGGGGGCCCAGGCAGCATGGAAGACCTGCGCTGCACCAGCAACAGGGGAGATCTTGTTATGGGTGCCCATCTAGCTATATTTTTAAGGAAAAAACCAGCAGCTGCACAGAGCAAGAACTAAGGGGGGAACGAAGCAACAGGGAGATGAAGCGCTTGCTGAGGTTAACCTTTGCTTAAAACCTTCAGGCACGTATTTACTGCTAAAATAAAGTTCGGTTGGACAGAAACGTCTATCAAACCAAGAGTGGTTAAAGTGCTTTGTCTCAAAATTTCATAAGGTTCTTTGTTTCAAAGAAACACCTTTTCCTCATTTAATATTTTCTCAATAACAGTGAAACAATCTTCTGCATTTCCTAGACCTACACATCTATAGAATTTTTTTCACTCATTTTCATTTCATCCAGAAAACATTTAAAGCTCATTTTAAATTACCTTAAGTGTTTTTTAGAAATTAACATTTTCTTGTATTTCTCCACATACATTGTATTTCCAACTCCACATCCCTAGGCTTCTGCACAAACAATTCAAGACAAGGTCCAGACTTCAATACCACATTTTCAATGTTTTATACATACAAATTCCTTCATTTCATTGCATTTCAGTAGTAGATAACTTATAGCCTGGGGCAAATAACAGCTTACAGAAATTTTACTATCTGAAGTGGAACTGAAGCTTATTGTTACAAATAGTCACATAATTAGGTTAAAAGGGACATAAATCTTCACAAAGTCAAGTTCCTTCCTGCTCTGAAGTCACATTTTCAGCAGGGGAAAGTCCATTTAGCCAGAGCTTGAAGCTGAAAAATAAGCTCAAAATAGCAAGTAAGCTGAAGAAGCTAATAAGTCATAGTTATAAAATTATTTACCCTGTAAATACAATTGTCTGAAATTGAAATGAACTCCACAGCCATGTCTGCCAGAGAGCAAGAAACGGGTCACGGAGGCTGGCAGGGAAGAAGGGGGACTACAGGGCCCCATTACCAGCGGTTTCATAGTTGAAAGGAAGAAAAAGCAGTTCAGCAGCTGGAAAGGCACTGGGTTGAAGGAGAAGGGGGCCCAACTCCTGCTTTGACCTTTATGCCGGGTGTGCCAGGCGAGATCCAAAAAGTGGAATTTAGGAGCTTAAATCCCAAGCTGACATCCTACAGTTTCTCATACTTCTGCTGTCTGAACTCCGTAGACATGTCTGATCTCAACGTTTTCATGGCTCCAGACACCAGGCACGGGACACAACTTGCATAATCTTAGATGCTAATTAATCATCTTGACTTCCCTTTAGTCACTGGAGAAAAACAGGCACTTACAATAGCAAAGTTCAGCTTCTCCTAGAAGAGGTATCTAAAACAATCACACCCTAACCATACCCATTTCTTCTTGGTAACTAAAGGAGGAGCCCAGCATGAGCAGCTCACAGCATAGCGCTCGCTTGTGCCCTGACAGGGTCCCTACAAACTCTGGAGAGGCTGAGCCCAACAGACATCCTCTGTTTATACCCTCCTGATGGCAAGAGCCATCAGATCTCCAACACAGTCAGCGTTTTCTTTAAAAATAAAAGTAAAAAATGGTCCCTGGGCTAAACGCTCCTTATGAGCTCAGCTCAGGCTGCTGTCTGCACAGGGTGCTGGCTGCTCCAGATCCCATTTTAAGATGCTTTACTTTTCCCTGGGAACATATGGGGAGCACCAACACAAGTTCTGCATCCTTTCCAAAAACCTGAAGTTAGCCACTCTAACGCTGACCTCGAAGCCTGCAAGTCCTTTGTTTGCTCTAGCTCCGTTATTTGAGAGGAAGCAGCTATTCAGGCATTCTCAGGAAGTTGTGTACAACCTCAAACTGAACAGGAGACCATCAGGGAGCACGAGGGTGGCTGCTCCCTAAAGACAAGGGACCTGGGAGCCAAGGGTGATCCCAGCACAGGCAGTGCCCTCACCCCCAGGGCAGTCAGCTCATCCCATCAACAGTCCCAGCCAGGGCAAGCACAGAGCCAGGTCCAGGGTCCATCCAGGTATTCCAGACAGGAGCAAAGGGAAGCAGAGCCAGAGGCAGGGCTGGAGACCGCGCTGCAACAAGACTCCAAAACCTCCCCCCAAGACCCAGGGTCAAAGCCCAGGCTGGAAACAAACTACAACGTGCATCCAAGGGCCCACCCCAGAGAGAAGTTACCTGCACAGCTGAGGTCCAGCCCAGAGGCAGGGCCAGCAATGGGCATGCCCACACCGAGGTGAGGAAGGGGATGAGGGCCCCACCCTGAACTTAAATGGAGCCACGGGCAGGTGTGGGGAGCCCCAGGTGAGGCTGCTCAGGGCCATTAAGGGGCATTGAGGCTAGCAAAGATTTAGTAACTGGATGTAGCAGCTGCCAAACATCACTGCTATGAGATTCTTGTCTGTGGAGCCCTGCAGCCTTCCAGACTTTTCTATGATAAGACTGAGTCACTCTCACACCGGCTTACTTTCAGCAGCCCCCTAAAAAACCTTCTTCCTTTTTCAGTAAACCAATGCCCTGTCTGCACAGTAGAGGCCTCTTTCCTCTCTTTACCACCACTGTAACTGCTGAATGCAGTGTGGGAATGTGCTCTCGTGAATCTAGGGTTGATCTTTTCCCCTCAGCAGATCTCTGCTGGCCTCCTCCGAGCACAAACACAGGATGTGCCTAGTGGTGGTCTTCACCTCCCATCCCTCCTGCTCTGCATCACGCCTGCATGCTGTTGTAGACCCTGTGTGCCCTACTTGCCACATGGCTCCACAGGAGGGCCCTGCGGAAGCAGAGAGAGGCTGCAAGGAGCATGATTTTCCACTGCAGAAGCCATCGACCATGGCTTTGGCAGAGGCAAGAGCCAAGAGCCAAGGCCCAAACAGCTTCTGAAAGAGCTGTGAGGTTTGTGTGAGACAGAGGTACGTGCAAGGTGGCTGTCTGTGGTTCACCTGGCTGCCCCGCTTCCTCTCAGCCACCTCGCTCTGTGCCAGGGCTGGACTCTGAGCAACTCCCAAAATTCTCCAGTGGTGCTCAGTGCAAGTCTTTCATCCACCTTGTCTGTAGCCCTTTCTTATGTGGTCTGCTCCAAAAGTCAGGCCTTAGGTGATGGGAGCAGCCTCGTCTGATGTGATAAAAGAAAACCAATACAGTTGTCAGTTCAAGAGCCTGGGTGTGCGCAGGCAATGCACACCAAACAGGAATAGCCTCCTGCTGCCCTGTACCCAGAGTGCTCGTTGCAGCTCTATATGCATCTGCCTTTGCCCGTGTTACCCCTTTCCATGACTGCTTGGAGAAAAGGTCTAGACAAAGTGCCACATCAGGAAGTAAACAGAAAGGGTGGCACAGCCTGGAAGCCAGCCCCAGTGACTGTGAAGTTTGGGTTAGCAAGCACAGAAATAAGGAGAGCTACCTGACCTGCAGTGCAAAATCATAGAATCATAGAATAGTTTGGGTTGGAAGGGACCTCTAAAGGTCATCTAGTCCAACCCCCCTGCCGTGGGCAGGGACATCTTCAACTAGATCAGGTTGCTCAGAGCCCCGTCCAACCTGACCTGGAATGTTTCCAGGGATGGGGCATCCACCACCTCTCTGGGCAACCTGGGCCAGTGCTTCACCACCCTCAGCGTAAAAAATTTCTTCCTTATATCTAGTCTAAATCTACCCCCCTTTAGTTTAAAGCCATTCCCCCGTGTCCTGTCACAACAGGCCCTGCTAAAAAGTTTGCCACCATCTTTTTTATAAGCCCCCTTTAAGTACTGATAGGCTGCAATAAGGTCTCCCCAAAGCCCTCTCTTCTCTAGGCTGAGCAACCCCAACTCTCTCAGCCTGTTTTCACAGGAGGGTTGTTCCAGCCCTCGGATCATCTTCGTGGCCCCTCCAGAGCTGGATGCAGCACTGCAGGTGGGGTCTCACCAGAGCAGAGTAGAGGGGCAGAATCCCCTCCCTCGACCTGCTGGCCACGCTGCTTTGGATGCAGCCCAGGATACGATTGGCCTTCTGGGCTGTGAGCGCACATTGCCGGCTCATGTCCAGCTTTTCACCCACCAGTACCCCCAAGTCCTTGTCAACAGGGCTGCTCTCCATCCCTTCATCCCCCAGCCTGTATTGATACTGACCCAGGTGCAGGACCTTGCACTTGGCCTTGTTGAACCTCATGAGGTTCACGCAGGCCCACTTCTTGAGCTTGTCCAGGTCCCTCTGGATGGCATCCCGTCCCTCTGGCGTGTCGACCGCACCACTCAGCTTGGTGTCATCTGCAAACTTGCTGAGGGTGCACTCGATCCCTCTGTCTATGTCATTGATGAAGATATTAAACAGTACTGATTCCAATAGGGACCCCCGCGGGACACCACTTGTCACCGACCTCCATCTGGACATTGAGATGTTGACCACTACCCTCTGGATGTGACCATCCAACCGATGCCTCATCCACTGGACAGTCCACCCATCAAATCCATATCTCTCCAATTTAGAGAGAAGGATGTTGTGGGGGACCGTGTCAAAGGCCTTACAGAGGTCCAGATAGACAACATCTGTAGCCCTTCCCATGTCCACAAGACGCATGTGCTAATGGCACGGTGGCTGCCTCCCTCTCTAGATGGAACAGTGAATGGATTGAGAACCAGCTGCTGTTTCAGAAGGGAGTGATTCAAGACTGCCATGGTCTGCTGGATACATTCTGGTCTTTAGGAAGGCTAAAAGGCCCTAAAATCTGCGAGGATCTTTTTGGAGAGTTGCGGTTGGCCAGCTGGTTTGGCATGGTTGCATCCATTAGCAGAGCTCCAGTGTGAATGAACCTCTGCACATGGAGATCTCTCATTAGGGCAGGCAGCTATAAAGGCAGAGCCAAATAAACACTGACACAAAGGGCTGTGGATAAAGGGACCAAGACCAACATGAGAAATCAGAAGCTTTTTGTCTTAGCCCTTGCTGTTTCTTGGTCCTCTTCCTGTGAAACAGAGCTAATACCACTGCCTTGCCTAGTAGGCTGAACACATTAAAGGCCACGAGGCACTCAAATAATTAATCAGGGAAGTTATATAAATACACAAACATTTGTCTATGCTTCATCTCATAGCTCGGGGGCCTTCAGACGTGCTGCCTGGGGAACTAATAACAGTCTAGCCACAGCTGCATGAAACAGTGTGGGCTATGAAGCCTGCCCACAAAGCTATATAAATATCCAGACAGCTCATGCAAGGAACTTGTGCTATTACAGCCACACTGCTTAGTGCTGGAGCTAAGTGGTCTGAGGGTAATGCATGCTGTAGCAATTGCAGCAGAGGGAGATGTAGGGAGCTGTGCACCACGGGATTATCCAACAGTCCAGAGTTCGTTTGGATTCTGGCCAGGGCAGTCACACTTCAGTCAAATAACTCAGGACAAGCAGTGGAGAGTACAAGACAGATTTATACAAAAGGACAGACAGTTCTCAAGCACACCGCTCCAAAGTGAAAATTTTGTGCATGAATGTGAAACCTCAGTGAATTCAGCCAGGTCAATGCCGCATGTGATGCGGCTACATGGCTAGTGTTCTAGTATTAGCAGCCTTCTGCCCAAGTTTATTCTCTTCCCGAGAAACAGGCTGAGAAAAAAATTATGTTTTTCCTCAAAGCTTTCTTTGGTGACCTACATGGGGAAATTGTCTTCCCTGGTGATCAGCTTTCCATCAGCAAGCACACTCCCAAACACTCAAGCTGAGGTTGAACAAAGGACTTGGGCTTCTTAAAGGTGGTTTTGGTAGGACAGAGGTGCCACAACTGCTGTCACATGCAGCCACCACTGCCCTGGATGTGCCCAAGTGCTTTAGACACTTTGCATTTCCATTTGTGCTACAGAAGGTGCCTGGAACTGAGCCACAGGCCCGGAGCTGCCCTGTCCAGAACCGTTCAACACCAAACTTCTGCCTCAATCCGGCAGGAATCTAGGAAAGAACTATTCCTTCAAGCCTCTTGGACAACTTAGGTCACCCAGTCACTGTGCTCAGAGCACACTTACACTGACAGGATCAGGCTCCTCACCAAATGCAGCTGCAGTGGTGCTTAAAATAAACAAATGGAAACCTGGCAGTTGTGGCGGTGCTACTGCTGTCCCTTGTCTGTAATTTCCACGTGGCTGGAGGACCCGCTCGGCTCAGTGCTGGCATTCAAGGTGGGTTCCCACCCATGTCAAGGGAGACTGCCCTAACTACCGCATTTGTCAATTATTCCTTGTAAAAAGGAAGGGTGCCTTCTCCACCCCTCTTTTCTCAGCTCTTCCACTTGTGCAGCCAAGAATTCAAGGCTCACTGAGCCAAAAGAGGAAGGGAAAGATCATGCACCCATCAGCTCAGCTTCTCCTCTGAGCT
>NW_008825073.1:4065388-4081294 GCF_000699105.1 Pygoscelis adeliae | reverse complement strand
TCTTCCGAGGAGCCTACCTCCCCGGGGCTGGAGAAGAAACCCGTGAGCTGCATACAAGCCTCTGCAGTCGCTTAAGTGTCCAAACATCAGGCATGGGAGTGCCTGTTGTTCAAGGATATGCAGAGGCACTGGGTCTAGCCTCAACATATACAAGCAGAAAGCAGCCACGTACTGCTCTAGGCCAGTTTCAGATTAAAATTATATATAGCCTTGTCTGAAGAAGTAGCTATGAGATGAAAGGTAGCTGAGTTTTGGGCTTAAACACGTAATTTTTAAAATATAGCTGTAACAGAAGAGGCTGCTAAGCTATGTGTGATGAGTTCATACCTTAATGTGAAAAGGGTCATGTTTAAACAGCACCACAATAGGATTTAATTGCCCTCCCTCCATCTTTTGCTAATTGTTTCTCAACAGAGGGGACTGAATGAGGACAGAAAAACAGTGAGTTCCCTCAGCTGCAAAGCTCCTCTCACTTCTGCAATGGCTTTAATAAACTATGTTTTAGGAAGCAAAAATATATTTTGTTGTCATCGCTCATTCCCTCCCCACGAGAATAGGATTAATTACTTTTGCCACTTTTAACAAGAAACCATATTGCCGGCAAATAACGAACACTTCCTGCTTGCAGATTTGGCCTGACTTCACGTGAAATCAGTCCTGTTTCTCTCTCACTGCTCTGCAGTGCCTATTCTACGGTTCCAAGGTGTCTGTGCCTCACACCGTCTCAGCGCCACACTGTACGTGGTCACTGTCCCTTCCTCCTCCTGCAAGCTAGTCCATGGACTGCTCAGGACATGCTTATCCCTTTCTGTTTCCTACACCCCTCCCATGGCACCATCTTTCAGGGCACAGGCACTTCTTACTTGCCTGAGCTGCCTAAAGACGCACCAGCCACAGCACAGCTGCAGTGTGTAAGAGTGGTTAAACACTGCTCAGCCCTCGCGATACCCCTCACGTGCTCTCGCTGGAATTTCCCTCCTGCTCTAATATGTGCTGTCTCACTACCGCACACACTGTGGAAGGCATATCTTTCCTTCCTCCAAAGCATCTGCTGAGACCTCTGACAAAAGGCAGGATATTGCTTTTATGAAGCCTGATGTCTTTTGCTCTGCGGCAATCTAATAAATACATGTTAACAGAGCTAACTTGAAATCCCTGATACAGCGACAGTTCAGTGCTTCTTCCGGATATTAGTTCTCTTTCCAGTTAGAAAGAAAGAAAGAAAAAGGAATCACCTTGGCTGATCTTTGCACCCTGACACCATTATTCAGTTGAGTAAAACTCTCACATCACTGTGCATATCTTGACCACAAACCAGTGGTTTCTTTTTTTTTGTAAACTGTACAATAGTTCTCAGAAAAAAATTATTGCACCATGAATTTATGAGATGCAGCTATCCAAGACAATGTATTTTGTCATCTACTGTGGCTAAAAAATTTTTTATCTTGATGCAAAGATGCTGAGACGTCCTGGGAATAGTAGAGCTGGGGCTGATATCGATGTGGAAGAGGAACCTGAGAATTACCAACAGATCTGGGAAACATCTGTGTTCTGCTTAGGAAGAGTAAACAGAAAAAAAACCCCAAAGTGTTTTATGAAAGCTCAGCAAGAAAACAAAACCAAACCAAACCAAACCAAACAAAAAAGCCCAAATCCCAATAACCCAGCATGAAATGAGAAAGTGTAGAGTCCAGTTCTAGCTCAAAGGCAATTATCATTTCTCAGTCAGAGCCCAATGCGAACTGGGATTAGCTACGGCTTGATTCACAGGGGATCGCAGGACTGTTGTGCATTCTTCCACTGATTTCAGGGAGGGGGAGAAATAAGGAACTTTGCTTTTAGTCTGACATTAGACTTTTTAAGAAGCCAATTCTGAACTTTTTCTCTCTTTGACTACTTGTTGGGATGTTCTACATCTGGAGCCCTCCAGACCATACTCTTCAGTTTCTCAACAGGTTTTAAAGACAGAGGCATTATGCCAATCTCAAAAGCTTTCTTCTGAATCTCCCAAACAGATTATCAAAGGTTTTCATTTTAAAGCAGCAAAACTTGAAAGTTACCATCAAATTAAAAACCCATTAGAAGTTTGTGGGATACTTGTTTTCTCAAGGGGGGTAGGACTGTTGTGATCTGGCTCCTTAATTGAGTATCTTAGCTAAACGTGCGCTGTGCATGTGGCAAGTCTTTTGCAAGATGTGTTTGTGGTAAATGCCCCTAATGTTTGCACACACAGCTCAAACACACTTCAAATGGGCTTGATTTCTGTGCAAAAAACTTAAACAGCCCTAGAAACGATGTGGAATGTTTGCATGGGATTTTGCCAGTTAAAGCTCGGATTTAAGCCCTAATGAATAGATAGGAGTTGTGGTACTGGTTCAAGGGCAGTGCAACTAGTAGTTGCGCTTTCCCCCTCCAAGTACAACCGTAATGCAGAGGGAAAAATAAATTTAGTCTGACTCAAAGGCAACAAATGTTCCTTCTCCTAGCTCATTAATCCTATATCTGATCATATATGGTTAGAAACACCAACATAGTATCAAATCCCTTAAGGCAACCGATACCCCAGCTTCAGAAATACCATTTAAGGAATTGGTAGTTTGATACAATCCACATTATGGACAGAAAATGAAATAGGTGAGAAGCTAAAAAAGTGAGAAAATAAGAAAAAAGGTAAGAAAAATAGGGTGTAGCTTAACCATTGTGTCATCCCAGAATTTCTGCTTGAAACATGGCAAAACTGCAGAATGCTGCAGACATAATTAAGCTATTGTTGTGTTGCATTTCCTCCCCAGGTGTCAGAGAAAAACAGTGACTGATGAGTGAAAGACAAATTTGAAAGCGAAAATAGAAAAAAGGAGACAACCTAAATACACAGGTACTGGAGAAATCGTCAAAAGGAGAAGTATTGACTGAAAAAATCAACAGGGCCAATGAATTATCATTGCCAAGGAAATCTTGACTCCTCTATCCAAATGAACTGACTGTAATAGTAAAGACTTACTCATTCCTTCCAACACACAGCTGGATTTAACCGTCCTCATGGGATGCAAGCAAAGGACAGCATTCCCCAAAATGGGAAGCAGGCCCCAGGTCTGACACGCAGTCCTGTTGGCTCCTGCTCTGCTCCCTCTCACCAAAGACCCAATCCACCTTCTTGTGGGATGCCACAGCTCCTTTCCATGCCTCTTCCCAGCTGCCCTTTGCCTATTTGCCTAGAACTTGCTGTACTGCAGGTCTTCAGCTGTAGCTCTGGCCATACCCACAGGAAGGCGCAAACCTGGTGTTCATAACTGCTGGTGTTCAGCTTCAGTGGAGTCCAAGCGCAGTTAGGCACTTAGTGCAAGAATGATAGCTTACAAAAGGTCTTTATAAGCAAAAAAAACCCCAGAACAGATTATGCTCATCTAACGTTTCTCAGGAAGGGCTGAGATAAAGATGCTCTATCTTCATGTGCATACATCCCTGCACCTCTACCTTTGGGCAGGGAAATTAAACCAGCTCCCAAGGCTTTATCCTGCTCTGTTAGAATCATGGAAAGTAGTGATAGGAGCAAAACCTTCTCATGTCTTTTCATTATTCCAATCAACCAGTGAAATCCTTGTTGTAGATGCTTTGATTTGTAGGTACTGCCAGTGCTGTTTCTGGTCTTAATGAAATGATAAAACGATTGTTTCATGAGCCTGTTTTCTACCATGAATCATACTCCTTGGAGTCCTTTACCAGACAGGGGCTACCCAGAGTAGACCTGAAATACGACTGTTGCTGTTGATCTCTTGGTGTTAGTTGTTGATGTCATTGAACTCATTTTTTTCTCTGAACAGGTTTACATCTTGATACCTGGGCACATGCCTAGCCCCGTGTTCATGCTTGTAAGACACCTTGTTTGTCCTACACGGCACCTGACAGGCCTTTTACCGCACCAGTCCAGCATGATGTTGCCAGCTCTGCACAATTTCTGGGGATGCAGACACCTGCTAACCTCCCTTGGGAAATATCCCGTGTGTAGCACAGCCTTGTCCTACAGAGCATGAATAGAAGGTGTTTCCACTGCAGTCCCACCGTTCTCTGTTCCTGTCTCTCTTAGCCCTTCTGCACCCCCTTGGCCTCTTCACTGCCTGGACGCTGGGGAGAGCTTTCCAGCCTGGATTCCTCTTAGCGCTGTGGCCTGCCAGCAGCATGTACGGCTGCTTGGGCCTCAGCCCACACACTGCTGGCTGCACACACTTGATTATTACTTTGAAGGACGGCCAGTGAAGTTGCGAAGGATTTCATCTTCCTTCAGCTGCAGTTGGCTTTGGTTTAGGGCAAAAGATATGAAAGGGGCTTACAGGGGATTAGCTTTAGTGCCAAGCCCCTACCAGTACTTTGATATATTGAGTTTAGTTGCTTTTACTTTTGCTCTTGTACGGTTTGACCTGTGCACCAGTCTCATTTGTGTATGTTAGCAGTCTGACCTCATTCTTGCCAGGTTATTCCTAGTTTTTAAATTTAATTAAGTTCTCTGTTGCTGAAACCTTTGCTGCTACCTACCCAGACGAAGTGACCGGGGAAGCACAGCCTTATGAAGCAAATGTGATGTGGAACACGAGCGGAGGTTGCTCATATTTGTTAGGAGGGTGTTTTCCAGTCTCGGGAATCCCCTGTGGAGTTCATTGCTTTTTGTGTTCCAGTTCGCATGAAAATGGTTGCCTTTCACTTCACAGCAATCATGTGCAGGGTGCAGCAGCTTGCAATGTCACAGACAATATCTGGGACATTGGCACACCAATGGCTTTTGAAGCAGCCTCATTTTCCTTCCAGCCTTCCTGGTGCCCAATTCTCTGCCTCTCCACTTGTGTTAAATCATGATGTGCGCTCCGATGCTGGTAAGCAATGTCGCGTAACGGATGGGAACTCCTTTGGTCTGCTGAGAGGAAGTACTGCAAACATGCAAATGCCTGAACTCAGAACCGTGGATCTTCCCACACCAGTTTCATGAGCTTTCCCCCGCTGACCCAGGCACTGCCACACTTTACAATTATCGTATCTGCTGGCTTAGGCGGGAGGGTGAGCTGCGGGCATGGGAATGCCCCAATGGTTCCAATACAGCTTGAAAATCTCTTTTCTTGAAAGCCAGCTATTATATTTCAGGTAGGTTCCCAATGGCAACAACCTGAGGATGTGCAAGTTCACACCGCTATCGCAGACTTTCATTACTACTCTTATAATTGGCTTGCCAGTACAAAAGGGGTTAGTCACCAGCGTGTAAGAGTTAACATAACTCCAGCGGATAGCTTCTAAGCTGATTTTGGTTCCCTTAGTATGATGATCTGATACTAGAAGATCCTCATGCAGAGAGCTCTAAAGCCTGCTAATTGTATAACCTTTACATTTAGTTGGATCTCACCAGGTCGCGCCAGTCTCTCTCCTCCAGGAACGCTGCCGGGCAGTGAGCAATGGCAGTCAGCATAAAGCTCCTAAAGGCACGTAAGGGATGTGTTCCATACGCTGTGCAGGTAAGAAAAAGGAATCACATGTGCAGGCTTGCAGCAGCTGCTACGGGGTTACTCACTGCTATATAGAAAGAGAACTTTTGCAAGCCTCTTGGACAAACCGGGCAAAGAAATTAAAATCGCCACCAACATAAATAAGCACGCATTCCCCCCCAGGTCCCTCCCCCACAGAATTTTCTTTTATCCCCTCCAAAAGGCCATGCGTTACTGGGTTCTGTGTGTCAAGGGATTCTGAACTGTAAAGGATGGCAAAGAAGTTTTAGCAAAGACAACCGATGAAGCTATTTTTAGTTTCAGTTGCATGGAAAATACTTCTCAGAGGCTCTGGTGTGTTAGAGTAGAAGACATATTTCCTCCTTTTTAGTTTCTGCTGAAAAACAGAACTTCGGAAGTAAATAACAATAACAAAAGAGCAACGGTTCTGATGGGTAAGTACTTGCGGCTGGTATTGGCAAGCCCCAAATCTCCCATGAGAAATCTTCTCAGAATTTCATCCAGTTCCAGAGATTCAAGGTGCTCCGCTGGTCTGAATAAAATCTGGGGTGAGTTTCCAAGATTTTGGGTGCCCCAGACTCCAAAACATTCTGAGATTTCCTTTCTCCTTCTGCTGTGAAAGAGGAATATTTTCGTTACTGTAGAAACACTTGGATATGAATGTTTTCAGTTCATTATCGATCCACAGTTTCAAGAGCCCACGGAAGGGAGCGGGTGTTGCGGCATGTAGTCAGTGATGAACTAACACAGAACCGGCAGGCTTCTCGATCAGAAAATGCTCCTGTTTTGAATTAAAAACCTATCTATTTCAAACAGAATCTGCCTCTCTTTTGGACGAAAGTAACATGTCTGTACTAGGACCAGAGGAAATTATTAACAACATGATTTAACTACGCGATGTCATTTGAGCTCTGTAACAGCAAGAGAGTCACTAATGAGCAATGATATTTCAGTTGCCATAAAAATGCAGGCAGGTAATTAGAAATTATTTCTCACAGTAAAAACTTCCAGTTTTTACCTTTTCAATACGCCTGCTTTTTCTTTTTTTGCAAGGGAAAAAATGATTACCATCTGTGCGTCAAAATACATAGCAAAAAGTACAGAATTTTGAAATGTTTGCCATTCTGTGTTCCTCTTTTTGTTATCTGATAGCGTGCAAGAGGATTTTAGAATAAACAACATGTTTATGTACTTTAATCTACATATATGCTTTTCACTTCCTATTATAAGTGATTGTACTCCTTTCAATAAACCCATCTAATTCTCCATAAGAAGACAGACAACCAGGATACACTTGTTTACTTTCTGTTTGTCATAGTACAGCTTTTGACAAAACTCATATAACTTCTTGGTAGTGTTTGACAGCAAAATAAATTTGCTGCCACATGAAATCTAACTGTAAGTCTTTGTTTCAGGCAAATGTTAATGATTATATAATATTAGTGATACTACTAATAATTTAGACATGCAATTGTTTTCCCCCTGGTTCCCACTAAAGGGCTGTAATTTGTTTCACTGGAGACTGATTTTTTTTTCCTCATGTGGCTCCTTCCCTTGTACATGTGGAAAACACGCATACCTAAAAAAACCTGCTTCAAATATTCTGTGAACTAGAATGCATCCATGCTGTTATTGCTTGGTAAGACACATAGTAGCAACCTAATCTTGGATTTTGGAAAAGAGCTCGGAAATGAAACAGAAGCATGAGAAAGGCACAGGAACGCGTGTTCATTCTTGCACGTTGAAACAAGCTTCCCTAACAGACAAACAGGCAAATGTGGAGCTATTTTTTGCATTCAAGCCATGAGAGCGCGCGTGGCTCAATTACTCATTACGTAACGGCGGCGGCGGTGGCACCGACGTGCTGCAGCAGCTAACCTCCAGACTGCTGCTGCGGTTAAACCCCCACGCCTCCCAAACCGGCAGGTAGGCTCCGCGGACTGCAGCAGCCCGGGGCATCCTCTTACCAGGGAGGTTGCTCCACACGGGCTTCTCATTTCTAAAGTGGAGGACGCAAAAGTCATGCTGCAGACCACCCCGGGGAAGGTCCACGAGTAACCAACCCCGAGCGGCACAAATATAGCTGAGGTCAAGCCCCTTCTCTGAACTCCAGGAAATATTGCCCATGCTGTTTTGCAGGAGTCAAGCTCTCCTCTAATATAGGTAATTATGGCAGCGAGTATTTCTGGCAAGCTCATTATTCTGGTAAGCGATAACCAAGAGCGGGAACAGTCTTGGGCATGCTATGCAAATCGAAGTTTTACCTACATAATTAGGGCAAATAGATCTATAGGGAAAGTACATCTGTAACCAGTATAACTGTCTGCAAAATCCCTAGTGTAAGTTTGGTTTTACCAGCAGAAAAAGCCACTTCCTCACTCCTTGCCTGCAGGATAACTGATATGCAACACCAGCAAGCAAGGTTCAAATCCTTCAGGCTGGCTATACCACAGTCCTCTTCCACTACCAAGCATGCATGGTACTGGACAGGTCGCTTAGAAGTTTTTTGAATGTATGTAATCTTCTAGCTGAGTCTTAAAAAAAGTCCGGACAGCAAACGTCCTTCAGTTTCAGACAGGAAAATGTTATCCCCACTTTGCAACTGGGTAAATTTAAGCACGAAGAACTTCAACAGAACTATTCTGCAGGTTTTATATGGCTTGTGCCTTTAAATCTCTGCCTTGGTCCTACACTTCTTGTATAATGATCTGCCCTAAACCAGGCTGCCAGAACGATTTATGTGCCTGAGCATAGAGCAGCAACAGTAGCTGCGTCTCTTCTGTAAGTAGACCTGTTCTTAAGTACACAGTGGATTTTCACGAGCACCCTTTTTTATTGTGGTAGTTTACTTTTGTAACTGCAATGTTTCGCTTGTCGGTGACCACCACCCATCACTTGTACCGACATGTACAAGTTCAGCTATGATTAACTTCATCTCTCCTTTGTACAAAGATTGTGGCTTTTGCTCAGATCAGTCGGGTCTACCAGTGAGAACAGTGTGGGATGAAAAGCATGATGGAAGTTCATGCAGACGAGAGAGCATCTGCAGAAGAGTTGATAAAGTTTGTTTTCCACAAATGCTAGTCGGGTCAATCAGTGAACTGTTTCTGAATTGCTCTTCCCAAATGAGGCTCTGCTTAGCTTGTCGGGCTGCAGAGTATTGTGCAGTGATTTAATGTTAAAGACGACTTTGTGATTGGATAAATTCCAGCAAATATGTTTCCATTGCTGATGACCAACTTAAAAAATCAGCTAAACAGGATGTACTGATAAACACTGCAACATTGGCCAAAAGCTCACTATGGCTTTTCATGAAGCCCATATAAATAGTTTTAAAATAAACCTCTGACAGTCTCCCAACTTCTACCAACCTCCTTTGACAATTCATGGAAACAGGACCGTCTGTAAAGCACAGCACTGCACTTTAGGGGGTGTTCATTGTGGAGCATTCAGATTTGAATCAGAGCCATTAGTTTTGGGTTTCTGAGCAGAAATCAACATCTATATTGTCCCCAAGTCAGGGAGTAGCTGCAGTGATGTTCTACTTCACACTCTTAAACCACGACAGAGCAGAGAGGTTAACTGCTGAACTACAGGGACAGTCGTGTGCTGCAAGCCAGAGGCGGATCCTGAAGAAGCAAACCAGGTCAGATTCCCGGTGGCTTTCTGAAAATCCAAACAATTAGATCCTCTAAGTGGGTAAAATCCTGGCCTCACTAATGCATTTACCCCCTGGGGTAAGGGTGAGGCTGGATTTCACCCCATTGCTTGAAACAATTTAAGAAGTGCCACCGTTTGACATTGCTAGCAGCAAACTCCAGCAAGTGTAAATTGAGCTGCCTGCTTATTTGGTTCAAGAGACATGTCAAGCAAGACTCACACGAGCGCTATAAAAAGCCATTGGGAAGTTGGACTTCATCAGCAAGAGGATTTAGCACTAGGTGAAACAGAGCAACCACCAGCCGAGGCTCACGCACTGCAACGACTGTCTACAGCCCCTCGATCAGGAGACGAGAGCAAAGCTGAACTTCCCAGGGCGGAGCAGGCAGAAACCTCAGGCATGTTTCCATAGTCAGCTCGGAGCTGTGCTTGGAGAGGAGGGAGAGTGGGAGAGGAGGAAGAGTGGGAGAGGAGGAAGGGGTGCCCTGCACAGAGCAGCACCCGGCTCCACTCAGAACCTTGTCTCACAGCAGCCCAAAGGGTGCTGAGCCATCCCGGCGGAGCAGCCGGAGAGAAAACACCGAGGACGAAGGCACATGAACCCGATTTGGGGGCAACCGTGCGTACACCTGGCCGGGACTCAGCTCGGCAGGGCTGGGAGCTGAGCAAGCGAGTCCCACAAAAGCGGGTAGGGGCTGCAAGCCAGGCGGCCGCCTCCGCGGCAGGCCCAGCGCCGGGGCGCACGCAGGCAAAGCAGCACCTTGCAGCACCCCGTGATGTCATTCAGGTCGCTGCGCACATGTAAACAAGGCTGGTGCGGTGCAGCCGGGGCACTCCACTTCCTCCTGACAGCACGGTTGCACTTAGCTGGGTTTCTGCCTGAAAAAGGTAAGGCTGCTTTTAAACTCTCTCTTTGTGATCTAGAACCGACGTTAACGAGCCTATGCTGTTTCCTATGAAAACGGTGTGCTCCTTGGGCTTTTTCTTAGGGGTTGGCTCTTGCCAGGAGGAGATTTGTGTTGCTTTGAGTCTTGAAAAAACAGCAGCCCTCCTTGCGTGCCAATCCTCTGTATGAACACATGGAGGAGATGAAACAGCGGCTGCACGAATTGCTGTTGCTAGAGAAAGCAAAATGTTACAGCGTGGGCAATTAGCAGTGCTCCAGCTGTTCTCCAGTGTCATTACTAGGCACAATTTCTTTATTTTGCCTGATTTCTCAGGGAATATCTTTCATTTTAAAATCATACTTGACAGTAAGGGAAACTTGCAAGTCTGTTTTTTCTAACGGTGATCTATATTACCATAAAAAAAAAAACCTACATGCTGCCTGTCTTTGTGCCACCCAATGCTCTTTGACTGAATTGCGGCAGTAGGCAATTAATATTAGTCAGGGGAACACAGTATGACACAAATAGCAAGATTGCTTGGACTTGTTTTTGTTAATGAGAATCCCGAGGCAGTTTTAATTCATAATTCAGACTGCAGTCACTGGTCTGGATTAAGACTTAACTTACTTCACGGACTGAAGCTTTTAAACAGTACTTTGTAAAAGGCGGCTTACTGATGGGCTTGCATTCACTTGCACCGGCAGCTCAGCACTGCCGGGAGCAGAGCAATACGGCACATATGCACTTTGGCAATTACAGACAGGCTTCATAGCGGGTGGCCCCTGAATCTGAAATTTCTTAAAGTAAATCAAAAGGGAATCACACCGAAGGTGAGTCAGTATGTCAAATCTGGCTTGCTGCGGATTTATGTAGGAGAGGACTTCAGCAGCAGGCTGGAGCAGTAGGTTTTGTGAAGTAAGAGTGTGATTTTTGTTTAAGGGCATGTTTTCTGGTGTCAAGTGAAAGCGCTGGGACCTTGGCTCCGGTGCAAACATCACCAGCCATGGGAACTGCATCCGTGATGGAAGTGCATCCGCGGGACAGCCCTCGCCCAGCCTGGGGCAAGCGCTCCAACGAGGCTGCCGGTGTCCTGCTGCGCGTGCATGCCCTGCTTCTTCAGCTGCCGGAGCTGCAGAAGTGAGAATTAGCCTAGTGTTGCAAAACGAAAACACCTCATCACAACAGATCAAACAACCCAGATCTGCGCTTTTTTGTGGAAGAAGAAAACCAGAAAAAGCACCCTTAACTGTAGAACTTTCCACTTCTGACTGTGGAGGTTTCACACCGAAGTGCAAGTGCAGTAGTGTGAGATGTTCACGGCCATGCAATGAGGGCAGAGTGTAGAGGCATTTGTGTTTTAATCAAATTAATTAACCCGTCTGCTGATGGGCATGCCAGAAAGATCCAGGACTCTGGAATGACATTCCTGTGCTTCTCAGTCCTATCAAGATGAACATCTTTTTTCTGGAAATGCCACGTTTAGTTTCCAAATGTCCAGCTACAAGTAATAACGTGCACACTTAATTATGTCCTTACTGCAACAGCCTCAGAAATACAGACTCTAATTAAAATGTAAAAAACAGTAGTTAGATAACAGTGTATTTATTTACTACTAATTTTTTTGAAATTTCATATTCTGAAAACAAGGTAGGAGCCATCTCCTGTGCAAATAAGCGTCGATAAAATCTGATGGAGCTTTTCAGCCTCCTATCTTTGCTGTACACACATCATGCAGCAAATGACTGCTTTCTTAACAGCTTTGGGGACCCAATTTCAGACCGACGTTCAGTGGTATCTCTGTGCGTGTGCTTTTGTGCACAGGTGGGAAGGTAAGGGGACAGTGTAGGATTAAGCTTCAATCTGAACAAGAGACGTGGGAGGAAGGGCAGAAATGCAATTGTTTTGTAGTCCCCTGTGCGTATGCCTGGGTGCATTTTGGCTAAAGAGATGGTTTAATCTCATTATATTTTTATGACTTTGTAATGAAGTCATTCGTTCTCAGAAAGTGCCCTGTTCTGATGAGCCAGCAGACGTCACCCATGTATATATGAATCGTGTTAATGCTCTTGCGCTGCCAGCCAGGTCATCCTGCTCAGTCCACTTCGTTGTAAATGGCCTGACCCCGAGTTCACTGAATGCAAGGGAGAGGCTTTTTCTGACTCCACAGGCCATACGTCTCCTGTTCATCAATCACGGTGTTATGTTTGCTCGGGGTGGTGGGGATGGGACATCACCTGCATTTCCACAGGCTGCGTTTTACAACCTTTTTGGCTCCAAGGTTCAAAGCAGCTCCCTGGTCTCCATCAAAGTGCAGCTTTTCAGGACTCTTCTCCCTGTAAATACTAGCAATAGGAGGACTACTCCTGGGTGCATTTTTTTCCCCCTAATATCACTTATTCAGCAACACAAGAGTTTTTCAATTTGGGATCACCCTAGAAGATAGCAACACAAATTCACTAGAAGATAGTCACACCACCGCCTCTGCCTCCTGCCACTCAGACAGCCCTAGTCCCTTGGGTGTTAGAAAAATACCTTAAAGAGGGGGGCAAAAAAATGAAATCTTGATTAACTCTGACACCTTGTGGACAATTAGCAGATGAAGATGAAGGCCGAGAGGGAACCTCTCCGTGCTGTGGGCTCCACCATGGTCTCAGGTACGCTGCAGCCCTTGCAGCCCAGCCCTGTGCTCGTCTGCATGCCCGGGCACGGCTTGCTGCGACCAGAAAGTGACGGCTGAATTCTGGTATCAAGCGTGTGCACTCAGCATCACCCCCTGTTACAGTGGACACATCCTGGGCATGTCGGTTTACCCAAAATGGCTCCATTCAGAGGCCAGTTTGAGTCAGCAGCCTGAACTTGATTATTCTGATTGCTGACATTGTGGTCTGGTCCTTAGCTGTCACATGAAATGTAAATAAGGGCTAACAGTATCTAGGGACCTCAATAAGCAAACTGACTGTAATGACTCATTTGAACTGAAGAACACGTGTCTACTGGCCAGCACTTAAATATAAGTTTGTCCTTAAAATAGAACATTTTGCGAATGTACCTAATCCTCCATGGTTTCAATGGCCATCTAGCACTCGTGTTTTGGAGGAGCACCCGGCAGTCAGTCTAACCTGGACATCCAAGGAAAACCAGGCAGCTAGTAACTTTGAAAGTGGCTCTTTAATGGCTTCTTGGCAAAGTGGGAGGTCACCTGAAGGGGCAGAAATTGGGCGTAGTGAGCAGTGCTCTTACTGGAGACAAGGGCAGTAGACAGCATGTCCAGCTAGAGCTGCAGACAAACCAGACGGAAAGGGATCACAAACATCCTGAGGACCAGAAATTCACAGCACTCTTAAGAAATGGGATGTAACCCAAATTTACCGCTCTGAGAAGCAACGCCCTGAGTGAACACCCCATTGCTCAGCTCCATGCCCTGTCCACTCCCTGTCTCAGTGTCCTGAGGAGCACCAGAAAGGAGAGCGGGAGGCCTCCAACGTTGCTTCTCAGACCGGTGGAGATAAGGTCGTGGGCCAGATGCATCTTTCCCCCGCACTTCCAGCACCTTTTGAGCCCTCTTCCCTCCTCATGGACACGTTCTGGCCTTGTGATAGGAGCAAGGCTGTGGTGTCCTGGGATGGGGGCAGCTGGGGACACCCCACCACGGAGCAGAGCATCTTGTCCCAGAGCTGGCTTGGGGTGAGGGTTACTGGGAGTGAACTGCAGACTGGAGGGATTGCCCTGGGGGGACAAAACCATCCTGGGAGGTGTGCTCTGAGGCACCTGGCCTCAGCGTACTCGTGCCATCTTGGTGAAGGAGGGGGATTAGACAGGGTTTCTTGACTGCAGCATTTCTTTGAAGTTTGGTGCAACTGAAGGATGTAGCCCAGTTGCTAAAGCTGAGGGTGCTGCAGGAGATAAACATGCAGATGTTGCTTTTTGAAGAGTGTGAGAAAATGAAAGACAAGTTTAAAGAGAAAAGCAAGAAAGTTGACAGCAGGATCTGTTTAGGGAGCCTGCAGGAGCTGTGGTTAGGTGGCCCTGCTCACCATCAGCGTCAGCCAGAGCCACTGCACCCGCGGTGAAGGTGGCCTGTGTCCCATGCTGGGACCTTGCCACGTCTGGGCATTTCTGGGGCCTGAGTTACAACCCTTCCATAGCAGCCTTGAACAGTGTCTGTACGAACTGCCAAGTCCAAGTACCGCAACGATTAACAAGCTGAAAAAACAGCTATTTGTGTTCTTTGTCACTTGAGAGCTCCAAACACTGCTCTTTTTTTGTAACATGAAGGAAAAAACCATTAGTAACAGGGTACGAGTTACTAATATCTACATACAGAGACACTTTTTCTGGCAAATGTCCCTTGCCAGTGGTGCAGGAAATGAGTCAGAAGGAATGAATCAGTGTCTGCAGTGCCACATGAAATAGGAAGCTGATATTCGATTTTAACCATTGTATTAGACACAGGAGGGAATCGCTGTAATGAGAATTATAACCCTATGGGGAAATACCTGATAAAATCAAACTCCTCCTGCCTATGTTGCCTTACTGAAGACAAGTCCCAGTTACAAAAGCTGACAAAAAAATGATGGCCCAACAGTTCAGTATGTGACATTTCGCCATCCCTACTCATCTGAATCAAAGGAGAGCCAGAAATTGGAAGCATCTAAAAATAAAATTATCTGATGGCAAAAAGTGTTAAACTGAGGCTGCTAGGATGATGAGAAATGGAAGTTGGTGGTCTGATTAGGTCTCTGCTTGTTACGTTAGCTTAAATACGTGGCAGCACACTTCAGGAGCACTGGCTGCACTTACAGCGGTCAAACTCCTCAAGCCCACTCCCTGCTACCCTTTTCCACGCGGCCTGTCCCCATCGTGCCAGAGAAGGTGGGTCCATGAGGTCCACTGATGGGATCGGGAGACATGCCACTCACGCAATAACGTACACGTTAATGGCAGGTATGATTCAGTGGTTGGCACCCACATTTGGATCGTTGAGCCATGTGGTTGCTCACACGCAGGAGCTGGGTTATGGCACAACCTTTCTTCCATGTATTCCTCCCCTGCTACCCAGAGACCAAACCACAGATGACCTTGAGCTGCCAAAACGATAGGCAGCTTCTCCTACTCCTCTATTAGCAGTATGGCACAGCTTCACCCATGCTTATGGCACTCGGACAGCCCAGCAAGGGGACTGGCACAACAGGAATGGTTCCCCACCTCTGTGTGAATAGTGGGAGACCTCTGAAAGGGCAGCTTTGAAGAAGACAGCAGGATGTTTTATACAGAAGACATTTCCAAACCTCTACTTTGTACTGAATAGTCAAATAGGAAATGCAAATGTGAATATTGACAACTCTTGCAGTGCCTTTGCCTTTACAGCCCCTGTTTTTGTTCTCTACAGGAATGACCCACCCACCCTATACCACGACAGTTGTTTCCAGCAGCCCAGTCATGACGCAGAGCAACCAGTCCTGCTCCAGTCACAATATAACGTTCAAAAACAGCCTGTATGCTACCACCTACACCCTCATATTCATCCCCGGCCTCCTGGCCAACAGCGCTGCCTTATGGGTCTTGTGCCGCTTCATCAGCAAGAAGAACAAAGCCGTCATCTTCATGATCAACCTGGCCATGGCCGACCTGGCTCACGTCCTCTCGCTGCCACTGCGAATATACTACTATATTAACTCCACGTGGCCTTTTGGGAGATTCCTTTGCTTACTATGTTTCTACTTGAAGTACCTCAACATGTACGCCAGCATTTGTTTCCTCACCTGCATCAGCATTCAGAGGTATTTCTTCCTGTATCAGCCGTTCAAAGCCAAGGACTGGAAGCGGCGGTACGACGTAGCCATCAGCGCTGTGGTGTGGCTCTTCGTTGGGGT
>NW_008825073.1:4050239-4065326 GCF_000699105.1 Pygoscelis adeliae | reverse complement strand
TGGTGTGCCTTCAAGTCCGGCAGATCGACAGCAAGGTGGCCACTGTGCTGATGACAGGCACGGCGGAGCTCTTCGGGTTCATCGGCCCTCTCATCATTATTTTATTCTGTACTTGGAAAACAAAAGACTCTCTTCGGGGCTTCCAGATACCGCTCCAAAACAGCAGCGAGAGGCGGAAGGCTTTAAGGATGGTTTCTATGTGTGCCATTGTGTTTTGCGTGTGTTTTGCACCATACCACATCAACTTCTTTTTCTACATGTTGGTGAAAGAAAATGTCATTACAGACTGCTTCCTGAGTACCATCACGCTCTACGCCCAGCCCTTTTGCTTAAGTCTTGCGAGTTTGGACTGCTGTTTGGATCCAATCCTGTATTTCTTTATGACTTCAGAGTTTCAGGATCAGATATCAAGGCACAGCAGCATGGTCATCAGGAGTCGGCTCATGAGCAAAGAGAGTGCCTCATCAATTAAGGAATGACAGGAAAGCCAGCTTAAAAGAATTAAGATATTTCATATGAAATCTGGGACTGTTCTGTGATACTCGATTACCAACTCTGTTGTAGAAGATCCTGCAAGTTTATTCGGGGGAGTTTTGTGGCAGCGGAAATCTTTCAACAGATAGAAGATAAAACTCTGTTTAAGACCAATGTGTTGGGAGCTGATGAGCGACCCAACTGGCGTGACTACACCTACCGCTGTGCCATCCGCGCCTGACCTAGCTGGACTAGAGAATATACAGGAGGGAGCGACAAAGCTTTTGCTAGGAAATGGTGGAAACATCCCGGGAGCTTTTCTTCTATTTTCCCAACTTCATGGCTCTATGATCACACCAAAGACAATCCCACGTCCATACACTGACATCCACTGAAATATCTTCTCTGCTAAAAACACACAACGCATACAAGAACCCGAAAATGGCCGTAATAATAAATGGCAGTTTTGGTCTCCGCACTCAGGGCTGCAGACACGTGAAGGTTGGCAGCTTGCTTCAGCACGGCAGCCCCGGCTTTGAGTGCATCCCACTGGTCACCACACTTCTGCTTCACCTTTCCCTCGCTCCCCCTCCTGCTCTTGTTCATTTCCTCCTCACCCAGCTCTAAGTTTGCTCCTTAATCGCTGATGCATCCCGTAACTTGCACCTACAGCTGGTGCAAGACCCTCTGCAGGACAAATTCTCCTGATGGCTCCTCAAACACTCCAGAGAATGGGACCTTCCCTTGCTCCGAGTGACTTTCTTCCCCTCCGAGCTGCCCCTGGGGACAAGGGGGGCATCAGCACGTGGCCTTTGCCTTTGGACCCCGAGGGCCAGGACCACCGGGAGCGCGCCACGGGCTGGGCGCAGCCGGACTCAGCATCGGTGCAGGTAGATTTGAGGATGCTGGTGGTACCGTTCAGGTCCTCGCTCTCTTCTGCGTGTGGGTTCTTCGCCTCAGAGGTAACTGCGATGGATCCGCCCCATGAAATCTCTGCTCAATGGGTTCAATTGGCACAATTTTTAGAGAGAGAGGTGTCCTTGCCAAGGTGATTTCACTAACTGAGCATAGGCTAATTTCTTAAGTAAATTATTCATTGTGATTTTTTTCCACCAGCTCCTCTCTTGATCTTAATGGTTCCATTTTTATAACTTCTTCGGCTATAAAGATATGAAAAGCAGTGACAGGAAAGGATGCCATTTACCCCTTATTTTAAATTAGCGACAGCTCTTCAGCCAAGTTCATCCACTTTGTGTAGCTTCAAGGGTATCCTCGTGATACCTGGGGATTGTTTTGGCTGAACACAGGCGCTGATTTTATTGCCTTTGAAAACCTGTGTTTTTTCAAAAGGAACGCGTACAATTCTCAGTAAGCACCAGTGCCAGCATCTTACATGTTGCTAAAAAATAGAAGAAATACCAGAAATACTTGCTAAGTATATTTTAAATCTAACTACTCAATTCCCCTTAATTACATTTTAACTCGGCCAAAAGTTTTCTGCATGTTGTGTTTTCCCACTTGACTGTTTTACAATAAAATGGGAAAAAGCAAACAATAGCCAGGTTTAAATAACCGTTACACTCGAGTTCCTCTAAAAGGCAGCGAAGACATACTGATTAAATACAATAAGCTCTTGTAGTTCTCCTCCCATTTGTGAGAAGATGATTATGGGCTACAGTACGATGAACTTAATCTTACATGTAGATAAGTGAAAATACCAAAATATGCCTATCTGAAGGAAGTAACTTTCACAGAGAGAGTATTATTGCAGGCTTCTGGTGAGAAAGCTGCAGAGTAGGCAAACAGTCCCTCTCCCACTGAAGTCAATGGAAATGTCTTCTCTGATTTAACCGGCAGTTTGTTACGCCGGTGATATACGTACACGTTTACACACTGCAAGTAGTCGCCTTAAAAATGAGAGCAGAGGTTGGTGCTCAGGTATGCAGTTAAGCATGCAAAATGAAATTTTTGTCAGTTTAGCAGTTTTCTCATAAGCTAGACACTGTATAATATTGTCAGTGAAGGAGACGTTAGTTTCAATGGTTGTTTTGAGGATTTTTATGGACCTTGATCAGCTGGCACGTGACTAGGAGCTGTTTACTGTGGTTTCTTTCTCATAGAATTCTCCATTTATCAGGTGAAAACAAACTGAAGGCACTGTTATGGTAACTATGTAGCTTGCCCTACATTTTTCTTTCCAAAAACTGATGCTTAAAAAATAAACATATTTTTGCAAACATAAGCCGAGTTTCGTAATTATCACTTATACCTAGAAAACTGAATGGGATCAGCTCCTCCTTGAATCAAAGGGTTCAAGCGATGGAGTGCATCAACTTTTGTTATTCTTAAACAGATTGCTTGCTCGTCTACAGAAAGGTTTTCACCATTCTAATATGACTGGTGTTTATTTATTTATTTGTCTTAACTACAACACTTACATTGGATTTAGAGGTATTTTGGGGAGAGAAAGGTCCTTCGTGGGAATAGCTGTGCTGCGGGTGATACGTGACCGGGTGAGGAGGAGTGACTGCTATCATCCTTACATGCAGGCAGGACTGCAGAAATCATCTCTCTATATCTCATCCAACAATCATTTTGCAGATCCAAATCTATATGGCTTAAAAAAAGCATTCACATCATGTATGGCAAGATTGGTAAAGCAGAAATGGGTAACAATTGTCCCCTACGTACTGAAAGTTGTAACGTGAACCTGGCAGCATCTGAAAGTCCAAAGAGCGATGGTGGCTCTCCCACCCTTAACCTTAACAAGGAATTTGGTGGCTCCATGAGGGATAACATTCCCCGCCACCACGATGGCATCCCCAAGCACCTCGGCTGCTCACGCTCTCCCCCCTGTCTTCCTGCCTCACTCAGCTCTCTGAATTCCCTTAGACCGCCCCAAAATGGTCTTTTACATACTGCAGCCCCAGCCTGTGAGGAAAAGTCAGACGCTCAACACTTTCAGCCTTTCAAGTCAAGTCACTTTGATGTGCAGGAGGTTAGACAACCTGGTCTAATGGTCTCTTCTGGTGCGTGGGACAGCATACTGGTTTTGGCTGGGATCGAGTTAAGTCAGCTGTGTGGTGCTTAGTTGCTGGATGGGGTCAGACCACAACAGAAAGTTAGCCAAGATGGTCATGATGGTGAGCTAGCCTAGAAAGCAACAATTCAAAGTAAAAAGAGATCAAGGAAAACTTGGAATTTTCTGAAAGCATGTCAAAAGTCAAAGACTGTCAGTTTGGCCTCCACAAACCCATATGTGAAATTCAAAGCTTTTAGTTTAAGTCCTTCAAAACCTCAGCAGTGTCTCAAGAGACGAATAGACAAATCCAGCGTTACCGTCGAGGAGGACAGTACTTCGGCTGCCTTCTTGGCTGGGAGGTGCTGGATCCGACACAAGACCCGGGGCTGCAGGTACTGGCTTTGCCTGCCAGCGCTCTCACACTTTGAAAGGCACAATGTGCCCAGCTCCGGTTCCTGTAATTCACCCCATTTCCTGTGACCATAAAACATGTTTATTATTTTGACAAGAGGAAATATAATTTCATGATGTTGCTCCTGGATTATCTCTTGTGCTGGTCCCACTGCCTGGACTCACCAGCTATAAAAAGATGACATTTTCATCCTTCTTGGGCAGACACAAAAAAAAAGGTCTTTCAACAGAGATGCCACAGAAAGGCAGAAGTTAACCAAGTCAGGAGGCTGGCTACAGCTATGCAGGTTTGTGAAGGATGGATCTGAAGGGCTCCGCTGGCACCTGGTGCTGGAGCAACCCTCCATCAAGCCCCACCCCGAAGGGAACTGCTCAGGCTGGAAACATGGTGAGGTCTCCAAGCCGCCTGCACCGACGGCAGTGCATGTCCCCCGACGGCACGGCCCTGGGCAAAACCACGGCATGACACATTCTCCTTCTCTAGCACATGAGCCATTCACCTGTTAGCAAAAGAAAATGTGTTTCTTTGCAGTGCCAGCAAATGGCCGCCCCACCTTAACTGGTATCAGAGGTCTGGTAATTCTTCTCCTGCTTGAGAAAGGGCCCTCCCGTGCTTGACAGCAAACGTATTTGGAAAGAAACCCCATAGGATTTAATGCCTTTCTGCAGCCTCAGGTTCTGAGCTGCAGGATCTTGCGAGTACCTCAGCTTCATTTTTTTTCCTTAAATGAAATTACCAGCTCTCTGTGCAGAGAAAAAACAAAATATGCTGTAAATGCAGGACAACAGCTCAAAAACTAGGAGCCAGCTCAAAAATATGAAAACCCTTCATTGCATTTAACAGATTTTGGGGCTATGACTGGTGCATTTTGACCAAAGATGCTGGGTCTGTGGATTACACGAGGGCTTAGCCCAAAAAGGTAGGGAGTGACTGACAATTATTTTCTGTAAAATAAACCAAAGCTTCCTAAAAATGCTACCTCTGTAGCGACCGCTGTGCAGTGGCGAGAGGGACTATGTGCCACAGGGCACCAGGGACTCGCCCAGCCCCACGGGCCATATGTCGACGGCTCCGGTCAAGCCGTAGCAAGTCTCTGCACAAGGGTGAGTTGCTTTGTGTGAATAAAACCTCCTCCTCCCGAATGGCCCACTGTTTTTCATACATCCTTCAGGTGCATCCTGTCAGATATTTCTAAATGCTGAGCGCTTAAAGAGATGCTGATCATATGCATTTGGCCTTCTGCCCACAGGATACCAGGCTAAAGGCAAAGATGACCTTTATCTGGAGGCCTTAGATAAAGTCTCACAGTTATTTAAAAATTCCTTTGTGTCTTCTGCCTTTGAAAGTATAACATTGCGTAGCGTCAAATGCATATTTAGTATCGGTAATGAGCCAGAAGAGCAGAAATGCTAAACAAAAATATGCATGCAGTTGAAAGAAGAACGGAGAGGTTGATTAGTATATGTTGAAGGAAAAGGCTTGAGGCTTGTCAATCCATCAGCCTTGCACGACCAGGAAGGTTGCCATCTTCTGCAAAAGTACGCCAAAAAGCCGATGAGCGGAGGAAGGACTCGATGTGGTTATGAACCTGGAGGTGGGAGTCTGACCCTCACTGTGGTCTGACATCCACTGACCTCTCGTTCCCCAGCAGCCCTGCCGTAAACACGGACCTAAAAATAGGGCTTGGAGGTGGCTGGATGCAGCGCTGGATGTGTGCTGTGGACACAGAAGTAGGATGTCCTAGGCAGGATATCCTGATAAAACAGCCACTTCACTTTGGGATAAACCTTTAACCTCTGGAGAGGGAGGGGACACAGTAACAGTCTGCCTTCTGCGAATCCATGGATGCTTTGCAAATACACGAGCACTGTTCTTTCCTCCAAGGATCAGCATCTGCTGCTGAAAGAGATGCACAAGAAGAAAACCTGGCATGATAAATAGCTCTTGCATCTTCCAAATCACTTTGCTCTCAGCTGAGACGAGAAGTATGGGGCTTCACAGGTACTCATTTGCTAGCAGGCTGTGTTTACGTGATGGATAAGCAAGCAGTAATGAAACCCGTAGATATGTCTATAAAGGCTGGTGCATAAACTGGTCTTGCCTTTGCCCTCCTGAGGATGTTGACCAACGGATTTAAGTAACTGCCCCTCCACTGACCACAGGACACTTCAGGTCAAGGATCCTCTTCTCCGTCCTCAACGCTGCTGTCGTGAAGCACCACTTCACGGCACGGGAGTGCACTCAGGTCCCCGTGATCAGCATCGCTGCCAGCACGGAGAAACCCCGGCAACTGCGCGGCCGGCAGAGCCGGTGGGCTCAGATACTGTGGGGAAGGATGCACGCTTGATCTCAGATCCCGAGCTGGCGACTTACTCTACAATTAAATGTTATAATAGCTTCCTTCTTTCATTTCTCTTCCACAGTTATGTTTCTGTTAATTTTGTGGGGTCATAGGACCAATTACAGAGAATAGATGAACAGAGCAAGAATAGTTCTATTTATACATTACCTACAAAAGAAAGGGAAAGATGCCAACAGCCCTATTGTCTTCGCAAGCCCTGGACCATAAGATGTGACACCGTATATCAAGTAAAACTGTTCAGCTGGAAATGAGGCAGCTCATAATAAGTTACACTACAATATATGCTTGCCAGTTTTTAGCAATTCAGAAAGAAGGTGGTCATGCTTAGCAGGCAGTAAAAGAACTAGAAATTATATATATATGCATATACATATATGGGAAAGGAATTAAAGGAGGCAAAAAGAAAAAAGCAATTGGGAATGATGCACATTATGGTTTTTTTTAAACAATGGTATTTTGGGAAAATCTCCACCTTAAACCATCATATTATTTCAGAAATAAAGTCCAAATCCTTAGCTTTAGCCTATAGCCTCGATAGTCTGAGGCTAACCAAACTTCCAAGAAAATGAAGGAAAATTACTACCTTCCAGTAACTTACACTGGCACAGTTTCAGTTTTCCTTTAGCGAGCACTTATTGGAAGATTTTTGCTTCTGTATTTTATAGTTTTTAGCAAGCAAATGGCAAGTGACTGTGGATAAAAGCAAAAGCAGCTCGACCGAAGGACACCGCCACCTAACACAACTCCTGAGCAAAAAGAAGGAAAGAAATCCGCGTCCGAGGTCTCTATCGCACAGCAGTTGGATCAAACGACGTCATCGCCTTCCCAGTTGTTTTAACGTCATTAGCTGTACACGTTTTGTGTGGTGAAGAGAAACAAAATACAGGATTTCCTGTTCTGCAGCCACTGTACTGGGCTGCAGATGCCGGCAGGATTCCAGCCCTCCGAAAACATGTGGAAGTTTAACGAGGAGTCGCTGGGGGTGGGATTGCTGCGAAAATCGGTGGGAAATAAAAGCAGAAAGCTCGCTCCTTCTGCTCTCTAGCATGGATGTCACCCCCCAGAAGGATGGCAGTCACGGGAAGGTAAGCTTGATTTCTGCTGCGTGTTTTCTTCAGTAGGTTGAAGCTATCGCAGTTTTGAGCAACGTTATCACTCTTTTTTTAGTTCTTCAAGAGATCTTATCAGGCAGAGGCTGGTGCAACATCCTCAGCAGCTTCTGAGTATGCCTACGTATTTCTGTCTCGCTCAGCTCCGAGGGGTGGGTGAGTGGAGCTCGGAGCATCCAAGCAGGCTGCCGTGTGCGGCAGCACACAGGGAAAGCCTGTTTTACCCAAAATACTTCCATTTTGTCATTACTGACAGAAGCTGCCATAACCCATCAGCTCTGTTTACGTGTTTCCTATTAGTGCCTAGATTAAACAAACAAAGTTATTGTTTAAAACACAAGTGCCAGAAAGCCTCTACTACTTCAAATCAGGAGCTTGTTTAAAGCCAGAAGTGGCTTTTTTTTTTTTTTTTTTCCTTCTTTCCCCTAGACTGCTTTTCCCTCCAGCATCCCAGGCTTGAGCAGGGCTGAAGGGAGGCAGCTCTGCCCCGGCCCCCCCAGCTGCACCCCGGCTCTGGGGCTCCCGAAGCCGGGGGCTCTCTCCAGCCGCGCCTGGAGCGCAGCTTTAGCCCGGTTTGTCCAACCAACCCATGGAAAAGATGAGGGCGAGTTTGCCAGTGAATCCGGGAGTAGTAAATGCGATACCGCAGCAGTGTAGGGCTGGGTGGGGCGCAGAGTGATTCAGAGTAGCCAGGCGATTTCCAATAACGACAGCCACATACGCCTCTGGGAACAGATACTGCTAACATACTCAGAAAAAGAAACATGGGTGTTTTAATAACCTCCTAATTAATTGCAAAGTTACCTGATGTTTAATGAATTGCAGTGCTACATCCACAACCAGTGGTCTTACCCCTCTGGCAGTGATACCCGTCTTCCCTCTGTAATTTCAGCATGCAGCTGGATAAAACTCAGCTTTACCAGTTAAAAAACCCCCCCACCTCCCCAGCTCCTGCCCATGTGTAAGTCCGTGCGTGGATGAAATAGGAAAACAATCAAGGAACGGCAGGGAGTATTTCGTACAAGCTTTATAAAGTCGCTGAACAAAACCCCTGCCAAAGCCCAAGGGAGCATCTCTGCCCCGGCACCGGCGTCGCTGACGGAAGTGCACGGGGGGAGCTGGAGGGGCTCGGGGCAAGGTGCAGGCAGGAGGGGAGGCTCCTCACAGAGTGAAAACTGAAAAATAATAGTAAATAAGAAAATCCGCTCTTTCAGGAAGCATTGTAGTGAATGAGCACTGGCCTGAACCCAGACCGGCGGCAGCTCGGCGGGGAGCTCCCCGCTGCTTTCTTGCCAGGTGCCCTGACAAGCCCTGTCACCTAAAAACTGAAAGTGTCAGGTACCAGGAGCGACACCCGGCCGTCCCGATGAGAAATAGGCACTCCCGGGCTCCCAGGGAAAGCCAAAACATGGAGAAAACCAGCAAGGAGGCTCCCCGTGGTCACGTCTGCAGGGACAAGGTTTAGGATTTGGGCTGAGATGCGTGGCAGGGACACTGGGCACTCTATAATCCTTTTCATAAGCCCAGACTAGCAAGTGCCATCTCTGCCACTGGAAGGCTGTGACAAGAGCTGGGAATAGCCGCGTTCCCCACGCTCCCCGGCAGTTTTCCCCTCCCTATTTTCTGCAGGGATGTGAAGACAAGGTGTCCTGCCACTACTTTTCCAGGGTTAAACAGACTTGGTGCAAAGGGCACCGGCCTCGTGGGTTTTCAGGTGGGCGAGGAGCACGTGGGGATGCTGCATGGACCGAAGGGTTTTCTTTCCAGCTGACCCCTCGTGCCAGATATCCCCGCTCCCCTGCCTGCTGCCCCGTCCCAGCAGAGAAATGAGCAACCTCTGACCCAGGGCTGCCGGCTCAAGCATAGTCAGCAGCCAAAAAGTGCATTAGCCCAGCAGCCCGCCTGCAGCCGGGGTTTCACTTCAGCCTTGCTTTTTTGCAGCCTAAACCCTGGAGAAATAAGCAAATGGGAGAAGGCAGTTTGGCAAGAGCTCAGCTCAGAAAGCAGGGCATAAGCATCGCACGTGCACAGAAATGTGGGTAAATGCACCGACCCTTCTCACGTCAGAGGTACAGCGGCCGGGCAGCCAGCCGAGAGGCTGCCGGCTATATTTTCTATCTCAATATATCCGTATACGTGTATAACCTTCCTCCTGAAACTGAAAACGTGGCAACCCCTCTGAAGATCTGCCTAGGTGAGGAGGAACAGGGTAGAGGAGCCTTCACCCTGCGCCTCAAAGCAATGCCAGGCTCTGCGCAGAAGCCTGGTCCCCACCGCGGGCAATTAGCTTTTAGACATCCACCCCTGTGGCAGACGCCAGGCTCAGGGCTGTGGGAAACAGCACCACTGGCTGCTGCTTAATTAAATATCACTATCGAGGGGCTCGGCGGCAACGGCAAGAGGTGCTCAGGGCTCTGCCAGATCAGGCTCTGGTCTCCTGAAAGGGAAGGGCAGGCTGCCTGACACCTTGCAGGCAGCTACAGGCTCCATTTCCAAGGGGAAGATTGCACCGTTTTGTTGCAGATGATGCTACAGGCCCTTGGTTTGTAACCCACTGCTGCCGAATCGCCTCTTCCCAAAAAAGTGGACCATTTCCTTGCAGGCTCTGCTCACGAACGGCAAAATCCATCACCTCTGAGAGCTGTGCAAGCTCCTGTGAGCTCCTCCTGACCCACTGATACCCTCAGCACTGGCTGGATGAGGTGAAATGGGTAAATGGATGAAAAGAATTTCTGCTCTAACTAAAAGACAGATGTATTTATCTTCCTTCATGTCCTGAACTGTTGCTGGAGGATAATTTCTGTTGCTACAACACGATGCCTGCACAGTGTGCTATGAGTGCCAGAATTGAGTTAGCAGGACCAGCAGAGCAACTGGCATGTGTTTGGCCAGCTATTAGCTTATAAATCCAGCCTTAAATCTGGAGCCAGAGCTCTGATAGATCTGTCTGCACCTCTCCCACCGGCCTCTGCTCCGGTCGGCTGCCTGCCAGCACCATCATTTGCTGATGCTAATTATTGCCCTCGCTGCCGATTCACATTGGACCACTGCATGGATCTGAAAAGACGGTGTCTAGATCCATTTAAAGTCCCTATTTATTTACAGTCCCACCAAAATGGCTTCTAGATGTATCGGAGAGCAGCAATTTGATGGGAGTTTGACAGAAAACTGTATGCAGTAAAAATGGTCTTGAAAAACCCCAGGGAGCTGAAGAAGCTCTCTGGCATTAGCAATAAAGACATTAACGCTACGGAGCTCAATTGCAATGTCACTGTAATTGTGGCATCGCCTGAGGGGGTGGCAGGGTATGAAATCCTGCAGAGCACATCTGAAAGGAGCTGCGTGGAAGAAGCCTGGGATCGCTGCCTGTACGCAGGGTCTGGCCCTGCACTCTTCCCAACACCCCCCCCACACACACCTTGCACATACACCTGCGCACACACACTGTACACACACCTACACGCAACTTATTCTTCTGTACTGAAGCACATTTACTCCACGTGGGGAAATACTGGGAAGGTTTTGGCTTCACAGCATCTGTTTTTACTCCCTACAGAAACCCTCCATCCGCCTTAATCACCCCATGAGCAAAGAAAGTCAGCCGAGATGGAGAGCAACGCGTCCTCCGGGAACTGTACCGATCCCCAGATGTCCTTCCAGTCCACCCTGTACGCCACCACCTACACCCTCATATTCATCCCCGGCCTCCTGGCCAACAGCGCTGCCCTGTGGGTCTTGTGCCGCTTCATCAGCAAGAAGAGCAAAGCCGTCATCTTCATGATCAACCTGGCCGTGGCCGACCTGGCTCACGTCCTCTCGCTGCCCTTACGGATGTATTACTACATAAACCACACCTGGCCATTTGGAAGTTTTCTTTGCCAGCTGTGCTTCTACCTGAAGTATCTCAACATGTACGCCAGCATTTGCTTCCTCACCTGCATCAGCATCCAGCGGTACCTCTTCCTCCTCCACCCCTTCAGAGCCAACGACTGGAGGCGGCGGTACGACGCAGCCATCAGCGCTGCCGTCTGGCTCTTCGTCGGGGCAGCGTGCTTACCCCTGCTCGTGGTGAGGAGCCCAACCTTGTCAAACAGCACAAACACGTGCTTCTCAGACCTGGGGGTGAAGCAGCTGAGCCCAGGAGCCTCCATTGCGCTGGTGACGGTGGCGGAGCTGTTTGGGTTTGTCATCCCCTTCGGCATCATTGCCTGCTGCACTTGGAAGATGTGGCAGTCCCTGCGGGAGTGTCCAATGCAGCTGCAAAACACCAGCGAGAAGCAGAAGGCTTTGCGCATGGTCTTGATGTGCGCGGCTGTCTTCTTCATCTGCTTCACCCCCTACCACATCAACTTCCCTTTCTTCATGATGGTGATAGAGAACATCATCCAGGACTGTACCGTTCACAGGAGCACACTCCGCTTCCACCCCATTTCCCTCTGCCTGGCGAGCCTCAACTGCTGCCTGGACCCGGTCCTCTACTACTTCATGACCTCCGAGTTCCAGGACCAGCTGCTGCACCACAGCTGTGCCACCCTGCGGGCTTGGTTCATGCGCCACAGGAGCAGCTTCTCCGTCACCGAAACCAGCCATAACATTCGTATGAAGAGAAATCTTCCACGCTTTAAGTTTCGGTCTCTTCCCAAGTTCTTTGGCCGAATAAACAGCATGGAAATCCCCCCCGTGCCACCCGACGAGCTTCTGCTGGAGTCCATCTCTTGAAACATAAGCCATTTCTGTCCACGTAGGTGCTTCTCATAGCTTGAGTGAAGATTGCATTAGGCCTCCAAATAAGTCTTGAATTACCCTTGTGTGCAACAGATACCAGGATCTGACCTAGAAGGATATTTTGATGCAAAAAGACTTGCTGGTTGCATTGCTGCTGCTGGGGAGTGTTTGCCTTACAGTGTTCTTCATCGCGATATTGTTAAAATACCCAAAACAGCTGTCGTCGATGCCAGTACTTCTCCCATGCTGAACTGCAGCCGGGTTCGGGTCCCTCTCACTTCTGTTGTTTCAGTGCTTCTACATATTTGTCATTTTTTAAAATCCTTCTGAATACTGAGTTGTAAGCGGGCGGCTCAGCCTCAGCGCAGCTCAGGGAGGTAGCACTGGGGAAGTTTCAGCCCTGACCGCAGCTACCTGCGGCCCGTGATGATTTACAGCATCCACCATGCTCGTGTGAGGCTCTAGATCAGGACAGTTCGTTATCTCCATGTAAACTGAACCTCTTTCCGTTGCAAAAAAACCCAAACCCCAGTCATCTGAACCTAATCTAGGCTAATCTGGACTGCAAGACTATAACTTTACCAACATATATCAAGCAAAGAGTATTAACCTATATCCACATCAGTGTTAAAGGGAGTTTTCAAACAAACTGGGGTCAGCTCACGCTATTGAAAAAGGCACCCAGAGCTGAGCCAGGGAGTCCGCCTGGCTCCCGGGAGCTATGGGATGCTCAACTGATTATGGGGGGATGAATACTTGGAAGACAGGCTGTGACTGGATATGCCACAAGCAAAGAGGAGGAAGGTGAAGGATGTCTCCCAGGGCACGTCTGCTTGCAGAGACCCGGGGCGAGCCGCAGAAGGGAGGACTAGTAGCTGGCGTTGCTGTCTCTTGTGTCGTTACTAGGAGTCTTGCGTTATTTGGCATTTTGCTAAAGCCTGTGGTCATAGATTAAGATGTTACCTAAGCCTCTCAGTTTTGCTTTAAAAACCAGAAAAGGTCCCAGCCCTCGCTGGGTACCAAGACAAGTTTACAAAACTGACCCAAGTGCATCCTTAAGGCTTCAAATTTGGGAGGAAATAAAATGATCTCAACACGTATTTTGGCATCACGGGTATTATTTTAAGTGCTTGTAAATAGTCTCCTTACGCACCACGTCTGCTTTCAAAGCAAGGGTACAACCTGCAGAGCGGGGGACCCCGGTTTGGGGCTCAGAGAGGCCCCCTTGCCACCGCAGCCCCTTGCACAGCAGCCAGCGCGGGGGTTGCAAGGTTTCCTCCTTGTGGGCTAAGGCATCAACGACTGCAATGCCAAAAAACCCTCGGGGAATTATATAAGTAAACGTAGGCAGAGGGAGTTTGATAGAAAACAGCTTTGCTGATGATTGGATGCACATTTCCAACCCATGCAGCGTTTCTGGGAAGCACAGAGCAGGCGGTGGTTTACCCTCACATTGCCAAGGCTGGTCTTCGAAAGGCGAGGGGAGATCCAGACAACCTGGAGGAATTTGCTTTGGTACTCACAGCGTGCCAGAGACGGGCAGAAAACACACCGCCCTGCAGCTCTGTCCCAAATCTCCTCCTCTCACAAAAAACCCACAACAACAAAAGGACACATGTTCTTTGTTTGCTTGAGGGGGGGGGGGGTGCGCGAGTTTTCAGGGCTGAAAAAAGCTGCTTCAGATGGCACAAACCCAGCAGCGTGTGCAGGCAAAACAAGAAGCCCAAGCAAAACCTCGCCGATGCCGTGGCTGGCAAGACCTGGCACAGACAGGACAAGTCACACCACCAGCACCTTAACCGGGAGCATGGTTTTAGCCTGCGGGTGTCTTTCAGGAACGGTACAACCCTGAGTAGCTGGGGTGGACATCCAGGTAGCCCTCAATAACCACAGGTTATTTATAAGTCCTGCTGACTGACCACAAAGCCCAAATTGCGGCTCCGACCTTACTGGCAGCGCCAGCTCCAGGTTTCCCAGTAGCACCAGTTACCGGTGGGACTTTGCCGGTTCGTTTTCAGATTGCGCAGCTTTTCTACAATTTCTGCAATGCAGCTTCCCCCGTCCAAAAAGAAAACAGGAAAAAGAAAGCAAAACAAGAACTTTTACTAATCTGCCACTCAGAGACACAGCAGCAGCCCTTACCCGGGCTGCCCCTGCCGCCCCTCGGGCTTGCCTGCACCGCAGGTTGCGTTGGAAATACAGCAGAAAAATCCCTTTCTGGGTTATACGCACAGCGAGGATTTTGCTGGGTTTTACCCAAACCAAACCCTGAGGAAATATCCTTTTCCAGTGCAGACTGGTGCTTTCTGCCCTTTGGAGGCCACGAGACACCTGCCAGCCCTCCTGTTTTATGACAGCCCACCAAGACCCGCTACCACAAACACCCTGGCTGGGCACCAGGACCCAAACCACGGGGATTTGGGGTCAGCGGGAGCTCTGCTGCCCGGATGCTGCAGCGAGGCGGGGACAGATGGAGAGGGATGCTGCTGGTCCCCGGCGCAGAGACGCAGGAGCAGCGGGTTTCACCAGTGGTAGTTCAGGTACCTCGCGGGGCAGCAGGTCAGCACGGGCTGGGGGATGTCTGGCTCTGCGGTGCTCCTAAGATTTAGGTACAAAGCTGCCACACTGAGGATTTGTTTTGCCGAGGCCAAGATGTGAGCTAACTTCTCACAAGGGAAAAGCTCAAGGTTGAAGAGAAGGGAGAGCAAGGGACGGGGAGCTGACACGTGGGGGAGGAGAGAACAGGGGGAATTAAGATCTTTTCAGGATTTCTTTCTCAAAGCCATTACCTGTGGGCATTAAACCTTTTATTCACACGGCAAAATCAGCCAGTAATAACACCACCACTGCACTTTAGCCTCATTAATTTCGAGGTAATGTATTACAGACCCTGGCCATGCTCTCGTGAGCAGGACCAGTGGCAACAGCCTCAAGAGCACGTCCCTTAACCAGGGCACTCTCATTCCCACGTACCATCCTCAGC
>NW_008825073.1:4048438-4050223 GCF_000699105.1 Pygoscelis adeliae | reverse complement strand
TCCGATGGAAGAGTACGTGGCACAACGCTCTGGCCTCAGCCAGCCTGAGAGCTCAGGCCGATAAGCCACTGGTTGATGATTTTGGCTGTGATTATTTCCTCCCCAGCGAGGCGTGCTGGCAGGAGGGCTTCCGAAACGCCCTCACAGGAAGGGCAGGGAGAGCAGCAAAGCGGGCAGCTCAGCCGGACCTCTGCTGGCACCGACGACAACCGCATATCCTGAGCTTTTCACCTGCAATTAATTATTCTATATAGCTTAATCCTTTACAACTAGCTTAATCCTTTACAACTAGCTTAATCCTTTACAACTAGCTTTGACTAGAACTGCTTAGTTGCTTTTATATATGTGTCCATCCACATACACACACAACCCCGCAGACATACTACACTTACATATAGCTAAAATGATGCAGTACTTGGGAATATCCAAGAAGACGTCTCTTGTGCACAGCCCTTTCTAGGGCACCGCAAGGAGGGAGGGATGGTTGCTTTTCTCTTTGCTAAAAATACCTTTTTCTTCCCTCCATGACCACATGCTCCCAGTCCAGCCCCAGAAAAGTGACTTTGCCTCTGGAAAACCACTCAGCCTCAGCTCTCGGCAGAGCTCGCACCACCTATCTGGTAGCGAGACTCAGACTCTCATGATTTTTGGCACAGTGCTACTAGCTGCCACTGCTGGCAACGAGCTGCTTCTCCCATCCACCTCGCACCGAAGAGAGGGGAAAGTGCTGCGCCTGGCAAAGGAACAAACACAACAACTTCAATTCCGAGTGCAACCTAAACACACAGAAAGCAAATTTTGCTGCTTCAAACCAACCCGGGCCAGGGAGCGGTTTTCCAGACAGGCATGATTTCATCAGACCTGACTCCAATTTTGATTCACGGGCTCAGCCAGCAACACCCTGTGAAGCCCAAGTCACTGGTGTTCAACGGGACAACACCATTTTAGAGACCCAGGGCCGTCCGTCAGTCCCTCGTGCACCACAGGGTCCTGTTCATGGCACAAGGGAAAGGTTTTGGGAACTCTGCCTCCATGCCACAGCCGCGTTCAGCGCTGTAAGGGTTAGCTCTCCCCCGAGAAAGTCAAAGCCTCAAACTTGCCGCAGTCAGCAAGTCCTTTCCAGCAGGCATTGCCACGACCTCAGTCCTGCTCCTCTTAACGGGGGATTTTTGTTTTTTTAAAGAAAATTTCCCTGCTGTAGGTGGACAGGGCAGGCACTGAGGCTGGGGAGGAAAATCCAGAACTCTCTAACCCCCGGCGCAGTGAAAGCAGCACAGCTGCATCCCTGGCTCCATTGCGAGCCCTGCTGATGCTGGGAGCTGCAGGCGAGAGCCCGGCACGTCCGCGGGCAGCGGGGCTGGGGCCCTGCGCCTGCTCCCCCTTTGCAAACATGCTCCTGCCTGGTGCGTGCCCTTCCCCGGGCTCCTCCTGGGTCACCACCAAGCAAAGCATCACCAGCCATGTCGAGAGAAGACAGACGCGCAACCTACGCTCAGGAATTACTTCTATTAAAGACTGTCAGTGCAGACCAGAAAGACCTTAGCTGTTTCTGTCTGAAGATCTCCTACACGGTCACGAGGCACAAGCTTAGACGAAAATTTCCAATTTTTATAAGATAAAAATGTAAGTATGAGATAAAAATATAAGTAATATAAGAGAAGAATATAAGTGTTAGATAAAGTTTTATCTTATACTGTAAAATAACTGCTTTGTGATTTGGTGCCCAGCTCCGAGTTCTCCTGGTTTTTGGTGGCCTAAACTATGGCAGGGTTGGGGGGGGGCCAG
>NW_008825073.1:4046298-4048386 GCF_000699105.1 Pygoscelis adeliae | reverse complement strand
GGCTGCCGGTAAAAGCGAGCTGGGGAAGGTGCCCTCGGGTTCCCACCCACGCACCCCGAGAAGGGGCTGAGCCGGCACCGCCGCACGCGACAGCTCCTGGAGTGACGGGAAACGGGATGGATGCTGGCAGCGATGCACGCCGGCTGCATGCAGAGCACGGCATCAGCAAAACAGGATATGGTTATGCTCTGAAAGGTGTTTCTGAAACAAAAAGTCTATCTGTACAGTAAATACACTTGCTGCCCCGAGCGCAGGCTATGCTTTCTTATAAATAGGTTAGCTTCTGCAGAAATGAAAGTGCAAAATTGAGCATCCATCACGCATTTGATTAGGAAAAGAAAAGAAAAGAGATCATCTTCAGGGCCCAGGTGCTGTTCAGCCACGGGGGGGTGGTACTGCTGTTATTCTTGGTACTGGCCTCAACTCTGCTGTCTATTAGAGTGGTGTCCAAGCCATCCCCCGCAGCCCCACAGTCCCCTCTGCAGAGGCAGGCGGGTGCCAGGGTCACGCAGGGAAAGGCTGGCGGGGCAGGGGCAGAGCCTAGGGACTGCCAGGTTTCACATCACATGATTTTGGGGTGAGCGGGGAGGAAATAAAAGGTTTTTCTTTAAATCACTACAGCGAAAACACTTTGCAAAGCATGAGCGCGCATGGCAGAGGCAGCTGCCGGGAGGTGCTGGCAAGCACGGGGAAAGCTTTGCATCCCAGATCCCGCTGCAATTACGGAAACGCTCCAGGACTAACGTGAACCGAGCTGGCATCCTCCACCGAGGTCTCAGCACGCCTCCCAGGAGACCGCAACAGCAACAAGCCCCATTTAAGCAATAAACCCCAAACCTCCGCTGCTTCTAGTCCAAAAGCATCAGCAGACTAATCCATCCCCGCACCCAAGGGGACAACTCTGCGGTGAAAATCCCACAGTGCTGAAAGCTCTGGCTCCCACACAAGATTAATTAAGGCACATTAAGCAATCAGCAGGCTTCAAAAAAAGGCTAGAAGCTTTAACTAGTAGGAGTATTAACCGCTGAAACAGGCAAGCGCCCGCATGTTTCAGGAGGTGCAAGCTGCAAAGCCCCAGCGAGGAGCTGCGCCACCGCAGGGATGGCAAACCTGGCGCGCTGTGAGGCTGTAAAAGCCCACCATGTGCCCAAGAGATTAATTTCCTATAAACCACAGTGAGAAGAAGTACACAGAGCTACAGAACCCTGCTATAAGCTGGAATTGTTATACGAGAAATCAATACTGCTTTAAAGGAGTAGGTGTCACTGAGACCCTGGTACCTGCTGCGAGCACGTGATGCTGGGGGGGGGGGACAGTGCAGCGGGCCGCGCTGCCTGGCCCCTGGGCACCTGTATGGCCCTTCTGCAGAGCTGCGACCCTCTCCACAAGTCATGCTGCCAAATAAGTCCTGGTCTCCCGAGCAGACATGCAAGAAAAATGAATAAATGCAAATTAAAAAGTTGGGAATAATTTTAGGTTGAATTGCTAGGGAAATGGTTTCAAAAAAGTCATTTTTTTCAAAATAACCAATTGAATCAAGAATCCTTGATCCCTCTTGATCATATATTTTTTTTTTTAAATACTTCTCGAGCTAGAGTCCCCAGACGGCTAACTACAGAAGTGCTACTTTTCAAAGTCATGAAATCGCTGAGCGTAGGCAGGCAAGCGAGCAGCCTGTGCCGCGGCCAGCGCTGCCCTCTGCCGATGGCCACCGCCCGCCGAGCACCCAGCGGGTGCAGGGGCCTGGAGCCGGGGGGCCACGGTGATGGGCGACACCGCCTCGTGGCACAAGCGTTCATTTGGAAGAGAAGAGTCCTCGGCTCTGGCCCTGGTTTGCTCCGCACGAGCTGCAGAAATCCACTGAATAAGAAGATAATGACCGTGGAGAACCTCCTGCTTTTGGGGGAAGCCCAAACCAGACCGTGATCAGCTTCAGTGCAGCTTTCTGAAGCCCCTCCCGAAGCGCTGGGTGCAGGGACCTGCAGCGCAGGGGTAAAAGCGTCCAGATGAGAGCGAAGGAACCTTTCCCAGAAACCTGGGGAAGGGAGAGGAAAAATAACCACTGCGGCATCTCGCTTCAGCCGCCTC
>NW_008825073.1:4043541-4046226 GCF_000699105.1 Pygoscelis adeliae | reverse complement strand
GCAGCGGGGGAGGCTGCTGGAGAGACAGCAGCCTCGCAGCAAACGGCAACTGCCGTGCCGCGGCGGCAGTTTCCAAAACACCCCGAAACCAATAGCGCCTTTGTGTGTGTGTGTATATATTTATATATAACCACAAAAAAAAAAAAGAAAGAAAGAAAAAGGGTCAGGTCCAGCTCGGACCCACAGGCAGGAGGAGCAGCAGAGAGAGCGCTGCCGGCTGGGGAGGGCCCCGCTCCCCTCCCGCGCGGGCACGGGCTGCTGCTCTCGGCAGTTGCACTTTTGCTTTGCACGTCGAGAGGGGTGGGGACCCGCGGCTGGCACCCACGGGGTCACACCAGAGCAGCCTGCTGAGACGGCAAAGGTAGGACTGATATTCTTTTATCCCCGGTTACCTTTGGTTCAGGCTAATGGGTTTAAATCATACTTCTTGCGATTATTGCAACATAGACTCGGTGCCTCTTCTTACTCGCGCTAGAAGTACCGAGAGGGGATGGGGACACCCGCCCAAGAGGCAGGAGGGTGCAGCGTTAACCACCGACCCCCGTGAATCTCCAACAGTAAACGAGTAGAAGCCAGGAGATGCAGGCTAAGCCCGGGTATGGGTGAGGAGCTGATATCTCCATTTATCAGAAGAGCGAGCCCCTGTAAGTGCTCGTGAGATGCTCTGTGTATCCGAGGGAAAGGAGGCTTAAGCCAAAATGGCCAGCCATGAAGTTTCAAACCATATTTTCTGTTACTGTTAGGTGAGCACCAAGAAGCTGCTTTTAAGAATAACACCAACCGCGGCAATTCTTAACCTTTGCAAAACCCACAGCTGCTTGTGAAGGGACTTGTCTGTAAGTGGACTTTTTGAGGCTGTACAGCCCCGTCTCCACAAGCACGGGGATAACTGGTCTGATTTACTCATTACTGCGAGTCTCACTTGGGTCCTTCTCGCTGTATTTGTCCAATGGGTTTTCTTAAATGGTCTGTTCCTCACAAGAGGCAGTACGCTGACTTTCCACTGGCAATTTTCCACCGGGGGAGAGGAGGAGGCAGGGTTATCTGTGCCACCAGCACTGCTCACAGCCCGGTGAGCGCAGGCACGTGGCTGCACGTCCCTGGGGGGCGGGCGCTGACAGTTTGGGTGGAAAACTCGCAGCTTTGGTGCTCGTTACTATGCACATCTACCTGGGATATCGGGACATCGGGGTGTGCCAGGAAGGGAGAAGAGGGGTGGGGGATTGGGCTAATACACAACACTGCTGCTCCAGGTTTATTTTCCCTTTTTAATCAGGATAAAAATATTAACAAGGGAGGACAAGAGTTTTGCAAAGGATTAAAAGGCAAAAGCAGCGTATTTCACATGGCATCGAACCCGAGCATTTATTTTTTCCCCGCGTATTCTTTTTAACCAGGATAAATATTAACAAAGGAGGACAAGAGCTTTTGCAAAGGATTAAAAGGCAAACAGCAGCGTATTTCACATGGCATTGAACCGAGCATTTATTTTTTCCCGCATATGCTTGGAATTTACCCAGCCAAAATCCCCCTGGTGTCCCCGGCTGCCTGCTTGCCTCACCACCCACCGGCACGCAGCCGGCCCCTCAGCGCCGCAGCCCAGCCCCTCTTCCCCGTGAGCTCCCCCAGGGCTCCAGCCCCACAGCCCCTTCCTAGAATTTCAGGGCCAGAGGGGGAGTCTCCCTCGAGCAGATGCCGGCAGCTCGGCCGCTCCTCCCAGCATGGACACGGGCAAGGCAGAGGGCAGGCGTGCCACGGAAACACTCAGTTACCTTAATAATGAGCAAATGAGAAATTAATGAAAGAACAAATAGAAAGAAACCTTTTCATTCCGCTGTGCCAATGCCCCACAGTCCTAACCTGTAAGATCTTGGCTGCTTCGCTGCTTTTTCCCCTGGAACAAACATTCACCACCTTTAGTGACTCATGTTTCAGGTAACCACAGAAATGGGATGGGATGAACAGGCGCTTGCTCTGGTACTCTGCAACTGAGTCAAAATGAAAAAGCTGGTCTCATCTGTGTCGCTTCGCAGACACAGCATTAGCAAATTTATTCCGGCAACTCAGTACGTCTGGTGCGTGGTGCGGAACAGAGGCTGGGCGAGGGGAGGGATGCTCTGGAATCCACCGGTACCCGGGCTGGGAGGTGCCGGGGACGGGGCCCCGGAGGTGCCCGGGTTGGGGTAAGGCAGGCAGGGATCGCAGGGGGCCGGGGTTTCTGCTGTGTCAGGACAAACACAGCAAAACACAGGAAGCCCCAAGGATGTCTAACATAAGCACTGCGGCCGCTGTGGGCAGATGCTACCAAAGAGGAGATAAGAGAGAAATCTCCACAGTGAGCACAGCAAGAGGCAACATCGCTCCCATGGAAGAGGATATAAAACCCAAATGTCTGCCAGAAAACTGCTTCAAGGGAGAAAAGCCTTCATCCTCCCCTGACATTTTTTAAAAGAACTGAAGAGCAACCCTATGTAGCGATCAGTTTACATTTCTATCATTTCTATTTTCAGTTAATACCTATTAATTACTACTACTAGTAATCTCTGCCAAAACAGGACAGCAGCGCTTCCGGTGACATAGAAAACAAGTGGTTGCTGGGAGAAGCCCAGCACAGGTCACGGCTGCCCTGCTCCGGCCCCCGGGCCAGCTCCCACGTCCCCACATCCCCCGACGACCGCACAGGGA
>NW_008825073.1:4013476-4043489 GCF_000699105.1 Pygoscelis adeliae | reverse complement strand
AAATTTCTGTTTGAAATTGCCCCTGTGCACATACTCCTTCTATTTTAGGCCACAGAGGAGGAAAAATAGAAGAGACGTCCCAGCCAGCAGCACACCCAAGCCTCCCCCTGAAAGGGTAAGTCAGCAGATGACCCGAGGGGCAGCACCCGCTGTTGCTCTGCCCGTATCACCTCTGCCACAGGCGTTACAGGTTCTGATAGCGTAAGTACCAGCCCCACACCAAACACGGGGTGCCTACGCACCCACTGCTCACCTGGGCCAGCAGCAGTCCTTGCAAGAATGGTGCTCGGTGGCAGGATCCAGCCAGGCTGATCTCTTACCCTGGTTCTGGGAGGAGCAGGAGGTGTTGGGCAGCATCCTAGGTCCCCTAAGGACCTGAGCTCCAAGAGGGGACTGGGCATGATGCTGCAGCAGGGGCAACACCTACAAACAGTGCCCAGCCACGGGCTGCTTTCCCCCAAACTTGTTTAAGAGGCTCTCCTCCACCGAGCTGGGTTTTAAGAGCTGCTGTGGCTTTGCTTCCTGGGGTAAACCCCACAGGATTTGCTAACGAGGGTCCTGGGTTGACCCGGGCAGTTATAACCACCCTCAGGTGAGGAGCCTGAGTACTCATGGAGGCTGTGATGGGCTCTGGCGTGGGCACGGAGCAGAGCCCAGCAGCCCGCAGGTGGTGTGGCTGTGACTGCTCCCACATCCCCAGCTCCTGCGCTTGTTCATATGGAGTGTATGGATATACGGCTCCCCTTCGGCATATAGAAAATACTTGACGCAATACGTGCCCAGATTTAACAAGCGTTAACAAGCCCTGGTTGTAAAGGTTGGCTACAAAACTTACCTGGTGTTTCTGACTCATTAAGTTACAAATGAGAAGCCTTCACCCAGCGCCCTGACGTGGCTGACCCGGGGGGTCTCCTTGGCAAAACAGGGGGGAAAAACCGTTCAGGGGAAGAAGGAAGCCGCGCCTGGGGACAGTCTCGCACCTACTGCCACAGCCAGCCCCCTGCGCCGAGGGGAAGCGAGCAGAGCACGCGAAACAAAATTTCCTCTTTCTGGAGCTTTTTTTAGCATCCTGCTGTTTTTTACATAGCACATTTGGCTGAATTTTGCAATGTTACTGCTCGGGATTTCCAAGGCGCAGGTTCTCACATTGCCGTGTTTTTACCCACACGTCGAGGGTGGCCGCGCTCGCAGGGGTGTTTCTGGGTGCCCTGGGCGAGCACCCTCGCTGCTCCTCGGCTTTAGCTGGGCTTCCTGGGACCCCTCGTGCTGCGGGTCTACAGCCGCAGGGAGAGGCAGAAGGTGCTGGAAGCGCATCCCTTGGCCCGGGGCCGGGCTGGAAGGAGCAAAGGGAGGCATTGCAGGAAAATTGCTGTGCAGTGGGGATGGGGAAACGCAGGCACTGGGGGGGGGCAGCAGGAAAAATGCTAGTGTGCACACGTGTGTGCACTGGGCTCTGAACAGACAGATGGGCTGGGACTGCACCTCGTCCTTCCCTTTGCATGTCTCGTGGCCCAGCAATGGAGGTAGGGTGGATTTACCCACCCAGGAACGCAGCCAGAGGAAAAGGAGCATGATTCAGCCTCCCTGACTGGGTGATAGGAGCCCCTGGGCAAGAGATGAGAGGAAAGACAAGCTTGTTTAAAAAAAAAAATAAAAATTAAACAAATCACTGGAAGGAAGAGCTGGGTGACGCGGGTTTAGGGCTTTATCTTGCAAACGCCCCTGTAGGTGCTCCCCAGCCAGGCGTAGCCCAGCCCGAGCAGTGCTCATGGGAGCGGTGCCAGCCGGGCACATGCGCATCTGCAGGAGCGGGACACCTGCATGGGCAGCGAGTGATGGCACCGCAAAGTCACCCAAGCTCCTCGCTGCTGGCGTTTCAGAGCAAACTTCAGGCCAGAAGTTGAGACATTCTGGGTGAAAAAAAGTGAAAAACCAACCCAAGGCAAAGCTGTGCAGCTCCTCACGAGCCACCCTCGCTCTGCCGGGCAGGCTGCCCACGTCCTAGGGGACGGTGCTGGTGTCTGGGAAGCCAAGAGGAATAGAGGAGCTCTCCGGGAGTGAGAGGATGCACCCGGCCACTGGTGCCCCAGTCCCGCTGCCTGGGCACAGCCCAGGGACCTACAACGCGGTTGTTTTGCTTGGACACCCTGGCAGGACCAGGACCTGGATGGGAAGCCCGGACACATCATGCTGAGGAGTTTGCTGTAACAGTAAAGTCGGGCACGTCTTCACAGGGCCTCAGCATCGCCATGGAAAACCAACATGAAAGAGAGCATCCCTCCCATCCTCTGTAAGTACCAGTCCCCACTAAGCAGCTCTGGATGCTTTGCCAGCGCAGCCTGCTCTGCCTGTACCTATACTCCGCATTTTTTCAAGCCCAGCAAGGCAATTTCTGACCACTCGGGAAGGATGTACTGGTTTTGGCCAACTGGTTTGGCTCCATCTACAGAGGAGAAGGGAGGAACCTGCCCAAAGCGGGCGCCGCTGTCAGGAAGCCCCAAAGGGGTTAACCAGCTGCCGAGGGTGAGCTCTGAAGCTCCAGGGAACCCCAGGGCATGACAGGTACTGCCAAAAACCAGCCACATCCACAACCCCCTCCCAGTTACTCGTGCCAGTCAAGCTCCAGCAAATGGAAACTGAAGCTCTCAGCCCAAGTTACCTACCAGTGATGGATAAAACCCAACGAGTAGGTGAGCACCAATTAGTTTTCCTGTATGACGAAGAGGTTACTCACATTTCTAGAATTAGTTGTTCAGGTTTGTGCATCAGAAGTTGGGTGGAGAATTAATAAAAGAATTGGAAAGTCTTCGAACAGAAAGCTAATTAACTCTACGGCTTATCAATCATCGCTTCTGAAGTTTAACGGGATTATTTCACGAGCCGTTTTGCTCTATGGGTTATGTTAGATGCTGGCTCCCTGGAAGAAAGGAAGACATCTTGGTCTCATTGGACTCATTACTCAATGGTATGCAAGAGAAACTACACAAATAGACACAGAAAAGCTGCCCCCCCGAACCGTTTCCTTTTGTAGAAGATCTTCTGTTTCCACCTAGAGCTACTTCAGTTTCGGTGCAATCACACTGGCGAGTGTTGAACATCAGCTTCATTAATAAATGTTCACATTTTAACGCCTATGCCTCAAAGCACAGGAAGAAACATCGGGGATTGCAGCAGGATATAATTTTGCCTTTATAAATGTGCCTTTGGCATCTTGGTTGGTACCTACAGACTTTTCCCACTTAGACCTGTAGGTTAATTCTTCATGCTGAAGCAAAAGGCAAACCTAAGAGAGTTTGGACAGAGATCTGAATTTCCTCTATGTTTATCAAATCTGGTTGTTTTTTTTTTGTGTCTGACAGATTCAGATAATATCAGCTGCTTACCATGCAAACAATTTTAAAATAAAGTCCCCCTACAGTCACCTTAGTGACAATATCTGGTATTTCCAACAGCCACAGCAGTCACATGTGCAAGATGGGTAAAGGAAAGTCTTAGAAAAGGCAGTTGTGAGAAAGTCAAGTTTAATATAATGCAAGTAGTTCTGCAGCAGAGAGTGTTTAATGTGGGCCAGTTGTCCCTGCTTGCATGCAAGTATGTTTTATATTCTATTTATGAAAGATGAATGAAAAAGTTGACCCCGGTTCAGTGAAAGCCGCCGACTTGGGGCTTCCACTCCGTGCTGCAGCAGCAGCAGCTGCACCGGAGGAAAACGTTCATTTCTCGGGCGCGTGTCAGGCTCATTTACATTCGGAGCAGGTTTCGTTCTGTCACCTTGTCGGCTGTCCATAGCCGTGGTGCGGGCGGGAAGAAGGGCTTTCCTGGGAAGACCAGGGGAGCGTTAAACTCACGAGTGCTGTGTGAGGCGAGAGTGTCCCTCTGCCCGCGGCAAGGCAGCGAGGAGGGATGCAGGCACGGCGCTTGCCGGCGCATCTCTGCGCTGGCCGTGCGCTCGGGCACGGGGAGGCCAACGCAACCGGAGGCAAAGGGAGATTCGGATGGAAAAGCTGGAGCTGGGAAAGACACAGCTGCAGAAACCTGGCAGCAAGTTAAATACGCCCTGCGACCGGGGGTGACTTCTGCTTGGCGGTACCGCACGGGAGGCTGGTTTGTAGCAGCAATTAAACACATTTTCTATTTATTCCTTAGTGGTTTTGCACCTCCCTTCACTGGGCGAGGCATGGCGCTTGTTCGGCGGGAGAAGAGCTGACCACCACAGATGCCACTAGCAATAGGTTTCTGCTAGAGAGATGCTCCGCCGCTCTTGCAAGCTTCCCGTACCTTTTGCTTTGTAAGACCCGTGTCTCCCCGCAGTGTTATAACTGGACCTTTCTGTCTTTCAGCTGCAGGGCCGTGTCAGTTGTCAAACTCCTGTGTTGAGAGAAGTGGCTGAAATGCCACCCAAAAGGTGACAGAGGTGCAGCTCCAGTGACGAACTGTCAACTGCTTCGGCACAGGACGATGCATTTCTCGGTGTGGATCCCCTCCCTGTCAATCCTGCAAGCAGCTAGAGTAAGGTCCGGTAACTTCTGACAAAGAGCATGAGCAAAGCACCCGAGCAGAACCTTAATTAACTCACTCACCCCATAAGGAAGCTGCTCCCCAGAGCGGACGCGATGATCTGGTAACCGAAGCCTCACACACGGATGCCAGGGCTGAACCTTTTTATTTAAGCACCGACAACCTGAGGACAACCTGGCTGCAGGACGCGAGTGAGGAACATGTTATCATGCCGGGGCTGAGCACGGATCTGGAGCACAACCATGACGAACGGTTCGACCTGCAACGAAACAGACCTCAAGCCTTTCTATGCGATTACGTACACTTTCATCCTGGTCCCTGGGCTAATAGGAAACACATTAGCTTTGTGGGTCTTTTACGGGTACATGAAAGAGACTAAAAGGGCCGTAATATTTATGATCAATTTAGCCATTGCCGACTTATCGCAGGTTTTGTCCTTGCCCCTGAGGATTTTCTACTACTTGACTGGGACGTGGGAATTTGGAGGAGGTCTCTGCATGCTTTGCTTCTACCTGAAGTACGTCAATATGTACGCAAGCATCTACTTCTTGGTTTGCATCAGCGTAAGACGATATTTGTTTCTTATGCACCCATTCAAATTCAGCGACTGCAAACGCGTCTGTGATGTGTACATCAGCATCGTTGGGTGGGTCGTGGTCTGCGTTGGCTGTTTGCCTTTCCCGCTTCTCAGACTTCACCAGGGTGCTAAAAACACGTGTTTTGTGGATCTCCCCGTGATGGAAGTTGACCTTCCCATCTCCATCGCAATGATGACGATAGGTGAATTGGTGGGGTTCGTAACACCCCTACTCATCATCCTATACTGCTCGTGGAAGACTATCTTATCACTAAAAGAAAAAAATTCTGCTTCACATGACCTTGGAGAGAAAAAAAAGGCTTTAAAGATGATTCTCACCTGCGCTCTGGTATTTCTGATTTGCTTTGCACCTTATCATATCAGCTTTCCACTAGATTTCTTTGTCAAAACCAAAAAGATTAAAAACGGGTGCGTCCAGAAGGTGATCTCGGTGTTTCACGTTGTAGCTTTGTGCCTTGCCAGCTTGAACTCCTGCGTGGACCCAGTCATCTACTACTTTACTACAGATGAGTTCAGGAGACGCCTTTCCAGGCAGGATTTGCAAGACAGCGTTCAGCTCCACAACCTCAGTTACGTGAGGAAGCACTCCAGGGATGTGCTCAGGGAGGACCCCATGAACTACTAGCACTGGCCTTCCCCAAACGGTTGCCAGGACTTCAAATGCTCACTATGTTTTGGGGTTTGGCCCAATTTTTTTTTTTTTCCCGCAGGACACTGAGAGCGACGACTCAGACAAGCTTCTGCTGATTTGTGAGGGTTGGAGGAAAATAAACAAAACCCCCTAAAAACCCAAACCTGACCGAAAACATGTTGATTTAATACTTGGGTTGCAAATTTTCTCTGAATATAAATAACACCGTGTAATTCCCACAGGCCCTGTTTCTAAGCTGGGCAGCCAGGAGCAGGTAGCTTTGGCAGTAGGAGGAGGACGTGGACCCGTGGCAAAAGGTGATGCTGTGCCCCGGTGGCACTGGTGGGGCCATTACCCGGCCACGTCCTGGTCACGCACCCTGGCTTCAGCAAGAGGCAGCAAAGATTTTGGGGTCTTGCTATGCAGAAAGAATTTGATCCTAAAAATTAGTAGGTGACACAGTATTATATATTGCTGAAGCAAAAGACAATCCAGCAGTGACTAATTTCTTTGGAGGGTGCCAAGAGCCTGCCTCAAGCCATGTTGACCACGGAGCGAGGAGCGTCAGGTGGCCCCAAAGGACTTGCCATTCGAATAATTAACCAAGCCTCCATTTCGGGGTGTAGGAAATGACATACCCCCAAATCACAAAGTCATTGAAGCGTCCAGACACTATTTTTCTGCCATCAGTTCCCATTTCTGGCTCGAAAGCCATATGGTTTGAAGCCATATCTCTGCCTTGGATAAGCTTTAACCACGGGGCTGTGCTTCCAGGGTATTTATTCAGCTAGACGTCCATCAAGCCTTTCAGGTCCTCTTCTCACCAAAGATGGGGCAAATTATTTCCCTTTCACTGATAACTGACCCTGCACCATCACCTTTGCTCTTCATTAACAGCAGCGTGATTAAAACACAGTCAGAGGAACCAAACCTTTCTGAATTTTACTGTAATGGGAACTCACTATGAGCAGAGTCAAAAGGGCCACCCAACAGGCTATGAGAGATTTTTAAGAAAGGCTCAACTGTGGATCTATTTTTAATAATAATTTCTTTAAAATCAAACAACAGAAGCTTTGGGCTTGACTGGTATTTCATTTGCACCTTCTTGTAAAATTTGTTTTCCTGTGAACATTTGAAATGTTACATTTTTGAAATGTAAAAATACTGTGATGGTATTAGGTTTTATTTAATGCAAATGTTGTTTTATAGATTTAATTTATAAAAAAATATATATTTTGTAGAAAAATGATGTGAATCCCAGAGAGGGTTGGAACACAGAAAGACTTTTTTTCTTTTTAAAAACCCTTCCATGTAATAAAACAAAACTCCACCACCTCATCCCTACAGGAGTCTGAGCCAGTGTGTCTGTACCCGAGCGTGTCAGCTGAGTAAGCACTGCTAATTCATGGAAACCACGAAGCACATTGTAATTTGTTCACAGCAATGAAAAAATATCTATTTTTTTATTTCCTATTGTATACGATAAAAAAATCACTTAAAAAAAAATTTTAAGTGTAATTCTTGGCCCACTCTCCCCTCTGTAACCGCCTGCATCTCCCATCCATGCTTGCATGGACCGACGTGTGGCAGCACTTGGGTTGCCGATGCCTCTCCAGCACCTGTAGAACATTTTAGACGCCTTTTCAAAATCATTTTACCTCCCTTCTTGCACTGGGGAGAAAAGCAAAGCGCTGGCTTGCAAAGGGACAAAAACGCACTGCTGCAAGCTGCAGCAGCTCATCTGCCCCCCGCGAGAGGTTTACCGAGACGAGGTGAATTCCTATAGCTGAGGGCCGGCACCGGCACAAACCCATCGCCGTCCTTTCTGGCCGCCGTCCCCCGTCCCCGGCGCGTGGGAGGGGAGCAGGCTGGCCCCGCACAACCCCCCCCAGAGCTACTTTTAGCTTCCGAGGGGAAAAGATGTTATACAAAGTAGTGTCAGAAGTTCAGAAATTGTTCAATGAGAAAAACCTCAACGAGCTTTAAGTTCTCCCACCTAGTGAACACCGTGGGTGCCACACGAGCCGTTTCCCCTGCTGCCATAGCAACGTGGCTTATTCATATTAGTTTTAACCGTCCCTTTTTACAGGAAGTGAGGTGTAATCGTCGCGGTAGCTCACGTGAGCCGAATTCGGGAGAGACCTGCCTGCCCTCCCCCCGCCGCGGCACCTCTGCTCCAGGTGGGATTTGCTTGGGCCACACTCTCCATCACAGAGGTCTCACAAGCCCTTGGCTGATGTTGCCACGGGCACCTGGAGAATCAAGATGTTACTTAGATTAACAGAAGGTGTATTTTCATGGCCTGTTGATGGCTGGGGATCCATGATACCAGCCCATGCTTCAGCCCTGGAGCAATCACACCAGCAGAGAGATGCTCTGCTGCATTTCTGCCACCCAAGGAAGCCTCAAGTGGGGATGGCACACAGCACACAGGCGCTTTAGAGAAGACAAGTAATCCCCATCCCTCCCGATCCCAGCAGCAGCAGGGAGCAATTGCTGTTTGATCGCTTTTCTGCCCAGCTTCGAGCTCTGTGCTAGGGAAGATCCGACTTTTCACCCGGACTTTGCTCAGGTCTGGCTGCCGTTCGCCGTTAGCCTGTTCAAAGCCAGAAGAAGCTGATATTCCCACAGAAATCTTTTCTCCGGAAAGCCTTTTGAGTAATAAATCTGGTCCGCAGCACTGGACTGGGAATCTGAATGAGAATGTAACTGAGAGCAAAAAAAAACCAACCCCAAAACATCCCCTTTATTCTGCATGAATTATTTCCTCTGGTTGCTCAAGAAGCACCTCTCCCCTGAGAGGGTTGTTATTGCTGAGAAGCAAAGCACTGAAGTCTCTGCCAACAACCTCGCCGGGCGGACTTTGTGCTGAAGTCACAAGTGGCTTTTTGTCACAAACAGAGGTAGGTTTAATTTAATAGGCCAAAAGAAAAGGTGTATTTTCTTCTTTGTTTTGCAGCAGTTACGTTTCAGGAGAGTTATCCTGTATCTGGCAGTGAAAGAAGTCTCTTTCAAGGACCCTCCCGGAACCTGGAAGCCAGGGGCGCGCTGAGGGCAGGCTGCATTCCTCCCGATCCCAAAAAAAGCCATTTGTGGCAATAGCACAGACCCAGGGAAGGTCTCAGGGGATGCCTGGGGACCTTAAGCTGTCCAGATACAGCATCAAGACAAGGTTTTTTTGGGAAGTATTACTTATACCCAAACCCAACAAGGCGAATGAAGATGACACAGTTCTGGGTGGAAGCAGAGCTCTCAGCAGAGCTCTCCGCGTGTTTCTGAAGGCCGCACATCGCAGCCCCCCATTTCCATCGACTCCCACACAGCCACGCGCCTCCGCACCCACGCACCGCGGAAAGTGCAGGCGCCGCCTGCGACAGCTGCAGACGATTTCATCACACCTCGGGCGCCGCTTCTCACAGCTTCCTTTGTGTCACTGTCATCGTGAGAAGAGACGTGACGGGGTTTTTTTTTTTTTTTTTGTTTTGCACGTTGGGACTTAAAACTCTACTTGCAAGCGAAGGCTGCTACGGAAGTGGGAGAGCGCGCGCCTGCCCCTCTTCCCGTTCTCCTCTTTACACCTTCGCAAGAAGGTTGTGTTGAGTCAGATCAGAGACCACCGAAGCGGCTCGCTTGCTGCTGCTGGGGGGCCTGGGGAGAGCGTTGAAACGCTGTGCTGGGGGCAGCAATCCTGCCCAGGCACAGCCGCCCTCAGCTGCTGGTTGTGGGGTTTCCTGCAGCTGCACTGAAAGCATCATTCTCCAGAGCCATGAAATGCTCTTTTCCAACCCGCTTCATCAACATATACCAGAACCCACAGATCCCTAAAGTCCGGTGGCAACGAATTCCCTCTTTTAGTTATATGTACATTGCTCAGAAAAACATCACTGTTGCTTTGAGCCGGCTACCTGACATCTTTCGGTGTCCCTTCCTCTTGCACCACGCGCGACCGGTTCCCTTTTCACCTCCTCTGCACGACTCGTGCCTCGGTGGAGGCGAGGTCTCGCCCACGCTCAGGACCCCCAGCCACTCCCTGCCCCCGTGGCTGCCACCCGGAGGTGGGAGCAGGGCCACGTGCTGATGGCCACGGCATGGGTCCTCCAACACTTCCAACGTCCCCTTCATCTCCTCTGCCATCACCAGCCACTGCCCATGAGCTATCCGCATAACTCAAAAGCTCTCCTTTCTGTGTGAAAAGGGCTGATTTACAGCTCCTCTTACCTAAGTAGTTTTTCTTTCTTCCCCCTTACACGTCTTTTCTTTTATCAGCACTAGATTTGCTATTTTGTCATCTGGTTGCTCAATATCCTGAAGACTCCCCATTCCTCCGTAGCCAGAGTTAGATTTTCCTGCTCCAGTTAAGGCTGCACCGGCAGCCAACTTTGACACTTTTTACTTCACTGTTTACTTCCTTCTTCACTTTGCTGTTAGAGGCTAAAAATCAGTATCAGCCCCAACGTCACGAAAACAGCTCGTTGGCCACAAAGGCACACAGAGCATCAAACACAACGCTGCTGGACACCACTCCTCAGACCTCAATAACTAAAAAAAACCCAAAAACCACAGCGAGTGACCCAGATACAAGTCAACCCCATCCAGTACAAAACCTAAAAAAAGATAAAACCTTGTCAGAGATGGTTCGATAAATACCCTGACAAAACGAGAGCAGATAAGCTGGAGCTGTCTGGACAGTGCCCGGTTCACGCTGTCAGTTAAGTCAGAGCAGAGGAGCTCCAGCATTTGGGCTGATAAACTGAGCTCTATGTAAATATGATCTATATGATATACATTAGTGGTCAAAAAAAAGATCCAGTTACTTAAAGCCATCAAGAATAAAATAATAGTAATAAAAAACCAGAACACATCTGCAACGGCTGTTTTGGTACCACCACTCGCCGCTGTAACGAAGACGTGACGGGGTGCAACTACCACCCGATTAACCTATTTCACTCACCCTTCTAACACGGTGATTTGCACTTCAGAATTTAACTGCATGGGTAACACTGCTGAAATAAATAAATAGAGGAAGACTCCATGAATTTCTCAAAATTAAGAGAAAAATATGCCACAAAGGAGAGTATTTGGGAAACTCGGGGTGAAAACATGATTCCAGTTGAAACAGGGATCTTTGTTTTGCTTATCATCAGTTCTTTCCTCCAGTGTTTCTTTAATGTTTTCTGCTCTGTTAAAGATTCATCCATAGTCTCTCAATACTAACAAATTTCCCCAAAAAACATTGCATAGTTTTTATATCGTTCCTTATTTCCCGAGACGGAACTCCATGCAAAGACTCCTGCTGATGCCAGCAGGCTCATTAATTTCCATTAATGAAAACACTGACCTTCCCAGGAGGAAACAGGGACAGACACGATCGCATTTTTGGATTAGGTCAGCCGACGTGAGGTGACTTTGGTTCAGTCTCCTGAAGGCTCAACCCTTGTCCAAGGGTCTGCTCCACCAGAGCCGGGGCAACCACAGGAGAGAAGCAGTAGAAATGTCCTTTCTCATCGTGCTTCCAGTAGCTACAAGGGGAATGACCGCACGGCCTGTTGGCCCGGCGGGCTCCTAAGCCTTGCACTGCCTTTAGGAATAATCTCCAGCCGTAACAGAGACTGCTTTTGGGCATTGATATATCTTCTTTCAGGATTGTCATCATCCTCTTCCTCAGAGAGTAACCTTCAGCCAACAGGAGGAGGTGCCTGATCCAGGGTCAGGCGCATCCATCTGACGCGCTAAGGGCTAGACTTAATGTAGGACTGGGGTTTCGAACAATTCAGCATCACCTGAATCCCTCTGGGAGGAGTGTACCCTGGTTCTAAAACACGGGGAAGGGATAAGGCTGTCACTGCCCCTCCCTGTAAGTACTGTCCTTGCCTAAGAAGGAAGAAAAATGGTTAAAAATCCTCCTTAATTTAAGAGGTGATTTGAATGCCTGTTTCTCCTTGCTAGGCAAATGCCCTTGGCTAGTCTGTATGAGGACAGTCTCTGCTCCTCCATCAAAGCAGTAGGAAAAAAAGAAAAGATCGCAGCCCAGTAGGCTGGTCCTGGGTACGGGGAACAGACAGGAACATGACTTTTGGCGGTTAGTGCCGTCTTCTCGAAGGGGAAGACCTGGGTGCTTGTTCCTGCTTCCAGCTCTATTTCTGTCTCTTACGTCAAACCAACGCGGGATACACTCCGTAAACATCACCAGCTGCTGGTAGGGTTTAGGTGGGGTTTTTTGGTGGCAGTTAACACTCCATTTTAAGGGATCTCCATCCTGTCTGTGTGTGGGTGATGACTGAGCAACGGCTACCTCTAAGAAAGCCAGTCCGGCAACATGTCCAGATGCCCCCAGAGCCCGTTTCAGCATGAGTTAAACCTCAAAAAAAGTCCTCATTCCAACCAGAGCCAGTGCTCAATTCTGGGCATACACAGAGGTGCCAACATAAAGGGAGAGGAAAAACAAAGCCTCCCGGAGGTTAGGTACCTCCGTGGTCAGCAAGTGGTTGAGTTACAATCATCAAGATAATTTTTTATGCCAGTCTGCTTAAGTTTCCTTCCACCCCCGCTTTTTTCCCCTAAACCTAGAATTCAGAGGGGAAAAAAAAAGAAAAACCAGAACAACTAACAAAGGTAGGATGAACAGAAATGACGTAACTGATTGCCATAACGTATTGTGAGAATTAAATCTCTCAACTCATCTGCTTACCCATTTTCCCAGTGGGCTCAACGGTGATGTAAGAAGGGAATATCTTGGTGGGGCTCCAGCTAAATAAAGGTCACAGCTTTTACCAGCCGCGACGCGCAGCCGCCCGTGGTCTGCTCCAAGCACCCAACGGCCAGCTTCACCTCCCTGCTTGCCCTCCCAGGAGTCCCAAGGGAAAAAACTCTGTTTTAAAGTTGCAAATCTACCCAAACTCTTGTCTTGGCTGACTAGTTCCTCTAATCTGCCATCAGCCTGTTTATCAGTCCTGTAATTCAGTGCCATTCTCTTGCACAAACTCCACTATTACATGACATAGTCGTTATTTAAAGAAATGGTAACTCCTTGTGGTCAGACAGAGGTCTGTGCAGCTAGAGAGAAAGTTCCCAGGAGACCTATGTAAAACAGAAGCTAAAACTCATACAGCTTTGAGTTTCTAGTTTAATGAGAGGTTTCTTATTTAAGTGAATTAACGCTAACCATCAAAGCCCCACATCCCAGCCTGTTCCTGTTGGTTAACAGTCTGTAAAACCCAGAGCAGCACCATCACAAGCCCAAAGACAACAGCAGCACCGCTGCCCGTGCCAGCGTGGTGCTGTTCCTGTGAGTTCCTTCACCCAAAGTTTCTCCCTCTGGATTCGTTTGCCCCCAGCTGACCCGTCCCAGGTCTCCCCCATGGGACATCAAACCCTGGCAGCATCTAGTTCAAAAGCTCTTTGGCAGCTTCCTGGTTCAGTGGGATCTTCTACAGCAGCCACCAGCTCGGGACAGGGCCACGTTCCCCCTATAGGGCAGCAAAGGAGGTATTTACCCTCCAGCCCCCCATTATGTTATTACACTTAAAGAAAGCCACAGGCTACAACAGGCTCCAGGGGACATGCTGGCCACAGGACGGGGCTGTCCTTTGAAATATTGCTACAAATTCCAGGAAATCTCTTACAACCAAATCGAGCAGTTCCCTTTTACCAGCAAAAGGAACGCGGCGCAGACCCCCCCAGGGAGCAGATCAGCCCTCCGCGCCTCGGCCCCCGGGCGCTCTCCCCGCAGGGGCCAGAGGCACCACGCTGCGCTTCTGCCCATCACGCAGGAGGGATGCAACCACCGGAGCTGCCGTGGATGGGGAAACAGGATGGTTTGGTAGGGGGGAAATAATCCCACTACCCACTGGGATACAAGACAGCCCCAAACAACTGCCTCGCTTCCCACAGGCGCACAACTCTTTGCAGCCATGTAATGTGGGCAATGCTGCAGAGCACTTATTTTTAAGGTCTTCTCCCATTACCCAAGAGCTCTCTGTTTGGCAATCGGTCAAAACCCACAAGTTCAGCATAAGGGAAGATTGTTTCTGGAAATCAAAAGCACGACACTAAAACCTGACCAGTTTGGTGTCAAGTTGGCATTTAGAAGTTGAAGAGAAATAAAAACCCTGAGCGTAAACTATAGAAATAAGTGGGCTGAACAGGGCGCATGCGCACTGAACTAACCACAGAAGAAATCCCAGATTCAAGCCCCGCTGATGAGACTGTTACTGATGGGTTTTGCCCTCAGATGTCTGTCACACTAAAGCACATCCAGGCACTTCTGAAGCTTACTCTGAATCGTATTTGGCAACTGGACGGTATTCCTATACTGGCTCAAGGCCAGGTCTAAGACCAACGCTGGGCCCTCCAGCGTGCAGGCTCTCCACAGCTCTCCACAGCTCGGTGCCGAGCCCTCAGGGGTTGGCAGTTAGCATTTGCAAGGGCCTCATGAGGGTGAGTTTGCCTCCATTTGCATTGAACAAAGTAAGTAGCCCTTGGCAGAAGTAGCAGATGGGGGACCACAACACTGCCTGCCCAAGGCAAAAGGGTGAATGCAAAAGCAACACCGCAAGGCTGAGATTTTACAGCTCTGAAGAACACAGCCGTGCTCAGTGCAATAGCCACAACCAGCATGACCTCTTCTATGTGGAACAGTGTTGAGAGCAACGGGGCAAACCAGGTCCCCTCCAACCATCTCCCCTACGAGGGGGCGATGGATTTCTGTAGGATAGGTCCCAGCCTCAGAGCACAGGCCCCAACTCACCTGAACATCAGTGCTGAGCTGGAGATCCCAGCTCTGCAGCAGGGACCCATCTTTTCTTTGTAGCACTGGAGGTTTTTTTGGCTAGTGATTTTGTTTGGTTGCCTTTTTTAAAAATGTAAATGAAAACACAGAAGAGGAAGAAAATCAAATGATGTGTGAAAGCAAAAGAGTTTTGTAGAGGGAAACCATGAGCTCCATTAAAAACCAACAAATATTGTGAGTCTGCAAATAGATACTGCAGGTATCCAGTGCATCTGCAGACAGGGTATTTATAGAAGAAATACAAAAGTTGTTGAGATCAGGAACTCACTTCTCTCTCTTACACTCAAAGCACTCGGCCAGAAACTTTGTTTTCCCTCCAGTTAGTATGAGTCATTTCCCTATTGAAAATCAAGGGTCTTAATCTACAGTGAAAACAGGCCCTCAGAGATACACCAGCAGTCAGCAACTCTAGGTGCAAGCTCTCCTCAACCCATATACGCTTATACTTCCTAGCCACCTCCACCCAAGCAAACCTTTACCATAGGAAACACTTTTGGGCAGTCAGTAACAGGAGACCGTGTCTTTGGGGTGTCATTCCCGCTTCTCGGCCATCCAGATATCCACCTGGTTCAGTGGTGGTTTGTGAATTGTCAACAGCAGTTAACACTGAAGCTTTGGCAAGAGCAGAAAGAACTCAAAACATCAAGGAAAGCAGCTTACACTGCAGCACAGATGTACAAGATAAGCAGAAACGCTTTCATTTCTTTTCAGACTAGAACCTCAAGTGACAAGGCAGCAGTTACAGCTCAGCTCACGACGAGGGACGTGCTATGGTTTACTTTGTGTGAAAGTCTCATCCCAGCCGCCCCCTCCCTTTTTTTTTTTTAACCCGTGAGTTATAACTGCTTCCAACTCCACACTGGGCGATAAGGCACACGGGTAAGGGTAGGGTAGCCTGAATGTTGGCTTCTACGTCCCTCTTATTTTTCTAAGCATTAAGGATTAACTAGTGAAAGGGGCTAAGAATGTGAGATGACAAAAAAGGTACAACCGCCAAGTGCAGAGAAACCAAAGTACTGAATTACTGTCAAGTGAGAGTGCACCGTTACCACTGGTATCACCACGCCACAAAAAACCCCTCCCCACCAAGAGATTTTTGATCATCATATGGAAGCTATAGGTTTACCTATCCACAGATCTACTCCTGATGAATCCCACGTGCAGGCGCTCTCACTCCAGAATAAAGCACCTGGTTAGACTCCAACAAGGGATTAGGTTTGTAGGAAGGAAGTTCCTTGTTCCAGAATCAGGTGTAGAGGCTTAACCCAGGACAGCTTAACCCAGAACAGCTTCAAACATCAACAAGGCCTAAAATGGAACACCTCTGTAACAGACACAACATGTACATCCAGTCAGAATGACTTTTAAGACAGTAAATTCACTTTCACATTTGTTAATGTGGAACTTGGAGGTGTCACAGTACAAAAAGAGAGAAAATACGCTTAAGTAAACAGAATAGCTGAACTGTAAGAAATAATTTCCTTTGGAGGTGGAATGCTAGGTGGAGTTTATTTATTCTCAAGACAGGAAATACACCCATTCATATTGCCTAGGTAATACCACAAATATATACAAATAATGAAGAAATAATTTTAATGAAATAATGTGACTGTAATTATACATACTGTAATTATTTTGGTTGCAGTCTCGAAGCTTCAATCAGTGCTAGCATTTGGGCTCTGTGCCATAGCTGGCAGCCAGGCCATCCCCCACACAGCTCAGAATTAGGACAGTCAAAGCAGCTTTAATCCTTTCCAAGCCTGAGCTTGAGCTCAGTCTTCCCAGAGTGGTATTTCAGCCACATGGCTAGCTACTGTGCCACTGCGGAGGCTTTGTGGACTGCACTGCATTCATCTGGCCCTACAAATGTTCTCTTCTGTTCTAGGATTTTTTTTTAGTTTGGGGCACGTTAGGAGAACACGAGATGAAACTCAACAGATCAGGGAAGCGGTAGGGTGGAAGAGGCTGTCTTTAGTTAAATGTCATAATGTTTTCTTTCTTTCTAGCCTTCCCGAGTACTTCGGAGAAGAAACAAAAGCATGAGCCTACAAAATCTAAAGCTGGCAGCTGCTCAATCATTAACGAGGAGACTGTCCAATTCAGCCCACCCTGGTGCAAGCAGAGCTGCAGCGGTTGAGGAAGAATGAATCCCAGACGCAGGAGGATGATTTAAAAAATAGTAAACCAGAATTTTTCTCGGGGAAATTCAGAGCCGATTTCAGCACTCCGATATTTCTGCTGTCATTCATCATAAACTCCGCTGAGCATGTCTGAATTTTTGGTAGCTTTCCCTGTGATGCCAAGAACTAATGAAGCCCACAGAAGTCAGTCCAGGCTTGCTGAAGTCCTACCAGGCTCTTCATCCCCCAGGCATCTGCATATACACTGTGACTTTTGCTGCGGGTGTGAGGTGAGAGTTTTTTCACTACCATACTAAGCATGGCTGTGCTGCAACAGTCCATCGCATAGAGTTGAGCTTATTGTGAAAAATGTCTCACTTTTAGACAACCAGTTTATCAAGTCTGAGGTGCTAAAGCTCTATTTCATACCAGGTCAAGGCCTTGGTATGTCTTTCAAGGGTCTCCACGCTGTCCCCATTTTTTTCTTCCCTAGATCTTCATCTCAAGGTATTTATATATGCAAACAACAGTTCAATTCCTATGAATTTTTACAAAGTCAGGCTGGAGGAAACTCTGGAGTTCTAGTGTAGATCAGCACCTATTCTAATGGAAGTGTGTCACACACGCACCACCACCAGCCACCCATACCTTACCAGTCACACTCAGACAGAAAGCTACCGGGCTTCTGCAACGGTCAACAGCATCTCTTCCAAGTAACAAATTCAAGTTTGTTCTTGATTGGGAGTTCTCTCTTTGATTAGAATACTTAAACTTGAAAAAACACCTCACATGTAACGCTGGAAGAGGAATCATCCAAAGTAGCCAGTTGCCAGCTTAACATTCATTAAAGCTATTTAAAACTTACATCTAAATATACTGTGTCAGAAAAATAACGTGCAAGCTAGCATAAAGATAATTGTCAATAAGCAAGTGCACAGATATTGCTGATTGTCCTGTGCACACTGGTTGCCTTTTCCAGTAAACACAAGCTATTACAGTAAGTTTGCATTTGCATCTCGGTAACGTTATCCCTTCAGTTACCACACCCATGTTTGAAGCAGTCTTACTGATATTTAACAGGGTTTTACAGAGGCTACAGCTGTACTAGAAAAATGTTCCTTTACTATAGATAAAAACTAAGCAAAGACAGTAAATACCACCTAGAGAAAGCTTTCATCAAACCATTTTAAGGTTTAATTTTGGCAAAATACCTGAAATGTATGTTAGAATGAATACACCAAGTTTTTATCAGTTACACACATTTTACATCCAAGTGCTTGCCGCCTGTGCCATCTACTGGTGCAAAGGACTCCTCTGACTCACACCCTCTCTCCCACTTCCCTCAGACCAGCTGAACTCAGGAGCTACTCAAACCAAGACAGAGCATTAGAAGATCCCGGGAATACCAGCTGTTTTCATAGAAGCAACCTTAAAACTGCAGTCCTTTGATCTGAATGCCCGCCCCCATCATAAAATGATTAGGGACAGATAATAAGCCTAGCACACCGCACGCATGACCGAAACTTCAGCTACCTTCTCAACGCAAGAGCATCAAGCAGGTAAGAACAATCTGTTCCTTTGAGCATCCTGGCTTGTTGCCTAGAACATCTAATAAGCTCTTAAGGAACTGACTTCATTTCTTTTAAAATCTTTACCAGACAAAGGTAAGAGAAACTGTTTCAGCCTATCTGGAAGCATACCTAGCATTCCTGTTAAGTGTCTCAAGGCAGCCAGCCGGTTAAAGGCTTGTAAAGCGAGAGCCATCCACTGCACAGTCAAAGCTGAAGGAAGAATTTCTATTTTTTTTGTGTTCAGTAAGGTCAAACCTCAACACTGCAAGCAGATGCTTCTTGCTCTCTGCAACTAACACATTTCCAAACCCTTCCACTCAAGGCTACCAAAACAAATGAGACAGCCAACCCACCCTCGTTATCCTCTCAGACAATCCGGAGGAGGAGGGGGAGGAAATCACCACGACAGTAACTTGCCCAAGCACACAGCAAGTCTGTAGTAGAAACTTGTCAGTGCAGCTACCTCCCCCAGTAACACATAACCTGTTTCAGTAAAGTATACCTGACTCCCAGTGACAATAATTAGAGCTTTCCACAGCATTCTATTTCAGTGAAGTTAACTACAGAATGAAACACTCTCCTACACTTACTATTTTAGAGCCAAGCAGACCAAAGCTCTAGTTTTGGGGCACATCCTCTGCATCGCATCGCCACGCCTCGGGAGAAGAGCTGCGTTAGTTTCCAAGACAAGGCAGCAGAATTCCCTACTGCCCAGGGACTGTGCCCTGCTCCTTTCCTCTGCAGTTTCATAAACAATGACTGAGAGCAGCTACTCCTATAGTCACTTCTCACTCCCTAGTTCTTAGTGCAGAAAGCCTGCTTACTGTTTTACTTCCAGCTCTATAATCCAAGTTACTTTCCAGGAAAGCCAGAAGGGTTCAATACACACTTTAGCTCTCTGAGCAACCATAGAAGTTTCACCGCAGCGCTCTCCTAGCTCTGAGCTTAAAGCACAGCAAAGCTCATGGGTAAATGCTGAAAGGCGTTACAATAAGCTGTTGATTAACCCTCTTGGGTCTTGGTCTATTACGATATACTAAAAAGACTTCTCGTTAACACTGCCCTAAATACACTAAGACAAGCATACCTTTAATCATCAGCCTCATCAACACCAGTATTCAGATGGATGAATTACAGAATGCATCCTTCCTTTGCTATACCACAACTGGCAGTTACTGCCCACAGGCCAGGAACTCTGCCCAGTGGATTCAGTTTACAGCACTAGACATCACTGAGAACTGCCTGCTGGGGGATCAGGTTTGAAGCGAGGTGTCTTTCCTTCCCTCCATTCCCCAAGTTTGTTTTGCACCACAAAGCATTTCCACAGCAATAGGGAGAGGAAATTCGGCTCCACAAGCTGAAAGAAAAAGAAGAGGTGAGGGTAAGAGGGAAGAGCACTGCATGCTGCCCCAGGCCCATAACCATCACCTCCCCCATGTGGGCCATATACCAGCGTACTGCGCTCTTGCCTCTGAGCGCCATGAAGTCACACAAACGCCAAAGTTTTAGAGAAACATTTATTATAGGGTTGCAGAATTTATGCCAATATAAAGTCCCTTAATAAAACTCTCACGTTTATCAGCTGCAGGACACTAACTCTTCGTTTTCTTTATACTGCAGCTTTCAAAAAAAAGGAACAATGCTCTGACTGCAGTAGTAATGCTACTTGCTCATAAAAAGTTGGTCTAAAAAGTTTATATAAGCCAGAGTAGTTTAAGTTTACAACTACAGTCACATTCACAAGTGAGCTATACCAGAACAGATTCTTGAAGTAGGAAGTTAAAGGATAAACCAATTCATAACCAAAATACTGACAAGCTTTAAGAGCAATTCTACCCGAATCTAACAACTAAATACCACAAAACCAAACAAAGGTAGAAGAATTAAACGTAAGCTCGGGGAAGGTTCCAAATATACATACGAATTCAATACAGTAATTGCACAAAAAGAAAGAGGGTAGTGTTAGAGGTTTATGATCACTGAGATTGGATTTTACATGCTTCACACATGGTAGTTAAAATAAACCTTTAATGATACGCATTAGAAGGTTTTTTAGCCAGGATACGGAGTGCAAAGCTATTCTACAGAGCTACACAAATGTGCAAGCCACAGATTATTAATATTAATCATTCTGTGAAAGTTAAGGTGAACAAAACTGGTTCCAGCCAAGGAATTGGTTAACATTTTTATATATATATTTTTCTGCCATTCCCAGATTACACTAAACCAAACACATTCAATGGATAAACTGATATTAACCTTCTAAAAAAACCTTACTCAGATTTAAGTTTTACATGAGACAACTAAAAAGTTATACCAAGGATCAAAGAAAGCTGAAATGGTGAATTTGTCTTTTGAAATACAAGCAATACACAGAAAATGCATAAGGCTTTTGATTATCACTGCACATTATAAGAAGTCGATGTCTAATGCTCAGACTTCTCAATGAAGGTGTGAACGAGTCACCTCCCATCCAACACCTTTCACTGTTGACAGATCTTTGTTTCAACAACGAAAGAGTTTTCAAAGTGTCTGATTGAATGACAGTTCTCCACTGAACGCTTCTGCAGACCTGGGGACGAGAGAATACGAGAGCTTAAGTAAAGCAGATCTAGAACCCAGCAGCAAGTATTTACAAGTTTTGTATCATGAGCAGCAGCAAGATACAATCCTTCAGTACATAGTGTTTTACAGCCGTGAATTGCCACCAGAGCTTGGTATCAGTTTGTTTTCTATCGGAAAGCCTCCCTCTTTTTCAGAATGGTAGCAACAAAAGAGGGGCCCGCATACAACACAGGGGACAAAGCAAGCAAGCACTTTTTTCTAGTATCCCACCACCATTTTAGTGACGGAAGAGACAACACTAAATAGATCATTTATGGTAAGGTTTCTCATAGCCCTTCCTAACCACAAAGAAAAGGAAAAGCAAAGCAGATTGAAGTTACAGGGAAACAGTTTAAAAACTCAGAAAGGGTGCAGAACCCCCCCTCCCCACCCAGTTGTTTATCAGCACTTCCCCCCACCCAGTATGTATTAACACAGAGTGTGCTTCCACAGAGCAGCCTTCACTTTGATGAGAGCCCTATGAGGATTTGCCACTCAGCTGACGATCTTACTGAAGTTTTTCCTAACACTATTAAAGTGATTTTCTCTATTTTGGGACATGCCAACATTGAATCTGACACAGGCAGTTTCCCTGTATCAGCTATGAATCTTTACTAGGAGGCAAGAATATAGTAGTCCTGCCATCAAAGACAAAGCTGCTCAACTAAAGCACTTCAATATACAACAATTAGAGAAGAAATATTTATAGCTTGTTTAATAAGCAGAGAATTGTTCAGAGTAAGCAAGAGAAGCTATCCATCGAAGTCTAGAAGCACTAGCTATTAAACCAAACCCAGCAGGGCACTGCTTTAGTTTATAGACACTTAAAATATAGGCTGTCCTTCAATTCATCTCAATCTTAATGCCTGTGCAAGCTAAAAAGTTTCCAATGGCTATCTAATTGGGTACATAACTCAGTCAGGATAACCTGTCAGGTTTCTCACATGCCTTCAGTTACAGCTCCAGGGAACTGCCGCAGAACCTGAGGTCAGTTAGATCTAACAGATGAACCCATGAACTCCACAAAATCCGAGAGCCAATGCAGCACCAGCTAAACGAGAAGACTTCTCCACAGAAGTTGCAGGAGTTTATCCATTTCAGTCTAATTATTTACATGTGCATGGCTTGTACACACTAGAAGAAAGGCATGCTAGAAATTTGATCTGGAAGGCAAGACAAGCCTCGTTCCTGAACAATTTTCTCCTCAGCAGCAGTCCTCCATTTGACTATATTTCCTGCCCCCCTCCCCTCCAAGGGCAAACAAGGTTAGTTACAGGACAGAAACTGTACCAAGGAGCATTGTTCATGTACGAGAACCCTTCTGCGCAAGTACTCTGTAGAAGTCTTTTACTATGCAGCAAAGACATCAACAACATACTAGAGCAAGATGATGTTTCCTCAAATCATAAATGCTCTTCGCAGTGTTGCCTGTGGATGAGTGTCTTTCAGTCACAGCGGCAGTCAGTTTAGACTTGTTCAAAAAAGCATCTTCACAGCAGCTAAGAGACACATGCCTCTCCCTCCCAGGAAGGCAACATTTACTGTTTCTTCATGTGCCCTACAGTGCTAGCTACACAGGACCAGTTTTATGCTCCCACATCCAGAGCCTTCCATCTAGTAAAAGGATGTAGTCTCTAGCAAACAGCAGATGTGGCTCCTGATACTGCAAGCTGTAACTGGGCTGAGGAAAATCTTGCCTAAGAGCTTGGCAGGAAAACCAGAGCAGAGAGTTCTGACAAGCCAAACATTTGCATTCTGAAAGGCTGTAACTGACAAAGGATTAGTTCACTATGTGTTTGGTGAGAGCAGCAAACTATGAAATGCTTTGAGAACTACAGTGAACTAGAATTCATAGCATCAGATTTCTGTACTCCAGGCCTCCTCCCAGTATGTCAAACCACCGACACCTCAGATTCAATCCTTTTCACAGAATGGCAGGGGGTGGCGCGAGGAGACAGGCAATGAAGAAACAGAGCTCAGAAGTTCCTGTGAAGCGTTCTTCCTCTTTTAGAGAGGAAGTCCAGGATGTCCGGAGCTAGTTGTTCAGTTTTTTTTTTTTCCAGAGCAAGTAAACCAGAAGATAATGCTTTTACTTGGTGCTCCTCTAACCCAGTTTTAGATAGGACAGTGACAGACTAAACTGCACCTACCGAGACTCACATTATGTAATACAAATTTTGGGCCAAACTAATTTACAACTTCAACCAAAAGATGGAACAGAAATAGGCTTAAGTTCAAATTTGGTTTGGGCATGTAACCTCTAATTCCTTAACTGAAACTCTGTCTCGCCACGTTCGAATGAAACTTCAGATACATATTTGAAAGTAGGGGAAAATACCCATCAGTTCTATGAGCAGTCTCAGCTCATGTTGAACACTCACAGATGTTCAAGTCTAGAAACTCCAAAGGTTTAAGTATTTACCCTTTCCCTATTTTTCCCTACTCAAACAATAGATTTATTTTTTTTTACTGAAGGGAACTTACCCGTTATCTGGTCTCTGCGCTGAAGTCTGAACGTCTCTTTTCCAACACAGAGCTGGTAGATGAAGATACCCAAATCAGACACATTATCTATCTCCTCCGTAACCACCATTTCTTCACGAACTAGGTAGGTCTGAGGCAAGTAAGAGCCAGTCTAAAAGAGGAAAAAACCATGAGATACAGTATTCTGCCAAGAATGGACAAACATCACTACCTTTTACTCTTTGCTTTGGAAGGGCTTCAAGCGCTAGATTTCAGGCTTCCTTCTTTTTATTACTAAGATATGCTAGTCTTGAACAGCTGCATACCAAAGTAGTTAAAAACTGACAAAGGCTATTTCAAACAGTTGCAGTTACATCCAAACAAAGCGCAGTTGACCTTAACGTTGTTTGCTTCATGTGAGGCGAGCAAACAGAACCCGTTCAAGTTTATTTGTATGCCACAGAGTCTGCAGTTAGAAGGGGAGAAAAAGCATTACTAAAAGTTTCCATGTTTGAGGCAGTATTTTTCTAATACAAAAAAAGCAGTGCGACCTACAAAAGTCTTCACCACAAGATCACAGCACTATTGAAATGACTTCCCACCCCTCATGACCAACTCCTAGACATGGGGGCAGGGAGACATACTTAAAGCTTGTCTTCATGAAGCTAAAGAAAACAAAACAAGCTAAGCTAAATCAGGTGGCCTCTAGCACTAGGTGTAGAGGAGTCAATGACTTTTTTTTGAAAAGTACATTTGACACATGATTAGCTCAGTATTGCATTTAATTTGAAAGTAGCAGCAAGCTCTATCAACTGGACCCACAGGGTAAGTCTTCTTGGAAGAATACCAGTTTTAGTCACTGAAGAGTCAAAGCGCTTGCAGTGAGCTCATAACTACCGTGCCAATAAAACACAAGAACAAGTTAGCATTGTTCTTTTCATTAAAACTCTCATGGGGCAAGTGAGCTTTCCGGTAGTAACTCTCAGGTTTAGGCTTTCAATGATATTTGGAGCTTTATCAGATTCCTTTGTAATAGCTAAATTTAACCTTATTTGCTAGTTGCTTTCAGCTTTCATAAAGCTAGGTATTAATAAGGGCATTAAGCATGAATCTACTCAACATAATATACACTGACAGCTGGCCTTAACTTCAGTGCAGTGACTGAGCCAGGGGGATTATGTACTTTGATGGCAAGAGGACTGTTCTAGCAAGAGACTAGTTCAGGAGCAACACCCAGCATTCTTATCAAAAGGGATCTTGTCAGCATAATTAAACAGTAAAGTTTCCACATACCGCCAGTTTTGCGAAGAGATCCATCAAATTTCTCGGCGGCATAACTATGGATGTGTTCAGCGGAATCACATAGCAGTTACCCAGTTGCAAGTCAAGATACGCCGTCAAAAGCTATTTTGAAAACAAGTTTTCAATTAATTAAGCATGGCCTTCGCTTTTTAGAACACAGCTCTGCAAGGACTAAGAAGGAAGCTCAAGCAGCTGGAGATCACGCACAGCTAGTATCAAAGCGATGCATTCAGGAACTGTCTAGTCTAAGAACTTAGCTATTACCGCTTCTGCAAACAAAGTGGTTATCCCTATGGTTTACAACAGAACTTTTGTACAGAAGTGAGAGCTGACTATAAAAGCCATTTCTATCATAATTCTAAATGAGTACAGTTTGTATTAATACAGAGAAAGTATTTGGGAGCGTGCTCTCGTAACTGAAGAAGTCTAGTTAAGCACAGTGCAAACAAAAGGAATCCAACTTCTGATAAGCAATCACCCCCTATAAATAGTTCTTCAGAAAAAGTATTAGTCTCTAGAAAGTCACATCAGCATTACCACTGAGTGCAAGAATTGCAGAGAGTAAAGTTATCAACATATCTACTTGTTTTATCGTGACTTTGCATAGCACTTAGCCAGAATCAACTGCAGTTCTTAAGTTGCCTGAATCCTTTAAGTTATAGCCAAGATTCTGTCAAGACACCACAGATAAAAGCTGCAAATACTGTGAACATAGGTAGCACAGCTTGGCTGCGTGGCATTCCATGCTACTGTTAAAGACAGCATGTACAGAGGTCAGTTCTAGTGTCTTTACCGTGATTATATCTGCATTGCCAAGGTTTGATTTACAAACAACCTATGAGAGCTTTTACAGCTGGCTAAGGATAACATTAATACTATGAACGCAACTTAAAATAAAAAAGACAAATTAAAACCATCCTCTTATCTTTGCTTTAGAGAAACTACAAGCAACTAGCACAGCATTTTCAAGTTCTAGGTTTCAAGCCACTTGGTAAGTGAATTGGAAAATCACTTCCAAGGCCCACACTTCTTTGGAATTCTACATTTTGCCATAACACAGTCTGGCAGCATCTTAGACCGAACCCTCAGTTTCCCCATTTCTTAACTCACATTTACAACGTTCTTCTACCCTCACTTTCATTTACATAGGATTCCTGACCAAATAGCAAGTGTCACTCCCAGACATTCTGGGGGCAACAATATTTAAAGTTGCATAGCACTGAGATGCATTGCTCTGAGAAACGATCCCGTTAAGAGTCACTGTGGGTATGAACTCCTCTAATACTCTTGTAACACTCCTCCCTTGCAGAAGTTAAGTCTACTATTATAGAGCTAAAGGGATTGCATTTCCCACACTTAAACCCATCCCCAAAGAAAAGCCTGCATTGACAGTAAGTTTTAAAGGTCTCAAGAATGAAAACCCTGGAGCTGTTATGATTACCAGCCGCTCCACAGTTTCCCAGTGAGCAACAAGACTAGTTATTTCTTATCGTTTCACAGATACTCACCCTATCAAAGTCGTGAACGATTGCTGCTGGATCGCTGTCCGAGAACTTTGGAACGGGCACATCAATGATGGCTATGTTATCATCTTCTCGAATGTCGGCTTCTTCAGCAATAGGGAGGAAATACGGTTCTACCGCACGATCACGATTTTCATTTTCAAAGTAACACATTTCACCACGGTACACCTTATGCTGAAAGTAAGAGCAAGGCTAGTTATTTTTACAGCAAATGTTGCTTTAAAACTGTATTTCTAACACTTATGCAGTGACAAAGCACAGGTTTGTCACGCCTGGAGCTTTTTCAAAGGATACAGCAGTCTTCATGTCCCAGTTATTGAAGGTTGTCTATTATAGTGGTAATCCATTTATAATTACACTTTTTTTATTCAGTGATGCTTAAAGAAAAAAGAACTTTCACATTACCTTGGGCATGAAGTACTTGTAGATGCAGGCTCCACCAACAACAACTCCTGCCAAGATGAACGCTAGACCCAGCAGAGTCAACAGACATCTTCCAGATGAGTTTTCACCTCCATGTGTGGCAACTTCTGGATCCTTTAAATAAAAAGGGATAAGAACTTAGAAAGTGTAGCCGCTCTAAATTTGAAGTAAGCTGTTATCTACTGCTTCACTTTGACCTACCATCTTCTATTTCTTCTAGGTGTCCAGTGAGAATTCTAAGTCACGCATCATATAATAAGAAAATGCTTACATGAAATACTACTGCATCATATTAAGATCAGTTTTCAAACAGCACTTAAAGAGGATATTTTCTTAGTTAGAGGATGCTTTCTAGACAAACCTTTATCCAGAAACTATTTGAGGTGCAAGAAATTTAAAACACTGTAACAGAAGATACAGTGCTGCAGCCCCAATATAGTACAAGGAAAGCAAGATTTGTAGAGCAAGGCCATTTTAAGTTACAGTGTTTTCAGGCCTCTTCCCAAAAGCCTATTTCCTATCCTTCTCTTGCTATCAGATGGAATAAGATAACGCCGCTTTTCCTTACAAAGCCGGCCTAACAGAAAAAGCTAAGATGCAACTTCGTCTATTAGCTGGGGAACATCTGACGCTTGAGTCAAACACTCAGGTTTCAGAACTTGTAATATGCACAAGTCCACTATGAAAGAGAACCACTCATCAGCTTAAATGCAGCTTCAAATTATGCCAAATAAAAGTAAGTCCCTGTGGCACATCCTACCTTGCAGCTTCAAAATACTCTTTCTTCCACCCAAGTCCCACCGAAGTTTTGTTTCTAGCAGCCTGAAACTTTTACCTCTTCAGTTCAGCGACTTGTTTCCCCCCACACACACGTTCTTTCAAACAGAAGATGACTGCATCCAAAGGAAACCACTATCACCATCACATAACATGGTGATGAATTGTGCAATACCGATTGCAAAGTCAGTGGTGGTGTCTGAATAGCAAGTTTAACACTCAAGAGTTCTTTCAGTGCCTTTCTAGGCTTCCAGGTGAAAGGCTCACACAAGCCAAGTTGAGAGGAGCACAGCAAAAGTACTGTCAAATACTAAACAATCAGAAGAGACATTCCCTTTGGGCAAATACACATTGTTTTGCGATCTTTCAAAAAAAAAAAACAAACCCAAAACAAAAACAAACCCCAAATGTTTAGATAATCTATACATTTGGTCAAGTGTGTTCCTTTAATGATTCATGACTCTGGTATTTAGCAGCTCACTTTCAACACCTGCTCTTTGTACTGGTCAGGAAGAAAAATTGCATTTCACAGCAACAGATCTCTTCCTTTGTGCTGTTCCTAGGGTCAGTAGCTAGATTTAGCACAGCAGCTTCCATGGGCTTGCTTTCTTTCTTTGGGTCCCACTATTTGCACTCCTGTAGAACAACATATTTAAGTGACCTGTGATCACAAGCCACAGTATTACTACAAAGGCTGCACATATTTCCACACTCAGCAAGATATGGCAGTGTGAAAGCCAAACACATCAGCTATGCAAGTACTGAAACAAAAAACAAGCTGTTTTGTGAAAGTCAATATCCTACATTCCACTCTCGCATCCTCCAAACAGAAAAATGTTGGTTCAGCAAGACATAAGCCGCCACAATTGGCTAGTTAAGCATCTGTCAAAAAACCAAACTAGTTTCAAGTCAGAATTATGCCACATTTATATGCCATTATGTGAAAACCATCTTTCAGAGTTAACTGGCTTTTAAGATCAAGACTAATTCTGTTCTCTTCATTTTCTGCCACCTTCATCTACACCTTTCAGTAACTTACTCATCTAGCCTATCATTACCTGAACACAACAGTCTGCAGCAGGTTTTGGCACCACAGACATCCTAGTGCTTGGATGATGTCGACATGTAATTAGCTACACTTGCACTACACACATTTCAAACAAAGCAAAGGTATTTATCATTTAAAGAAGCGATGTAGGCAGCCTGAATCTGAGAAGAAAAGAGTTGACACAGCTGATAAGAGAACACAATACCAAGACTTCGCTCCAGTACGTTACAAAGCCTCCGCTCGAAAATAAAAAAAGTCATAAAAAACCTGCAAAGAAAATGCAGTTCTAAGCTGTGCAGTAACGAGCAAAGCAAACTAGGAGTAACAGAGGAGAAGAAAAATCACTTGTGTTAACATCTGCAGCTAGCTCAAGAGACACTGTTGACACAGTGAGCTCCAAACAATCTGCAGGGAGAGCATTCTGCAAGCTCAAGTGTTTTGTGCAGCTATTCTAGGGGACTTTTATTGTGCTGTTTCAGCCAACATTAGCCATTAAGCTTGTTTGCTCTGCACAAATATTCCAGCAAAAGGAGACATTAACAAGCACTAGAACAAGTTTGTCTTGGAGTAAAATTGTGAACTTGATGTTTACATGCAACTCTAAGCCCTGAAGTCACGAGTGAAGAGTTGTTAAAAAAACACGTACACGTGTGCAAACACAGAGAATGTTGTGACAGGTATAACAAAACAGCATGAGTAGCTTCTAAATTGAGAAGAGCAGCTATCATGACAAAAGAAAGGGTGTAAGTGTATATTCGAACTACTATGCTCAGAACTTGCACGCTACAGGGCCAGTAAAAATACGCGTAACAAGTTGCCTGAGGAGTGGCTGATGAGTTTGTCCTACAAGAAACTGGTCAGACTACTGACACTTTCAAAATTTTAATGAGTCCTTTATCTACACTGTTTCACTACTTTCTCCCGCTCCTCTTGATCTAGTAATTCAGTGCTACTGTATTAACTGTGCACACATACAACTCCTACAGCTCAGGAGAGTCCACTGAGCAATAACACCACTCTGCACTCCCTCCCCTTTTCAAGGGAGGCTATTTCAAGGGAGGCAGAGGCTCTGTAGGCTGGAAGGCAAGCTGCTTTCCTGATTACAACTTAGAAGGGGGAGGGGGGGGAGAGAATAAAGACACTAGAGTCCAAGTCCACAGGCGTTTATGTTGTAGTTTGTTTTTTTTTTTTTTTAATAGTCCCACTCCCTGATTACAAGTGAACTCAGTCGATCCCATATTCCTCCTCTAGAGCTACTGATTTATTTACCTAGACGCTGATCTTCTTCATCCGACTAAGAACGCCAGCAGCTAAGCAAGACACCTTCAAAATAAAGTCTCCCACAGATTTGGAAAGTTCAATTCAAGTCAGCGACAGGGCAACTCGTTAGGAAGGAAAAGCCAACCACAGAGTACTTGCCTGGGTTTCTATTTAAAACCCCTTTATGGCAGGTTTCTTAATTTAAGCGAGACATACCAGAAGCCCAGGCACCTCGCCACAGCGCCGCTCTCCAATTCGCTGCCTACGAGGGTTTCCGAGCAGCAGCGAGCGGAGGATGAGCCCTAACCCACTTTGTTTGCCTGCAAGACGCTGCTGCAAACCCGCTCTTTCCTGGGGGGGGGGCCGGCTGCCGCCGCAGGCCCCGCA
>NW_008825073.1:4006436-4012094 GCF_000699105.1 Pygoscelis adeliae | reverse complement strand
GCCATGCCGGCCCCTCACGCAGGCCTCACTGGAGCGGCCTTTATTCTCGTGGAGCTTTCTGGAAACGCCACGGCTGTCCCCGTGAAGGGGTGATGCGGCTCCGTGGCTGCACGGCGAGCTTCGCAGGCAAACCCCTTCCTTAAAAGACCTGCATCCTAAAACCAGCCTGAGACCTGGGAGAGGCTGACTGTGGTGTGGGGAGGGCGAGGCGGTGAGGGGAGAGCAGCGAGCGGCGGCAGGAGGCAGCGTCCCTTGCACGTTTCTCGAGCCTGCCTCCACTGCGACCACTTTATTTCCTTTTAGCTTTGTGCACTATTTGTGCAGACAATCGTACATACGTCTAATACTCCGTATGTTACACCGGGAGCGCATCACTGGTGAAAAGGAGGCGTCTCTGGGCCACATGCAGTATGGCACAGGGATGGGATTGTTTTTAGTCAAGCTACGCTCCCTCCTCCTGTGAAATACGGCCTAAGGGATCTTTAACAGCCAAGGAGACAGACGAGGCATCACCATTCATTTAATGTCTCCAAAGGGGGAGAAGAAGAAAAGGCTTCATGGATTAGACTGCCTGAAACGATCTTCTCCTTCATATGGATGAAAGTCTGTATCCATCTCACTGGAATTTGACTTTACGGCTCTAGAAAGAAATCTGGTTTTAATCTGGTACCTACACCACTGAACTCTTCCTCACAGACAGCTGTAATTGAACAGAACTGAACACTACGCAAATATTGCAATAAGTGATTCTTCTAAGTGTAAACAAAATGCAGCGTGTATTCCAGCATTCAAAGCATGTTCCTGTTATTCTACAGATGCAATACCACTGCTATTTCCTCTCAAGGTCATAGGTTTGATATTGCTCCCTTTCATGTTAATAAGAATTTTGACTTTGACTTCAGTCAGAGAAGAACAAAGCCTTTTATGTCTATTTAACCTGACTTTGTCTAGTAACAGAAAACACTTTTACCTCATTTTACCAAGAAACCAGTGAAAAATTAATTTTCATATTTCCTAGCTTTAGCGTGTTAGGAATAAGTTAAGCCATACTCTCATCAAAGTCCCTGAAACACAGATTTAAAAACAAATTAAGTTTCCGATATGGCCGATGCAATATCTGTACTCTACAACCTGGCAGTTTATAAATGATATGAATAATTTTCAGTGTCCTAATCTAGTATAATTACTTTGTGCTTAAACAAATTGACTTTATCTTCCAATCACCCGACACCTTTACTTGAAAAAGAACGCAGAAATAAAACTGAAAGACCCTTGCTATTTATCAAGACTAGTGTCTGTACATCCCGGCTTGCTCACTGTCTGTGTTCTGCGATCTGTTACAAGGGATGGATGCACCTTGAAATATTGTGCTCGGGTAAAAATTAAAAAATGTAATTTTTTTTTACATTTGTCTGCACTCGCTGAATTTGCGAAACTGGAACTCTCATAAGATTTGGCTTTTTTTTTTTGTGCATTTCTATTTGTAGCATCTGTGACAATCATTTATCTTAACGTGTTCAAAACTTATTTAAAATGTGCAGTGTCTGGGAGAAAGTAATCCCAGTATCATCACACAATTTTTCCTATCCTTACACACCTGATAATAACTGTCAATTCAGTCAGTAACTACTCCTTCCAAATAAAGATCCTCCTACAATCGTCTGACTGTATTTTGTGGAGCAGTTGCAATCTGAAGTGCCAGGTCTGGAAAGACAAATTCCATCCTGAGATGCACAGACATAAGAAAATTCAGATTTTTTTACCATCCTGAAGTCATCAGGCTGTTCGACTGAATAAATATTAGAGATCTCCATGGGTGACTCCACCACAACACACGTACGTAGTTAAGGACTGAAGCGCATATGCACTTAGCGTGAGCTTGATACTCTCAGTGCACACTGCACAAGTTCGCAGGTAACACGGGCTGTCCCCTATGCAGAGCATTATACACGCAGAGAGCATTGCACAGCTGAGCCCCAGCCCAGACTCAAGGTAGCACACGTAAAGAAACAATGATTAATGCCTGTAATTAATAATAGTTTTAAATATACACTATATCTAGCAATTTAATTTCTTTATGAGTAGCATAATTACTGAAAGAAGGACAACAAAAGGTAAACAATAAGTATGTCATGTAGGACTGTTAAAAATGAAAGAGAAACTACAAACTTTCTCCTTTACGAAAGGAGACCTTCTCCAAATTTGACGTTTCATGTTTATCCAGATGTCTGAAGTTCTACTTTTTGCCTCTGGTCCTTTTCCACCTCTCTTGCTAAGGCTTCCTCCTTCGTCACCTCCTCAGCCTGTTTTCCCTCACTCTCTAGCTCTGACATTCACTGTCTTCATTCCTTCTCTAATCAGTGACCCTCGGACCTCTTTTGCGTTTCTACCTCGCTCTTGTTTATAAGGCTGTTGATAAGGAATCTATCTGTATTTCAGACTACGAAATGGAAATGCTGAGAGCTGCCAGTATAAATGTTTGTAGAGGAAAGTTTTTCCCACTGGGTTGGGATGAATTTGGGCCCTTGACTGAGGATCTCTGTCCTGGACAGTGATTACTGTATTTGCTCCGCTGACTTCCCTTACTGCCTGGCATGCTTTTCTTTGCTGCAGCAGTATTACGTTAATATCTGTGGCAAAGAAAGCATGCGTTACTCACTTCTACTGATTGCCTTGTTACAAAATACTATAACAGGAATATTAGTTAAATGGAAAATAGCCTATTTACATTCAGGAGGAAGTCATGAGTCCATTTTCTCTGTAGGGACAAACTGTGGAAGTGATGAGCAGAAAAGTGAGCCTGAAGGAGGCAGAGGTGAAGAGGTGATTACCGATTAAGCAACAACGTCAAGAGCACATCCTCTAACGACTGTGCTCAGACCGATGTTGAGGAGGACTCGCTGCCCACACAGCCGTTGCCTCACAGAACAGAATTCCACAAGAAATTCCAGTCCTCCAGAAAATCTGCAGAGCAAGCAGCACACCCAGAGTGATCAGCAACCCCAAACGATTAAAGGGCCAAATTCGCCTCCGGTGTAACTGCAGTGAGGCAAGCAGAATTACACCAGAGATATATTAGGAACCCAGAGCCTTGGCAGGTCTAAAAAAGCATTGCTAAACACTACTATTAGAGGAAAACCAATAACACTCAAAGCTCAAGCTACGTCCTACTGAACTGACCAAATACGCATTTTTGGACACAGATTGTTTACCTTGGCATTGAGGGGTGTCATCTCGGGTTCCCCCTTTTTCCTTTCAGGCACACTTCCCCCCAAAACCACCCTTACGGATGGCATGCCCCAGCGATTCTCCCTCTGGCAAGGTGGGCTGGCTGAGGCTCAGTTCGCTCCACTGCTCGGCGGCACCGTGCTGCGAGTTCGTTCACCTGCCTGGGGCTGCTGTAGGTGAGGACCCCTGGACTGAGGAAGAGCCCTGGGCTGATCAGGGGCTGTTACTTGTTAGTCACCCTAAATGGGAAAGTGCTGCGGTTAACCCCACCCCTCCATCCTTGGCATTTTCTCTGTGTCCTAATCTCTACTTGCTAGTAAGAGTTGCGGGGTGGCGTCTCGGCCAGCCTGCTGGAATGCAGCGCGGCAGCGGCGGAGCCCACACCTACACCCCGCCGCCCGAGACTCAGCAGACATTGCTGCAATGGCCAGCCTCTTATCAGCGGCAGCAAAACAACCCGGCGTTGACCACGCTTGTGACCACAGTCGTAGTTTGAACTTAGTTTAATGACGAGCGTGGACACGGGTACATCTTGTTTGGCTGTGCTGTCCCAGACCGTGCTGAACTCAGCATGTGCTTGCCCACAAATGCAGTTAAGCCAGAGCTGTACGTACACTGCGGCTGTGTGAAGATGTTCCCAGGTCAACAGAGCCCTGTTGGCAGAGATCCCTAATGTGCTGTCAAAACTGTGCATTGACTGGTGTAGCTTGTTTGACTTGTTATGTGTGGGTTTACTTTGCAACGTGCTGATATGGCTGTGCACACAGGGGCAGCTCTTTTCTGGCTTAATGAAAATAGTACCTATAGAGACGGTACTCCTAAACTACGTAAATGATTGCTGTGTAGGCACATCATCAGTTTAACATCGATTAAGTCTTCCAGCGAAGACGCAGTTCTGAAAAAAGCCAAGGAAACAGGAGCTCTGGTTTGGTCTGGTTGTTTACATCCGTGCGTGTTGCATGCACACCACTTGCATATAGAGTAGCTGTATCTGTTAACATGACATTAATAAAGGATTTATAGCTAGACAACCTTCCAGTTGGGGAGTTTTCTTATTTACAGGATGATGTAATTAGGCACCCACTCTGAGCACTGCACTAAGAGGCTATAAAAGGTTTTGGAGCCGGGGTGAAAAATCACAGGTGAATCTTTCAAGGGCTTTAGCAGAGTTTTGTTAATCATGCAGAGGTATCTCAAGAAGACTAAGTATCTGTTTTAGATATCATAGCAATATAACTAATTTATAAGAACTTTAAAGAACAATATATTTTATTGTATCACCTTACCTACCGAACTTCAGCCGTTAATGCTAACAAATCATGCTGGTACTTGCCTTTGAGGAAGAATACATTACCAATTTTTGCAGCCCTTTTGCTTTCTTTTACCTAATGAAATAATATGAACTTTCGAAAAAGAAGCACTTACGGAAAATGAGCCTGCCTTCACCCTCAGCTACTCCTATGGGCATTTTTTTAGCATACAGGTGTCCCTTTTTATCTGTGTGAAGCCTGTACTGTCAAAAATAGAAATACCGCAGAACACCTGTCCTAACAGCAGCTTGGGGTACAAATATTGTCAGTTAAAGAGATTTGTTGCTTTTTTTCCTGCAGATTGTCGGAGAAGTCGTACAGCGGGGTGCAGATTTTCTGTTAAGGAGCAGAACAGGTGATAGCGGTATCCCGTTACGGTATTTATCTGTGAGCAAAGGGACCGACAACTCCGAGAGGCGAAGCCCCAACAAAGTTGCGGTGTCTGCTCCTGGGTGAAGATGAAAGCTGGTTCTGTAAGACGCAGGCTGTCAAGCCCAGCTTGCGTTTCCTTTTTGCAATGCAGCGAGGAAGAAGCCTGAAATGGCACACACACACACACACACACACACACGCGCGAGCTTCCTCTTTACAGTGCAGAGAGGAAGAAAGATGATCACACACATGCACTCTCATATAGGCACAAGCACATACTTACACAAACTAAGTTCAATGCAGACATGAAATATTATGTTGTCAAAACAGATCCTAACAAAATTGTCCATTTTTTAAATGTATTTCTTTTGAGAAGATGGCTTTTGATTTTAAGGGAAAGGAAATCTACTGTCTACAGCATTTTTACAGACTACAGGTTTTACTGCAGAAGGTGTTTTCTGTTCATATGATAGATACCACATCATGATATGGGAAATAACTTGTGGTACTTTATTTTTCCTGTTCTGAGAAATCTCTTCATACTGAGGAGACACGTGGTGATGTTAGAAGTCTTCGATGGGACCCCATGCAATGCTATTTTGCACTGGGTCAAAAACTGGCTGGACGGCCGGGCCCAGAGAGTTGTGGTGAATGGAGTTCAATCCAGTTGGCGGCCGGTCATGAGCGGTGTTCCCCAGGGCTCAGTTTTGGGGCCGGTCTTGTTCAATATCTTTATCAATGATCTGGA
>NW_008825073.1:4003479-4005777 GCF_000699105.1 Pygoscelis adeliae | reverse complement strand
TTGGATATTAGGAAAAATTTCTTCACTGAAAGAGTGGTTAAACCTTGGAACAGGCTGCCCAAGGAAGTGGTGGAGTCCCCATCCCTGGAAGTATTTAAAAGACGGGTAGATGTGGTGCTTAGGGACATGGTTTAGTGGGCATGGTGGTGTTGGGTTGACAGTTGGACTCGATGATCTTAGAGGTCTCTTCCAACCTTAATGATTCTATGATTCTATGATTCTATGATTTTTGAGTGTGTTGGCTCTCCAGCAGACAGCAGAGTGAATAGCATTTGCGTTTTGAAGGACTGGAATTAAGAAATCCCGAAAAAATAGTAGTTTTCTTCTATTGCACTTATGTATGAAGCCCCCCAGTTCAGAAAGAAGGTCTTTTTAAGGAAAGCAATTCAGGATATGTTGAAATCTCACCAAGTTAATGTTAAAGACACGTGCATTGGCCTGAATTTAAGATCACAGAAACATGGTAATGTTTGTTGGAAGAGAATTCTGTTGGTTTTTAGTCCAACCTCCCACTCAAAAGTAGGATTGTCACCAACATCAGATTGGGTTTTGTGTAGCTGAATCTTGAAAAACACTGAGGATGGAGACTCCCCAGTCTGCCCGGGTAACCTAGTCCGGTACTACACTAGCTTCCTACCGATTTTTTTTTTTCTCCCCTAACGTCCAGCCTGTGTCTCCCGAGCCACAATTTGTGGCCATCGCACCTTGTTTCTACCTTCTGGCACTGTTGACAGGAGTTTGGTTCTGGCGCTTTGTAACTGTCCTTCACATCGTTGTGGGCAGCTCTTAGGTCAGCCTTTGGCCCCCTCTCCTTCAGGCTAACAAGCCCAGCTCCACCAGCCTCTCGCTGCAGGTCAGGTGCTCTGGGCCCCTGACCACTTTGGTAGCTCCTCACTGGGTCCTCTCCGGTGTCTCTACGTCCTTCTTGAGCTGCGGGAGGGCCCTGCACCTCTTGCAGTAAAGCTGAATGCAGCCTCCAGGTCTTACTGAGTAGAAGGGGATAACAGTTTCCCTCATCCTAATGTAGCCCAGTATGTGGTTTGCCTTACTCAAGATGAGAGCACGCTGCTGGCTCATGTTCAGCCTGGCATCTGCTGTAATCCCCAGGTCCTTTCCAGCAGGGCTGCTCCTCACCCAGCAGCTTCCCAGCCTTTACCAGGGCAGGGGATTTTCCTGGCCCACATGCAGGAGCTGGCACTTTTCCCTGCTGTACCTCAGGGGTTTCTGCTGGCCCAAAGGTTACTCACGTCCCTCTGGGCTGAGGCTCTGCTGCTCTTTGCATCAGCCACTCTGCCAGGCCACCACTAAATGTGTCTAATCGTCTGCTCCCTCTCGCTGGACCATGTCTATTCTCAAACACGACACTTATTCCGCTCATAGGTAGCAGTCCCCCCCCAGGGCCACCTTTGACCCTTTCTCAAGGCTATTGAGGCATTATGTATTAATGCAATATGTGCTTTAGTCAGACCGGTCACTCAATAATGAGGTGAACAAGCAGGAATATCCAACTCACAGCAATATTACCTTATCACTTAACAGTGGACGCAGTGATTAAGTAAAATGTTCTGAGTTTCTGGTTCATATAATTAGTATTTAAAAAAAAAAATCAACCTTATTATGGATGGATTGGAGTATTTACACCCACAGTCCTGTGTTGGGATGTGTGGGCTGTGCTCCTTGACACCATTTCCATTCCTTCTGTACCTTCAGGTCTCTTAGCTCTAATGGTGTGGAGGAGGTCATGTTCCCACTGCCCTAGTTCTAACTCTTGGCTGTTCCTCTGCTGTGCAACTGAGTGTATAGGATGAAGGTTTCCAGGAATGTGACCCTTTTGTCCAGGTAAACAAATCTCTCTTCTTCTGCAATTTAGAAATTTCTTAAAATTTTTATAGCTCTTTCTAAGTGTTAATTGTTTTAGTGCTCGGACCTATTTCTTGGAGGTGGCAATGCAGTCGCCCTAAGGGAAGAACCATGCAGAGGTAGCAGTGTGTTTACTTCCACTTCTCTAAGGATTGCATCACAGAGAAATACAGTTCTCAACAGTGATGGTGCAACGTTTCATCTTTTGGTAACGCTTGGATAAACTAGGAACCAAATTATGTCCCAGCTTCATGCAATGATAATCTCGAAATCCATGTGTTGGGAATTCTCATGGGACCGTTTGCCCAAAGGGCTAAAGACTCTTCAGAGACTCTTCTCTTGGGATTTCTAATATTTTCCAAAGAAATTAGAGCTGCTTCTACTGTTCGCAGCCTGCTGCTCTTGCTGCCATGTGAAGTGGCATCCACATGCCTGTCA
>NW_008825073.1:3994449-4003468 GCF_000699105.1 Pygoscelis adeliae | reverse complement strand
TAGTTCAGTCTCAGCACTACTTGAGTTTCCCATGGGGCTGTCAGGAGAACGATGACCTTATTTCTAGGTTATTTTCTTCTACTTCTTCCCAAGCGAATATTTCCATTAGTGAAGGACATTATCTCCCCTACTGTGTCCCCCTTACTCTGTGTCACATGCTGGAGGCCTGGAGACGATGCCATCCTGAATCCAACTTTAACCCTGTGACAAGAGAGCATCACCACTCTCCTGAAATTTAGCTACTTTCATTCGGCGGAATTGGATGGTGTTTGCTGATATGAAAAGATGCCACTGAAATTAATGACAGCGTTAGAAATTCTTTCACTTATATCCTGTGTAACCTCTTGGGAATAACAAATACGCAGAATATAACAAATAGGTATGTCTTTGGAATTGCTTGCTGAGACCATTGCTTCAATTTCTTGGATGAGCTGCTTTTTCACCTTAATTAGCAGAACTGTGTCTGGTTCATTTCAAGACTTATTGAAAATTAATATTAACTGAGGCCAGTTTCTGTTCAATTACTGTACTAAGAGGATAAGGTGCAGCCTCAGTCCTGGTTTCCATCATGCAGACATTGGAAATGGTCATTCCACTAAAGATATTGCACAGGTTGTTGTTTTCACAATAAAGTTGCTCACCATGTCTTAATCAGTCTGAACAGCAAGACGGGAGGGGCTGGGAAAGTGCTGGGCATGGGAAAGAGCTGGGGAGGCAAGAAGAGCAAGTGGCACGAGAGGGAAAGTGATGCAGGGCAGCACTAGGGGAAGGGGGAAGAGGGAAGGAAGTATTGCTGTAATGTAAAATCCAGTGCTCTTTAAAAATATTCTACCCTTCAGATATCCGTTCCGATCCTTTGTGCAAGTTCTTGCAGCCACCAGGCAGCATTGGACTGAGGGCGGTTTCGGAGCCCTGTTTATGCTAAGGAAGTATCCTCAGTGTATTCAAGCACATCACTGTCTCCTCGAGTCCCTGTCTTACTGAGGAAGCACTGACGTTTGCAATTAGAAAACAGATAAAGGGAAAGAAATTATTTACAATGCCTGAAAATGACGATTTGGGTACAGGTACAACTGAGTAATTATTTACAACTGTTTTTTTTTCCATAAAAAGGAGCTGGTACAAGAAACCACACGAAAGGGTGTTGGCTTTTTATCTAAAAAAGACAAAGACCTCTCCGAGGGTGGAGCTCCCAGGGGAGGGATTGCCCAATGCCTGGACCTGCCAGCCTGCCTGGTCCTGCCTCCGCTGCGGCTGCAGCAGGGTACCCATTCGCTTCCCAGCCTCTCGCAGCGTAACCACGCTCCTCAGCTTGTGCTGTTGGCTTGCGACGGGCAAGGGACCGTGGCATATTCCGTATGAAAAACTGGCCAGGTGAATTTGCCCACTCCTCGACAGGGCGACAGGCAGCGGTCACCCAACAGTTCTGCTGAAAGGACGTCAGCGGACTGAGGTGCAGAGCACTGGGAAGTTTGGAGTAGTGAAACCCAGTATTGGGTTGACCATGGCAATGGATGTGCTGATCCAGCACCTCATTCTCTCCACTCAGACCATAGCAAGTGGCTGGGGTTCAGGCCTTTGCTGCTCTGCTCTGATCTAGACATAAAGTGATGCTAAGGGTGGAACTCAAGAGGGAGACCGTTGATCCATCCCATTACTTTGGGATCCATGCACAGGAGGAGATAGGAGACCAGAGAGAGGTGTGAGGATGACAAGAGGTCCGCAGGCACTTCAATATTGTCTCCTGTTGCCTGGGGTCTGGTGGATAAGCTCTCTGAGACTGTGGACAGCCATGCCCTGACCCTGCTCACCTTACTGAGGAGGGCAGTCCCCACAAAACAAGCGGCACTGCTCTCTTACAGTGAGCCAGGCAAGCCCTGGCTCCCAGCGAAAACCGGAGCCGAGGGGGTTACTCATCAGCTTATTATCACTCAACAACATTTGCCAATCTGCCTTCCCCTTACTGACTTTAGACATTTCCATGCCAATCCCAAACACAAAAAAGCACACAGAGAGCGCAGCGAGCCTTATCGGCTCCCTGCCTTCTGCTGAGCTCCGAGTTGGACTCAAAATTTGGCTCTTTCTCCTCCAACTCTTCCCCTTGCTGGACGAAGCCTCTGCAGGGGTGGGAACTGCTGGAGCTGTGCAACTATCAGTCTCAGGAGTGATGCCCAAATACAGAAGATTTTTTTTTTTTCCCTGTAAAACCCACTTTTGGAGACTTTTCTAGAGCTCAAATGCCCTCAGAGAAAAATCCAAACCTCACTTCTTTTCCCAGTTTTCCGCAATAGCTTCAACTAGAAAAAAGAAAACAACCCACCAGAAAAGCACTTACAAAACAAGAAGTTCAATCCTTCCAGGCTGAAGAGAAGTGAAATCAAAAGAGAAATGAAATTTATACACGTAGGCTTTAGATTTTGGGGAAGTGCCTGTTGACAAAGGTCAGGGAGGAACATGCTGCTGGCATGGCTGTCTCTTTTAAATTTTGCTGCTGATGTCAAATGCTGAAACACAGTGAAATATTAGCATTGATAATTTTGTATTGTTCTTCAGAAATATCTGTGTGATATATAACTAGGGGATTTTGCAGAAGTAAAATTGAACCACAAGGTAAATGAGGGGGAAAAAAAAAAGCCTTCTGCCTCCCAAATATCTTCCTTTTATCCCTCATTCATGCCTCAGCTTTTCCACAAAGTGCTCCTTCTTCTACCATCTCGTCCCCTCCCAGAATATCGCATGGTATTGGAGTATGATTTCTCATTGAAGAAGAAAAGCTGCATTGTCCAACATCTTCCTCTGCTGAGTTATGCCAGGTGGCACCTATTTTGGCAGAGTCTTCAGAGTTTCCTCATATCTGACTAATAAGAGATGATGAAAAATATGATTCATTAAAAAAACACAGATAACAATCTGAGAAAATTAAACATGCATCTTTAAATGTGGCTTAATTTTCTGAAATAACAATCAAACCTCAAACAAATGGTTTAGTCTCAAGGCTCCATCTTGTGGCAAAGTAAAGCAAATTCACTTGTGAAATTAATATTTGCCCTTCCTTAATTTCCACCGGTTCTTCTGCAATAACCTCACGATGCTGTAACACTGCAGACTGGTACGTGGAGCTTCACCCAAGTGGGAGCAGAAGGGCAGGCGGTGCTGGGCAGAAGGAATGTGTTTCTTGCTGTTTGAGTAATACCAAAGCTGTCTGCGTTAGCACTAGGCACACATGCATTTCTTAACCAACTCCCGTAATCGGTGACGACCAAGGGGTCAGCTCACTCACGTGCAGCGTAAGTTCGATTTAATACCCTTGAAGGCTTAAGAAGGTGTAACCAGCCCGCGAAGCACTGCGGCCCGTCCGGGGTGGGCATCGCCTTGCTCACACCCAGGGCCATTTGGCCACTCTCTCTGCTGTTAAACAACTGCTGCATTATTTCTTAAAAACCCGTCCCCGGTGCCATGCCCCCTCACTCAGGAGCAGGATTTGGGCAGCCCTGCCTTCGCCAGATAAAGCACAGGCTTTCCGCTGGGTGGCCGGGGAGGAAGGAGGACCGCTGCCTTATCTTCCTTCCTCCAGCATCGTGCGGGACTGCATCATCTTTTTTTTTTTCCGCTAAATATAAAGTAAGGCTGGTTTTTAGTACGCAGGAGCTGGCGAGCTTCTCGGAGCACGTCCTAGGCAGGAGTGGCAGGGGGGCCACGGGGGCGCCCCCCCGCCCGCCCCCCCCCCCCCCCCCCCCCCTGCAAGCTTTCTAAGGGACTAGATTCCTATCATATAGCATTGCATTCTTCAGCCTGCCACTCCAGTTTCCTTTTTTGAAAAAGAGTGAAGGGGGGTGATTACAATTCTCTTCAAGTGCTGTTTTATTTAAAAATGATTGTGCTGAATTACTTGCTACCATTGCTATAGCTGTAACCATTTCAATTGCTGGCACCCATGGGTGCTCCCTGCCTGCTCGTCCACCCCAGCCAGCCAGGGAGCTCTGGGACCTCCGGGCTGTGCCGCGTGGGAGGTGAAGGTGCAGCCTCTGGATTGGGCTGTCCTGGCTGCTGGTTTTATCCTGGTAAAATTATTATTTCTCTTTCATGATGCCGGGAGCAAGGCATCATCTCCCAAATCGTATCGTGGGGACCCATGCTGGATATCTCTTTAGTAGCAGCTTTTGGCGTGGTTATGAGCTGAGCGCAAACTCTCAGACCCTCCTGCCTTCCTGTGCCCACCTAAAAAGGTATCAGTGAGTACACGGGCAGCAGCAGCTGCTGCCTTTGCTAAACATGTGGAGAACTATTGCAGTTTTGGGGGGTGGGCGTAATTGTACTGATTCAGAAGCATTTAACAAACTGAAATATCATTCTGCTCCATGCCTTTTTATTTTTTCCTGTTTCAGCTACAATGTCAAGTAACTAATGAATGCAACATGATGTGGTATTAGGTTTAAAGCAGTATTTTCCTGTTGCTGTTCCTTACATGTTGGTCGCACCCTTAATGATCTTCATAGGAAATATTTACTTTGAGGAGTCAGTTCTAAGTATGCCAAGTGATCAAAACCAGGCAAGGCAGGGTTTGCTCTCATATGACTTCAGTTTTTCCTGGAAAGAAACAGGAACAACAAAAAAATATCTTACTTTCAAAATTAATGCAAATCAGCTTGAAAATCATCTTGTTCCGATAAATGAATGCTCCGTTCTTTCCCAGGCAATCTAGTATTAACTTTTATGGGAATAGAAACTCAAGGAAGAATAAACACTGGGGAAAAGTGAGGTCTGTAATGGTGGTGCTGGTAGTGTCTGAATGCAAGTGTTAATGTATAGCGTACATACGGGTGTTGTAGATATATCCTTGCAGCCGCCCATTTTGGGCTATCTGAAACTAGGGTCTTGGCACTGAGAAAGGGGAAATAGCTGTCTGTGCAAAGCTTTCTTCTTAGTGCAGTCTCCAGATTTAATATCCTCGAGTCTTTTAAGTAAGCAAGGAAGCAGCAGCCTCATAAATTGGATATTGCTTAAGGTGAAAAATTGCCCCAACGGTTGTTATTACTTCTGTTGCTTCACCCAAAATTTCTTACAGACTGAATTGCAAAGAAAACCATGCCCACGTGAAGGTGTATGTGTAATATATATTTCCACGCCTGTGTGATGTAGCCTCTTCGTGTGCCGTAGAGGCCGAAGGAATATGATTTTGTCAGGCCAGAAATTTCTACCCATTGCAGACCCTTGATGCGGCATGGCCTGGGAAGTGGGGATGACTCCTTCATCACCCTGTCATCAGTCTGGGGCTAAACAATGTTAGAAATGCTTGGACAGTTTTCTGTTACTTTATTTGGATGTTTTTCTTTGCAGGTCGTGGTTTATTAAGCTGAATACCTTGGTAACCCTAAGTCAAACGTGCAGGAGCAGGGGTTGCCATAAGAAATCTCTTAGAAATAACCTACAATGACTTTTTTACATTAAAAAATGTCACATGTAAAGGTCTAATAACAGGAATGAGGAAGGGGGGAGATGCACAGCTCACATTACCGACACAGCTCAGCTGGCACCGCTCTCCAGATCCACTGGCCTTGCCAAGTGTCCTGGCGTGGGCAGGAAAGGGGTGGCACAGGGCTGCTCATCTAAAAACACTATGGAGTTGGGTTTTTTTTCCCCTCACTTCTTTGCAGTCGCCTTTGCCCAGGGTCCCAGGTCTTCCCTTTGGAGCCCATCCCGCTGTCACACACCACGTATGCACATTTACACAGCCAGCCGGAGCACGGCACCTCTCCTGGCTCAGCTGCCATCAACAAGAAACACAGTTTTTGGCAATGTGAGGAAAAACCCTGTCTTTTTTACCCTGGAAGTACTGCATATGCTATTCTGTTTGGGTCATTGCTCAGCATTTGTGCATAAATGTTTAATGACTTTTTAAAAAAATGAAGGAAATCGTTATGCAAAAAAGCCTACCTTAGCGTGGACTTATTTTTGAGAGACTCTATTAGTAAAGTAAAGTAAACTATAAAGCAGGGATATTTTAATTATTCCAGCCTAAGAGCTATGAATTTGAAACTGCAGAGTTAAGGTTAGACATGACAAAGTAAGAAACAGCTGAGTTGCCAGAAAATCCCTTGCAGGCTTCGTGATACTGTCATGAGCAGGGAAAACAGCTTGTATATCTTCAAGGTCATCTTAACAGATTTAGAGCCATGTGACTGGAAAGGACAGGAGGGATGAAATGGTCGGTGTGGCCTTGTATGGTTTTGGGGTGCTCTCGGAGCACCTGGGGCGCTCGGAGCCCGGCTTGCTCCAGCCGGGCAGATCGCATTGCACCGTCAGGGGAGGCGGAGAGGAAATCCCCCTACTCTCACAGCTAACCTTCAGGTACCATTAAAAAAGATTTAATGTTATTACTTTGTGGTGTTTTTGGAGTGGAGCTCTCAGCTCTTGGAGTTCTTCTGCTCCGTCAGCCGGCTCTGTCTTGTGCTTTCTTGTGGGAATTGCAGATAAAACAGTCTTTAGCTAAACCTGCGGCATTGCAGCGTCTCTCTTTCCTGTTAGCACAGCCTCCAGCGCTCGCACATTTGTTCCCGACAGATACACCAAGCAGAACTCACGGTCTTGTCCAGATGACTGCCCTAAAGACAGGCGAGCATACCATGCACGTGCACATACACTTCCAAAATTATTGTTTGCATCACTTTTTGCAGCTTTTTAGGCAGTCGTGGCAGTGGCTCAGCTCTCTGGGGCGGCTGCTCGGAGGGATGAACTCAACATGGTGTGCGCGTTTCAAGGAAGTGTGGGTACCTCTGGCCTTTCCCAGCCCATAAAATATATGGCCTATTGCTTAAAAACATTCAGAAACGCTTAATTACCTTTTAAATTCCCAACATCAGATTCAGATGCTGATGTTTCTTTGCTCTGATGGTATCTGGTAACAGATGAGACATGGATGAATCCCATCTGGAGTCAGTTCAGGTGATGCTGGGGAGGAGAGGAGAGAGCTCGGAGGAAGCCAGAGGAGCAACCACGGTGCCCTCGCAGTGTGAGGGTGGCCGTTGCCTGTCCTGGGAGGTGATAACTTGGGATTCCTCTTGGCTTCATTGGCACTTACCTCATTCATGCTCCAGCCTGGTAGGAAAACTCATTGAACAAGGAGTCACAGTATTGACTCTTTACTCTGGGGAACAAGTAAGCTTTAAACGGCACTTTCTCAGTTACAACCATGCACTTATTTATAAATTATCAATAAAACCATGCAGTTAAACTTGATAATAGGAATTGTGTAAGGACAGCAAGCATTGAAATTTGGTTTCCACCAGTGTACTGGAGCGTGCTCTCCCAGCGAGTCGCAGCGGCTCGCGGAGAACTTTGCTCCTTCTGTCTCTGCAACACGTCGGCTCGTCTGAGACAGGTTGACCTCGAGCTTCGCTGCTGAATAACGAGACAAGGAATGTGTTCAAGCTGTTGTGTAAACCACCGTCATCTGTAAGAGATTTCCCATTCTTGTGCCTTAATGGTCAGGACAAGTCTTTGTGGGCTTGTCTCATGCTTGGTGGGAATGTGCTGCTCTTCGTCTTTGTCTGCTAAGCTGGGTTTTTTAGAAGTGAGGTTGAGTTTCTTTCACATGTTTTTTTTTCTTTTATTTGTTACTGATTAATTATTCATCAGTCTTGTGTAAACTGGAATTTTATATGCGTTTTGCCTGTTTACTGATCCTTGAATTCCTGTGACGCCGTGTACCATGTTTTGTTTGTTCCTGGGCCATGCTGCAGCAATGGAGGCTCCAGGGACACAGCTCCAGGGGTGCTTTGACATATGTCAACACTTCATGTGCCTACTCCATCACTTTGGCCCTGGGATCAATTCACAAAACGCTCTGGTTTGATGCTGGGAATGGGCAGAGTTTTTACAAAGGGATGTCTTTCCTGTTAGGGCAGGGGGTCCTGTGTCTGGAGGAAACCCGCCACCCCGACCTTGCTCAAGCTGTCTTCTGCAGCTGTCACTGTCCCCATCTTGGTGTCACAGCACCACCAAATTGCTGGTGAGCCTCCAGCCAGTACCTGGGAGCTGTTGAAATCCCTGAATAACTGCCATGTCTGCATTTATTTCGAAGTACCACACTAGTGGCCCTTCCCAGAAGAAAACTTGCTGGCAGGATGGCCCTTCAGTGAGTGGCGCCTGCAGCAAATTCCAGCCACGGGTGCAAGGATCGCTTTGGAGGCTGAAGCTTGGGAAGCCGTTTGAAGAAATCCCAACCACCTTACGGCTCAGCAGACCGACGGCTGCTGACCGAGATACTGACAGCTCCATTTTATTTGCAGTCCCACTCTGAAGCTTCACGGTTCCTGTTTCATACAGAGTAGGGAGCGCTCTGAATGCTGTTTGCACCTCCTGCAATTTCCTTGCTCGGCTGCACCTCGTCAGAGTTTGAACCCCCCTGGGGAACATGCTTGTCCCCGGGCTGCCCTGTCCCCACCATCCTGCCTCACCTCGGGGCTGTCATTACACCAGCTGCCTTCACATTTGTCTATCTTAAATCCTCACTCTTTGCAATCTCAAATGAGTTGGCAAAGTGTTGGTGTACCATCATTTTCTGGTAGCACCGTGGGCAGCTGTAGCAGGGAGCCGGGCGTGCGGGTGCAGTCGTGCTGGACCACGCCGCGGCATCCTCAGGCGGGTGCCGAGGGTGAACGTGATCCTCTTGGGTCTGCATCTGAGTGAGCTTCCAAGCTCTGGCCTGCCTCTCTCAACCTTTATGGCCCCGAATTCCTCTTTCAGCGAGTTTTCTGCCCTGTGACTTACCCGTCTTCTTTACCTGCCGCTCCCTGCGTGGAGACATCTGCTATTTCTCTGTGCTGCATGGAGCCTTTCAAGAGATCCCCATCCTATTTGCAAAATAGTTTGCAGTTTAATTTTATTAGATTGTCAATAAACCAGCAGGGCATAATTACACACCAAAATTATCTAGACTTGAAAGCATGGTGATCACCCCCTTGTTCTCTGTGAGCTGTAACTTAATGCAAAACCCTCTGTCATTTTCCATTTTCTAGTT
>NW_008825073.1:3979641-3994403 GCF_000699105.1 Pygoscelis adeliae | reverse complement strand
GATGATTTCCGAAATGTTCTGTATTTACTTGCAAGGCTGGTACTTCTGTCATTGACCCACTTAAGTGATTTTGAAAGATTGTATACAGGTTCCTTTTACAATGTATTTGAAGTTTGTAATCCTGCTTAAATACACAAAAATAGGAAGGATTAACAAACTGCCACGCTGAGGCCAAAAGAAGACAGAGCTAAAAGCAATCAAGGAGCAGCCTATCGGATACATGAAATAAATTGGGGGAAAAGTGGAAAACTGTCAACAAAAATAATATGTTATGGATCCTCAAGCCTTTGTGTTTATGCTAGAGGAAGCCTAAAATAATCTGTGGTTTCTGATGCTTGATTTAGTTTTCCACAAGCCTAATTAACACCAGATTAAGTTTGCTGCCACTATAGTTTATTGCTGAGACTGACAAATACTTGCTGTTTATTTGTTTTCTAAAAAAATGGCTGGAGGCAATAACAGTATGACACAGTTAATAAGCTTGAAAACAATGCTATAATATTCATTTTTATAAACTTAGTCTTTAGGAGAAACCCCCATGACTTTCCATATTAAATTCTGGCCCTACAGCCCTTACAAAGGAAAAAATCCCATTGATTGAATGTCCCATTGATTTAAGATATAGCCCTGTGAATTTAAGCTAATAATTAAGCATGTGCTTAAGTGCTTTGCTGAACAGAGATGTACTGTACCATATGTTTAAAATAACTCATGTGCTCAGGGGCTTGGCCAGGTGTGGGCCAGTGGCTCTGCAGAATGGAGCTGTGCAAAGCAATGACTTACAGATAGAAAATCCAGCACCATGTGCATCAACCCGTTATACGGATGTTTTCTATGAAAAACCTACTGGAATGGCATCAGCCATTATACGACTCTGCCGATACAAATGTCACGACATCAGGATCGAACCTCAGTCCCAGAAATCCCAGAATACCAGCTACCACCCAGGTGAAATCCCAAATCTGCAATCATTTATTTATGCAGGCAACTTTGCTCATGCAGGATGAGCAAAGTCACCTGGGATTTCTGATGCAAGTAAAATTCCTTGCATGGTAAATGTGTGCAGAAGGACACCTGGCCATGGGAGAGCCGAGGGTGCAGCTCCTCAGCCTGCAGATGCAGGCTATTTATGCCAAAAGCTGGCAAACAAACTTCCAGCCACATCCTTTCGCGATCATCCTTGGAAACACATACTCTGTCCAATGGCTTCATTGTGGCTCCTTCTGGACTTGAGTCAAGCCAAAAGACAGAGAGACTGGCAAAAACAGACCTTAAAAAGTTACCTGAATCCTTGCAAACCTTGTAGCAAGTCTGGATTGGGCATAGATCAAGATCTGGGCAGAAAGTTTGTGTTTTACAGGGCTCATCTCCTTGATTCATATTTTTCATTCATTACGTGTCAGCAGAACCAGAATATTTCACAAAAATATAGAAGCAAAGAGCCAGTTCATACTTTTTCTTTCCGTTTTCTCTCCGACGCTGTGGAGGAAAGCTGCTACCGAAGCCCTGGTGCTCAGGTCTGGGATTCACACATCTGCCACCGTTGGTAAGTCACTCTATCTCTCCATGTCCCACTTCTTCATTAAAAAAATGTGGATAATCTTTCTGTGTGTCAGAGAGGTGGCGTGGGGTAGTCAAATCCACGTCTGGGATGTGCTTTGTTTCTCCAGTAATTAGGTATATAACGAATCTGAGCTCTGTAACCTGCTGGATGCATTTTATTAAGTTCCTTAATGTGTGGTGTTACCTGACCTGGCTCGAGGATTTGTCTCCATTCCCTCCGTGCTGATGGAGACACAGTGCCGGCGTCCCATGTCCTCACCATATCTGTTCTCAACATGAGCGCTGGCCTGGGGCCGGGAGGGTGGAAATGCTCAGGTTTTGCCTCGCGAGAGGCCAGCGCTGCACGACACCGGTCACAAACCCTGTGGCTTCCCTTACCCAGAACAATCCAGCTGAAACCTGATTTTTTGCACGTGATATTCACGTTGACAAAAGAAACTTCAAGCAAGCGGATAAACAAATCCAGTTTTCCCTGTGCAGGCTTCACCTGCTGTACAGCAGCTCCCCAGCATCGCTTCCATCTTCCTTGCTTGTCTTTGCACCTTTGAGAAACTCCAACTGGTGTTTTCTCACTTTTTTTTTTTTGCCCAAAGCACTGCTGTCCTGCTGAGGGAATCATGCATTCACCAAAACGACACTGCAGCTCGCACCCAAAGTGCAAATTAAAATGTCGATACAAACGTATAGAAAATCTGTGGTTTTCTATAAAGTAACACTGCCAGATTTTCCAGTATTCAATCCAAATTTCTATGAAATAAGTCTCAGGATGCTTCTCCTGAAGCTGCAGAAGGTGGAGGCCAGTGACCATGTACCATCACCTCCTGCTAAGACAAGCCCACTCAAAAACGCGTACCCAGTATGGGAGTAAGGAGACAAGTGGGGAACAGGGAGCCTGAGGAGGGAGAAGCGAATGGCAAGTTGGCAGACCTCAGGCGCTGGGCATCATTTAAAGCCTCCCTGGGGCTGCGGAGCTCTGGGTCCGAGTTGGTGGTACCCCGTCGGGAGCTCTGATGCTGTTGGGGGGCTGCACGGAGCTCTTGGCAGACCCTCAGCCTCTAAAGAAGTTGTCCAGGTCAAGGGAACGGATTATATCTGTGTGAATAAAATGTGGACATAGATGAGGATGAACAGGTCAGACAAATATGCATTTTCACTGCAAGTCAGGGCCAACATGGTCACCGAGTTTTTATCCCTGAGTCTTCATCTCCCCCCGAAGCAAAGGCCAAAATATTCTTCTCTTCGTGCTGACCCGAACCCAGACTATTTCTGGAAAGGCTGAATAGATAATGTTACTGTTTAGTGATACAGCCGGCAGCTCAGCTGGGAGATAAACGGAAAGTCATAAGCCAGCACAAATGTCTGATGATAAGGAGAAAATGTCAGGATTTAGTGGCTTTCTGCTCTTTTCCGCTCTGTATTATAAATCACCGACGGCAGCAGCTCACTTGAGTGTGACGCTGGCTGAGAGGAACCCACCCACCAAGGGATGGATCACACCTTTCTTCCTGGCCATGAGAAATTGAGGTGACACCTCTGAGCATCCTGCATCTGGACGCTCAGGGACCCATGGTCCCGCCTGCGCGATGCCTGTTGAGCGTATCTTAAAGCTAGTGCTGTTGCCTGAAATTCACCTTTTAAAGGATTTCTTTTGCAACAGGCATTGCAGGCCCCTACTCCAAATGGCTCTGCAAAGCTCTGATTCTTGCCAGTGTCAGGGGCAGCCCCAGGCTCGCTCTGAAGCCACCGTCCTGCCCCCAGCCACTCTGAACCGAAAAGGACAGAACTTAAAGGAATTGCACTGAAATGGAAGAAAAACACTGACAATTTCTTTTCTCCTAACATTCAGTTAGCGTCAGGCTAAAAACCTCACTGAAAAAGCTATCACTTTATTTAAGGTGTAATTGGGGAACAGCAATTACAGCGCTGCAGTTTATCATGCCCTGTAATATTGTTAATTTTGCTATGAAGTGAGTAAGACAGGCTTGAGCTGTAGAGCCATTTGGATTTAATAATACACTTCCAGACCTTCGTAGCCCAGATTTCTCAACCAACTGTGCAAGGATTTATCGTTTGCTAACTGTAAGTGAATTACTACAGGGTAACACAATCCCGGGTTGAATGCAGAGGAGGGATGATGTCTTTCATATGGCTGGGGAGAGCCCACGACGGGCTGGGGCTGGGGCTGTATCCGCAGGTGGCTCCTGCTGCAGGGGACACCATTTCCTTCAAGACAAGAAAAAAAAGACATGAGAAGCCTTTTCTGGGCGTTTAAATCATATTTTACTTAAAGGAGATATGCCCAGCTGCCGGTCATGTTGCGGGAGAGCCGGGGCTGCGTGGTGTTGGGCATGCTGGCCCTGCCTGCCTGCTTGCTGCCCGCAGCAATCCCTCCCCTCTCCCCAAACCCCATGTGGGACAGTAAATGGGGCAGACAGCATCACCCAGGGGTCGGAGGGAACCATCGCCTGAGCAGCTTCCTGCATCGCCAAAGACTGCTGCAAAGGCAAACACCGTGATGCAAAATGCAACTGTAACTTGCATTAAAAGAGGAAAGTGAGTATTTTGAAATGTCTTTCAGAAAGAAAATGCCTGATGTCCTGAGCGAGTGGCTACGGAGCTTTTTTCTTGAATATATTTTCTAATAGTGTGGTAGATGCTGAGTTATTCTGCTATTTACCCTCCCTGTTGGCTCCTAAGCGGCTCTCCATGGCTCGCTGGTCATGTAATAGCAATTCTCCTCCTTTCCAGATGCTGCATCACGTAACGGAGTAAGAGAATCACGCAGTCTCCTCCTGCTTCTTGCATAAGCAGCTGCAAAGCTGGGGCAGTTCTGCCACTGCTGCAGACTGCAGCAGGATACAGGTAGGACCCAAGCCCCACCGAAGCAGCACATGTTTTGAAAACCCAGGCTCCTATAGCTGCCTCTGCTAAATATTTTGGTCGTGTTTATTCATCAGCTTCAGAAATGAGTATCTGAGCCATATACCAAAATTAGAGGGTGTTGCCCTGGGCTTTGGATGCACGCCTGTGTTTTAAATCCCATCCCCATCTGCCACAGAGGACAGGGCTGCTCAGGGAGCGGGTCAGTCCTTGCCGGTGTCAGAGGGTGGTTCGGTTTAGGGGGACAGCGTTTGGGCACGGGCTGGTGCGGTGGTGTTGCTTTCCTGGGCCATGACTGGTGATTTTAAGCACTCAGCATCCCCGCCTGCTCCCCAGGGTGCAGTGGGAAGGGGTGTCATGTTTAAGTTATTGGTAGGTACCTCTTCGGGCTGCCCTGTCCTCCTTCCTAACCTGATATGTGCATTATTTATGGGCAACTGCCTCCCTGCTATCATTTCATCGGATGCACAGCTGCGGCGGCCGCAGCCCAAGCAAAGCCTCCCCTTCCCTCCCCTCCCCACCCCACCATCCCGCGGACACCTCTGCCGCTTAACAGGATTTGCTGAAACAGAGATGGCTTAAGTCCTGTTTTAAAGCAGGCAGAGAAGCAGAGAAGGTAACTGGGGTGTTCTCAGTCTTGGCAGGGACAGAGCCCAGCAGGGAGAGGAAACTGCCCCGCTGATCCATTAGCTCTATTTTAATATACGTCGTGGGGACTTGCAGCGGGAACGCAGCTGACAAAAGCTGCTCTGCCTTCCTGCGCCCGGACCCTGCAAACGGCCTCTGGTTTCAGGCCAGCACCTCGGAGCTGCCCTTCTCCTGTGCTGCTTTGGCTTTGCCTCCCCTCCAGGCAAAGCAAAGCCGGGAGGAGCCCAACCTCGTCTTCTTCCACCGGGGGCTCCGGCATGTAACTACGGAGTGGTGACTCCTCTCTTTTCTCCCACATTTTCTGAAAACAGCCACTGAGATGCGACCTGACACAGGGATCCCAAATGCATCTGTTACTTCCAAGCATGGGTCAAGTAGACCTGATGGCACTTTTATCATTCAGCTAGATTATTCTGTGTTGTCACTGGTCAGCTGCACCGTGCCGTTGTTTCTGCCCCCTCAGCCTGCCCAAAACTTTTAAAAATGGAGTAGATAATCAGTAGCATTTTGGGGATCACATTTCCAGGTGGCTCATGAGCTTCCTGGGATTCCTGAGCTGTTTCACAACCCCCGGGACTCTCCGTGTTCTCACAAATAATAATTACACCCAGGAACTGCAAAGCACAGAACTGAAAAGTCTCTTTTGCTTTGGTGCAAGCCTCTGCAAATCTCTACATTTACTATACAGTTTTTCTTTCCTTTACTCCTTTCCCCACTTCCCTCAGTCCCCCGTTCCCTCTCCCTGCTGCTGCAGAGCTCGGTGTGCTGTCCCTCGGGGGGTACATGGCAGATGATCCACCTTTTCGGGTCCTCCCAGAAGGGACATTCAGCCACCGAGTCAGCAGAGAGGTCTTTCTGAGCTCGGCGCCCGGCAGCCCCGCAGCGGTGGGCTGCAGCCCCACGTCTCCGAGCACCCGCTCCGACCTCGAGGAGAACATCGCGGCTGCAGCTGAGGTCGGGGTGTGCACCCTGGCTGCTCCCCCATCACCTGCAAAGCTCACCCCACGCTGGTGGCTTGCACCAGGGCTTTGCCACGAGGTGGCTTTAAGGTAAAGGAGATTTGGGGGATATTCAGCTAAAGCCTAAATCCAGGTCAAAGTTGCTTTCTTCTGCTAATCCTTCTCAGTCTTATCGATGGACCACAGAGTCTGAGAGCAGGACTCAGATTTTCATGAGCATCGGGAGGTCAGCAACGCCTCGGGTAAAAATTGCGTGTTGCAGGGTGACACATTTTATGGGACAATGTCACGTAGAGATCCTTCATACCGATCTTCCCACCTAATGTCACTTGTTCCCTGCCATCCGTTGTACAGAACGATCCTTATGCTCAAACTTTCTCCGTTAATTGCCATGGAAATCTGATAATTTCATCCTAAAGGAGAGTTGAGGAAAACTCAGGAAGAGCTCCGATTACTGAAAACTGGAAAAAATTAATCTTGATTAAAGCACTTCCCCCATGGAAATAAGGACCTCCTGAACTTTGCAGAGAGCTGATTGCTCGGAAGCTGTTCTTCGGGCAACGGCGAACTGTACTTCTGCCAGTTTTTCCTGCAACGTTATAATAAAAGAATCTAGCCGTCACAGGACAGAAAAAAAAAAAAATCTTTAGAGGTGTAATTTAGTGAGTTATTGGCAAGACCTTGCTTCGGTTCCCTTCTAAGGGAAAGTGCCAAAATATGCGTATTACCCTCCAAATGCATAATGGCCGTAAAAATGCCTGTCAGCTGTCAGCGCCCATAGACTTTCTCAGATGAAAAAAAGGACTTGAGTATCAAAGATTTTCTGCCGGCACCAACAGAAGGAGCAAAATAGAAAACGGACCCTGTTTATTTGGTATTTTTAAGATGAGGAGGCAGAAGTCCTTTTCAAAAGATCAGCGTAGTATGGATTTGTGTGTTTTCTGGCAGGTTGATTCCCTCTAAGGTAAGAGAGGGTTGGGATAGGAAGTGCTACAAGTCTGCTTCATAGCATTCAAGCACACCTGGATTTTGCATTTAAAACCAAACTGGTATTTTTATTTTTATTTTTATCATCATTGTCATTGTCATTTTCATTTTATTTATTTTATTATTTCATTTTACTTTTATTACTTCATTTTATTTTATTAATTTAAGTTCATTACTTTCTTTAAATATTTTTCTTGTTTCCTCTGAGGCATACGTTTGCCTAGCACTTTACAGAGTACGTGTGGTGGTGGCTCTTCCCCGGCGCGTGCAGTGTCCCTGCAGTGTCCAAACTTTCACACCTCGGACGACGATCCGGAGGAGCATGCCCGTGTATTTTTACCCTTGCCTACCTCGTCCCCACCCACCCTCATACTTGGCACTACAGATGCTTACAATTATCTGCAGATGCAGAATGTGAATGCAGATTTTGTGGTTACAATTTGTACCCCCTAAAATTGTCCTTTTGAAGACTCGTCTCCGAATTTCTCCAGGCTTTCAACACTCTATTTATTTAGCAATTGACTCGCAGCGTAAGAGAGCAAACATCACCCTTGCTCCCAATCCCCCTCAACAAAGAAGATTTATTGCATTATTATGCAGAAATGTGCCGGATTTGCTGGGAGGGAGAGGACGTGCCTGGCTGGAGCAACCTCAAGGTCAGTTTGCCCTCGGATTAGGGAGGGACCTGCCCTGGTCCTCCCAACCTGCGGAGAGGACCTGAGGACACAGCAGAGCGGTAGCTGCTTTTCTCAGCTAGCCTAGGGATCTCTCCCAAGCCAGGGTAGTTAAACCAGCAAATTATTCCACCTCTTTGGGAGCTGTTTCTGCAGAGAGCTCCACGCTGCTGCAGGGTCTCTCCATGTGGATTTTGCTGCAAGACCCTGTTGCTTCTCCTCCTTCCAGCTACTTTGGAGACCGGAACAAAACGATGGAGAAAAGTGTGTGCAAATCAACAGGACCCCACTTCCATAGCTGAAATTGCTACTGGAAGTGAGCATCGATGTAAAACCCAGCACCCTCCGTGCTCCAGACCCCGGCTGGACCGGTGACCGGGGTCCATTTTGGTCTGTTCTGGGTGGGATGCGAATTTTGTTGCCGGGTCATTGCCCGCCATTGCTTCACAGGGGATGTGCTTGCATCCTGCTGCTCAGCAGAGCCCCACGTTTCTCAAGAATGTGTTGCAGCTTATGGTATGGATCTTCACAGCACAACCCTGCTTTTAGCTGCAGGGGCTTGAGAAGAGTTTGGAAAAGCCTGTGCGCTGCCTCTGATGTGGACGAAGCACCAGCAGAAAAACATGCGAAGCTCCCAGTGAAATGACCCCGTCAGCCAGGACTGCTCAGATGGTGTCAAATCGCTGCTGCAGCAAAAGGAAATAATTGAAAAAGTGAAGGATTAGTCCAAGGAGGTGCATGTCCAGTGTGGGAAACACTATACGAGGTCTTGGCAGCACCAGCTCGCGCTCACGGCAGCCCTTCCTCCAGCGACTTAACGCAATGACCTGGTTCCTATTAAACAGATGTTTAAAAGACAAGATAAAACCCAACTGCTGCCTACCCCAGGCAGTTCCCGTTATCCAACTCATCCTTCAGCTCTCCAGCTTGCATCCCTCTGGGTTGGGCTGGTTTCCCATGGGACCATTTGTGGTGGAGCGTGGAGGAACAGAGAGAAACCTCGAGCTCCCCGGGGCTCACCTGCCCCATGAGCAGAGCACAGCCTCCTTTAGGACTGCTGCCAGGATTTTGGGTGGATGGGCGAGCCGCACCGTTCAACCTGAGCTACTGCAGCCGAAGTCCAAGCTGCTTTCATTCGTATTTTCCAATTGTGCCACAAGAAGGTGAACACGGACCCTGGGGTGATGAGGAACTGAGGCACGCCGTGAACTGGGAGCAGCTTTAGTTTAAATGTGGTGTTCATACTCATCAAAACTGACGCTAAAACATGAAAAGCTAGAAGAACTGCCGACCTTCCCTGCCCCGTCAGACCTCGCTCTGAAGCTGTTGGAGAGCGAGCAGAAACAAAACCACGCTTCAACAGTTACATTACCCCCAAAGAGGTGCTGGTTTTTTTGTCAATCACAAAATATTTGCACTTTAAAAGTTTTGCCTGATTCAGCTGGGAATCATCCTCTGCCCTGGCTGTCGGGGCAGGTCCAGCCTCCAGTCTGAAACCCTTCCTCGGTCCCAGCCCAGTGGAGGCTTTGTGGCACCTTTAGCTCATCGTTATACGAAGCAATGAAAATAGAAGGAAAGCACAAATCCATGGGCCACCTGGCCAAGATCTGTACCCAAGATGCACAGCCGTCAGAGGATCCTCACGGATTTCCTGTCCCCCAGGGTAAACTCGATGCCATGAGTCTGTATTTTCCTCTCTGTAACATTTTGCTGAGAGATACCCAAAGTGGGTGCCAGCAGGTTGGATCTCCACCAAACTGGGGTGCATGGATGCATGCTTGTGTCCATGTCTGCACTTGGACAAAGTCCACGTTAGATAAAGACCCCATGCACCAAAATGCAATAGCTGCAAAGTAATTTCCTGCAGCATCAGGTCTTCCTGCATGAGGTTTGATACGTCTAAGTACAGTTTTTCACCCTCCTTTAGCACGCTGTTGAACAAGGTGGGGCTGAAACAGCATGGGTGAAGGGGACATGTCTGCATGGGAAGGCTGGGACCTTCTACACCCCCTCTGCGGGAGCTCCATGTCTCCCTTTCAACTATCTCTTTCAACATATTTCCCCCCAGATACCGCAAATCACAAACACAGTCAAGTCCATCCTCCCTTCACATCCATGACATTGCTCATGGTGCACACTATGGTCCTCGGTGGTGGCTCAAGATGTCCCATCCCGCTGGGCAGCCCTTCCTTTCCAACAGAATCCCCCACCGTGCCGGGGGCTCCACCGGTCCCTCTGCACCCCAGAAGGACGTCTCCGAGGGGCCGGTGCTCCAGCCATGGCCGCTTCCCCTGGACTTCATTATTTCATTGACAGCAGTCAATATCTCCCTGCCTAGGAATGTATTTACTTATAGGCACATAAGTAATTCATTTATAAAATTGAATTATCTGACTAGGGAGATTGTGTGTTTTGATTGTGTAGCAGTACTTCTGAAACCGACTTAAAATTGATAAAAGCCAGATGGAAAGCGGAAACAGTCCATTTCATGACTCTTTAAACGTTTAAGTTGGTTAACCCTTGTACTGCACAATTTTTGAAGTCGGGGTGTAGTGTGGAAGCAATTTGTTGGTGAGTTCTCAGGATGCAAAGTGGGCTGTAAGTGCTCGCCGGGTTGTGTGCCGAGGGGGAAAAATGAGTCTCTGCAAGGACTCTTAGTAAGAAAAAATGCTTACGAGAGAGATGTTTCATCTTGGGAGTTGCTACAGCCAGAAGAATTTCTAAGAGAATGGGCAAAATCCCGACTAAAGGGTGTTTGGGTCCCGGGAAGGTTCCCAAGGGTGCAGGACGAGTAGTAAATCACCTGGGCAGCCCTGGCCAGGGCTCACGGGGGACGTGGGGATGGCAAAGCCCATCCTGACCCTCCCGGCTCTGCTGCAGCTCCCCCCGGTGTTACAGACATCCAGGAGGTGGCATGGAAACACAATTGCCGAGAAGCCGACCAGAAACAGGAGCGAAGTCAGCCCGTCTGCGTCCCTCTCCATGCAAATGAAGAGCAGAGGTGGTGAAGGAGTTTATTTTGCTTTAACTATGTTTTGATCATTGAGAAACGAGGAGGAGAGGAGGCACACGAGGAATAACTTCCAGGGCTGCTCGCTTGCTGGGGTCCAGCCCCGGCGGTTTGTGCCGTGAAGACACACCAGTGCATATGAACGGAGCAAACCCACAAACTCACTTTATTTCTCTCTTCTGTCCTTTTTATTGTGTTTTTATATTCTATCCCTGTTTGCCATTGGACCGTATTCCCCCGTGCCGGGGTGGATGCTGCCGCGGGCCGGTGCAGGGACCGCGTATGGCATAAATTCCCGGCTCGGCCGAGCGGGACTCAGCCCTAAACCCAAAACTTTCCAAAATATCTACCAGTGCAATTAAAAACCTGCCGCAAATTCCCTGATAATTAAGGAAGAACATGACACGACCGGCCCATTTTTTGTATCTGCAGCTGAAGGGAGGGAGGCGGATGCCGGGGCACATCTGCATCAAATCCCTGCTCCGTCTCTGTTAGCAATAACCTCCGCAGGTGCTGGGGGTTGTGTTGTCTTCACCGCTTACTGCATCACCATATACACGCCAGATCTCTTCCCTCCGTGAGAAGTCTCTTAAATTAAATTGCCTTTAATTGGTTTACAGTTCTGCTTCTGCTGCGTTCGAGTATTGGAAGATCGAAAGCTCTCCAGACCGAAATACTTTACGGTCTTGGTTTCCATTTCGTTAATATTTTCCAAGCTGGTTTCCTGTTTTCCTGTTGCCAAAAACACACACTGGCAAAAAAGTAAAATAATTCACATACCAAGTGTTTGAAACAATTGTTTCTGCCCAGAAATTAGTGAAAACCTGATAGTTTTTTTATCAGCAGACCCCGCTGTGATCTGTGCTCTCCCAGCAGATGGATTTTTATCACCATTTATTGGCGCAGGGAGGAAGCCCGACACTCGTGTGCCTCCCCGGGTTTTGGGTCCATAACTCGAATACCAGGGTCTGCTTCACTTTGAGAAACAATATTTTTCAGATCCCAGCAGAAGTGGGTGTTCCATTCTCATCGGTTTAAAAATATTTCGTCGTAGGGCAAAAATAACAGGGAAGCTGTTAAAGGGCAGGCAAAGGGCTCGAGGATTGGAAAATTTCGCTCTGTCTAGAGTTACTCCTTTCAGGGCTCAATTCAGTAGAAAAAAATTTGTGGTATTGTGAAAGGCCATGAAAGGAAAAACCTTTTTACCGGGGCACAAAGCCAAGGCAACTTAGCAGGCTCCATATCTTGCACATCCTGACAATTTTCTATGTACTTAAGCTATTAAGCCGCCCGTGCCCCGACCGTTTCTGCTCCGCAGCTCTGGAGAAGCAAACGTGGGAGTTAAGAGCTTGGTGTTTTGAAGAGCTGATGATTAAAACCTAGAGGAAATCTTGCAATTGTCCCGTTGGGATTTTTTCCTGCAGCGTGAACCCCGGGGAGATGCTGCAGGAGCATCCCGGGCCGGTGCGGGCTGCCAGGACGAGCAGCTCATGGGGTGCCTGGAGGGGGGTTGAGTACCTAGTAAATAAATAATAGAAAAAACTCCTCCAAGTCAGGCTGATTCATTTCAGGGGTTTGATAAATTGCAACATTTTCTACTACTTTAATTTTTTTTTAAATACAGGAGAAAAGGTAAATTATTTAAATTTCCTCAGGAGTGGCCATTTTATGAAATAAGAACCAGCTTTTGAAGGAAAACGCAAAAAAAGGGAGAGGGCAAATTCTGACAGTACATGGCAATACCGTATTTTGTCAGTTTAGCTTGTGGTTGAGCGCTTCGGGGCGGGGGGGGGCAGAGGTAGACTCCCACCTCCTGCCCTCGACCACAGCCCTGCCTGCCCTGCCCCTGGGCGCGGGGAGTTGGATCAACAAAGAAAACAAAAAAGAGGAAACTATACGTTTACAAACCCGTGTTCCTCGTATCGCCTTTCTCTGCGCAGTTCCAATTGGTTTTGAAGTGTTTTTGCAGCGGGGGAAGCGAGCCCTCCCAGGGCAGGAGAAGAACAGGCTGCAGCCTACGGAAAATAAAATAAATGCATTAAATGAAAAAAGCAAGGAGCAAGCGATGGGGTTTGCTGGTCAGTGGCCACCTCCAACAGAGCCTCAAAATGTAATATTAGGATAGGTGACTGATTTGGGACAAATAGAACCCAAAACTGATGCGGCTTGACCTCCTCCAGCCTATTGCAACAATCAGTACAGCTTTAGAGGAAAAGGCAGAGAAAGTCCAGGCTGGTCCTATGGTGTTTGCATGGTAATTTTTGTTTGAGTGATTAAATTTAATGGAGTTAATTCTAAGTTACACTGGCAAATCCAGAATCAGGAAGAAAAAGACATAAAATAAGGGTGAGGGGAGGGAGAGAAGAGGAATAATTTTAATTGCAAAGACAATTGGCCAAATAGCTCCTACAACTTGAGTGTATTTTTAGGAAAAATCTGGGAAATAATGATAACCATTTTTATCACTTGATACTCTAAGCACTTACTGTTAATATAATTTGATGAACAAGGCGTTTTAACAGTTAATGTTAAATGTTAAACAATGCAGTTTAACATTAGAAAAAACAATAAAAGTTGCTGATGTTTAAAAAAAGAACAGGCAATTAAAACCCAAACATGTCACTGAATTTTGACTGAGGGAATGACGGAGGAGGAGGGGGAGAAATGAGCCGCCCGCGCTCCCAGCCCCATCCGAGCCCCCTTGGCCGGTTCCGGATCAGGCCCTCGATCACCGACCCCACGTTCCCTCCCTTTGTCTTATATTAAACCAAACAGTGTAAATAGTACCGAATGTGAAATAATGTATTGGGGTATTTTAATGTGCAGCAGAAGCCGTGATAGAAACCTGGCCCCAAGAGCCGAGAGCAGCGGCACTCCAGCGAGCACCGCCCGCGGTCGCTGTGGTTCCACTCGCTCCCCCGTTATCATCATTCTCGTGATGCGCCTACCTCCCTTTGCTTGTAAAAGTACTAAATCACTCACTTTGGAAATTAAATCAGGAGTATTTTCTTTTCCCTGTGATTTTCTGTTACAGGGCTTAAAATACGTGATTTAAGAGAGGTATCTTTTTACTGATTGTTTTATAAAATGTGAATTAAATAATAACCGGAGTTAAATAAGCCTAGGTAGTCACCAGCTCTTAGAGGTAAACATTTCACCTTCATACTTCAGGAACATTAATTAATTTTCTATATTTTCCAGTAAAATTTTTCAGCTCAGAAACCGTGAAGAAGCAAGCCCAGCCCAAGGTCTGTCCCTGCTGCCCGTCACCGCGAGAGCTTCTCTTCCTCTGCAGAACTGAATTGACAGCAGCGGTCACATCCTAACCCCGTGCCAGCAATGGCAATGGCACTGCTGAGAATCGTTTTGTATACATTTAAAACTTGCAGGCCTACTTATTAAGGCACTTTGTCTCAGGCATATGAAATAATTTCTATATAGAAAAAAAAAGAGAGAAAATTAATTTCCTTCACCCTGCTCGAGTTTCAGAGGAAATTCCATGTTATCACTCCAGAGAGCACCCGCAAAAGAAAACAGGGAGAAAGAAATCTTTTTTTCCGATCATAAAAATAACCCGACTGCGGCGCTGCTTTCTCTCAGCTGAGCAGGACGGACTGCACATGCTGCCTTTGGGATTCACTAGAAGACGGGATTCACTAGAAAACAGTAAAACAGAGTATTTTATATTTGCATCCACTGCGCCGTCTCTCCAATCCCCTGCCCGAGTGCCTGCGCCGGGGAGCGCTCACGTGAAGCTTCACAAGCAATGAGCATCACAAGAAAACAGGGCCACAGACCAAGTTGCAGATCCAGCAAAACGTATGGGATGCTGCAGGGGAATTGTCTTCTTGCAGGATTTGGAGGCTAGAGAAAAGCACGCTCTTGCCTCAAGATGGCAGACAGGAGACTTGGATCTCAGCTGCCATGTTTTACGAGGTGTGTGACAAAACCTCGACTGTCCCAAAATGTGTGTGGTGCTGGCACCACCCAACAACCTCGTGTCAGCACCCCCAAACCCCAGTGTCAGCCCCCCCAAACCCC
>NW_008825073.1:3969077-3978973 GCF_000699105.1 Pygoscelis adeliae | reverse complement strand
TGCCCCCTGGCCCTGCTTTTTGTCCCCGGCTGCGCACAGGCAGCAAATAAATGGCAGCAGCCGCCTGTGCCTTTCCAGGGATTTTAATTCAGCCCCACAGCAGAACCGGAGCATCAACCGCGGTGCAGACAATAGACACGGCACGCAACGACCTGGCGGGGGTGAAACAGCCTCTGCCCCCGCAGTGGCACCGCGGCCGTGGGCGAGAGGCCGGGTCCGTCCCACACCCACCCCGGGGACAGGGAGGTGGCACCAGCCTTGCCATGTCCTCTCGCGATGGCAGAGAGCAACACCGACCGGCCCGCAGAGCCCTGAGACCGGCCGGCGACGCACTTTATATCAAAGATAAATATTATCTCGACGAAGCAACGAGCTTATTTAGTGGAGTAACGTGCAGGGTTGAATTCCTGGTTCGAAAGATTACCAAGAATTAAAATACGCTGATTTCAGCCCAAATGAGAGCAGGTCTCTTCTTTTCCCACTTACCTGCCTGCCACCCACCCTCCCCTCCCTTCCCCTCCCCAAAATGTTATTTGTGCAGGAAAGTACTCAGTCAAGAATGATGTTGAGTCATTCAAACTGCTTTGTTTTGACCATGCACAGATTGCCTGCTTTTGCGTCACTTTAACCATATACGCTTTATATTTTTATTATCAATAAAGCAAGTTCCCCCCCCAGCTTGCCTGGCCAAGAGCCACCCCCCGGCTCGGGGGACCCTTGGCACATCGCACGGCTCCAGCACAGCTTCCCCCCGAATTTCTGCGCCTGCAATGCCGCCCACGGAAAGGCGATTGCATGGGGATGCGTGCACGGCGCTTTACATCAGCATTTTAGCATTTTTTTGTGTTTCCATAGTTTTGTTTATTGTTGCCAGCCCATTATAGCTATTTATCGCGCTATAAGGTATATTCAGAAAGCCTTACGGGCTGAACACTAAAGCTGCAGGGTGAGCGTGTTGGAGGGACGGGTTAAATTCAACCTCTAAATGCAAGTCAGAAGAGAGGAAAGGTGTTTGCTGGACAGATGCAGCTTACCCCCTCTCACGGACCGCAGCGATGTATTGCACGCCTCATCCTTCCCTACCTGCACGTCAAAAAGAGGTGACATTGCGAGATGCAAAGGAAAACTCACTGGCCTATTGCTTACTGTTTGCAAGTGAAGTTCTCTTTTATGGTTTAAAACATTGAAGTGCAGCTTTAGTTTCACCTGCCCACGAGCATTTTCTGCCCTCTTCCAGGAAACCAGGACCTGGGTGCTGGCATTCAACATCAGGCTGTCATAGGAAGAGGTCTTTGGAAGTGAATGAATTAATATTGGGTCGGGGGACCCCATTATTAGCCCTTAAAAGCATCTTTCGCTCAAGCCCTGGTGTCAAATGAAGGAGGCAGAGCTGCTTTTATTAACATTTTCTCGGTAAAAATGCAATCGCCTTTTTCTTGGTGGCTCGTGCAGGAGGGTGTCTCGGAGATGCCACCGCTGGGAGCGGAGCCTGGTGCCCGGGCAAAACTCGGTCACACTTGCAGAACTACTTCCCAAGGAAGCAAATTGCACATGACAAGTATTCAATTGCAGTTTATGGCTGAGAAAAAAATGACAAAATAAACATCTACTCTGCATGAAGGGCTCTCTTCAAGTCTCGGGAACTGTAAATTGAGCAGGATGATGAGCGTCGGCTTCCTGGTGTCGAGCGCACCAAAACCTAACTCTTCGGGAGTCGATTTGGTGATGGAGGATGGAGGAATCGCTAATCCGCACTCATCCCACGTCTCCTTGCATTTGAAGATACAGCCTCGGAGTGTTAGATCATTTGTTATTAATAACATCCATCGTACGCGCCCAAACTGCATCTCATTTCATGCGTCCGACTGTTTGGGCATCGTGTGCCACGGACCATATGGGCCTCGTTTGAAACTCCTCCGAATCGCAGGGGTCCATGTGCAACTGATAAAGGCCAATTTGGGGTGGGGGGGGGGGGGGCACTGCTCTCCAGGCAAATCCAAGAAGGACGCCCTATATGTTTTCTAAGTGCTAAACCCAAGGGAAATTACTTCATCAAAACCCGATCCAGACCACAGTAATGAAGACTGTGATGTAGCCAGTGTTCAACCATGTTGACTTTACAGTACTGGAATTAATCCATCTGCATTGCAGCTCGGTGAAATCATTTCCAGCCCGTAGCGGCTCCGGGGCTGACTTCATCCTTGCAGACCCAGATGCAGAGCCCTCGGAGTCAGGGGAATTACGGAGAGGACCGAAAGGCTGTTCTCTGCGCACGGTGACGGCCGTCTGTCTTCATGGGGAGGGGGGGATGGCAAATTCATCTCAGGGACAATCGGGACCCCACAGCTCTGCGAGGCTTTTCGGGGGCCGTGCACGGCGTTACGCTCATCTGCTCCCATCGCTGTGCTTCCTGCAGGGCTGGAGACAGGAGGATTTGCTGCTTCGCTCTCCCTCGATGAGATTATTCAATTTTAACCCCCATAAAAATCCCCAGTAATCTTACCGTGACCGTGGGTTATTCAGGGTGCAAATTCAGGCCGATGCTATCGGCCGTATCTCATGCTTCCTTGGAAAGGTGCTGTGCAAGCACAGGGGCTTTCCCCGCTGCAATAAGTCCCAGCTGCCGTCATCGCGGCAATCTTTTTATCTTTTAAAGATAGACACTCTGGATATTTTTGTGCTATTTGCACCAGAAAAATGCAAGCGATGGGATGCCCTGGCTGCGAGTGCCCTCCCGGGAACTCATCCCAGCTCACGGAGCATCTCTCCGGGGCGTGCGCTTGGAGAAGCTGAGAAAAGCAGAAATCCCTCCAGGTCTGCACACGCCGTCTGCTGCCCACCCCCGTTTCACATCCTTTTCCTTCGCCCTGTACTTTTTTATTAGCATGTTCTCAGTAAAAATGCGATCGCCTTTTTCTTGGTAGTTGCCACAGAGCACGAGCGCCTTTGCTTTCCATGAAAATAAGGGCCTTCTGCAAAGTGAACACCACCACAAAAATCCTGATTTTGGTGGGGATTTTCTTCAATCGAATAAAACCAAAACCCCGCGGGGATGGATCCTGACTCCCGGGGAAGGTGGTTGAAATCCCCAAGCTCTCCGCCGCGCCGTGGCTGCTGCCCGAGGCCGGGGCCGGGCCGGGGGGAGGCCGGGGGCGATGTCCCGGGGACCCCCAGGAGCTCCCACCGCTGGGGCTGGTCCAGCAAGAGGGTCCCCAGGGCAGGCAGGTCTTCGCCTAAGCCTGATGCGCTGCTCGTGCCTCTGCAACGCAGGGAAATGAATGGAAATTCATCGATGCTCAGCTTTCTGAGGAGCTTCCTGAGCTGTTTAAACTCTCTGTGAAAGCAGGACTTTAAAACATAGGTGAGGGGCAACGCCGTATATAAGTGAGAGGGCTCCGGCCACCGCTGTGGGCGTACGGCCCTGCGGGTGCTGCGGGGCACGGGCAGGGGATGCCACCTTCATCAGGCTGTCTGGAAGGCTACAGGGCTTAGGAAAAGTGCAAAATGTGAGTATATCCAAAAGGATTTATCAATCCTTGTATTCTTGCTGGGCTTTTTGCTGTCTTACCTAACCCCTGTCATGTAATTTAATTAAGTTTGTTTAATTTATTTTTTAAAAAAATGCATGTGGGACTAGTAAACTTAATTAAAAAGAAACATTGTTAAGCAGCCTGATACAGCTATAATTTGATTTAAAGTACTGGATGATACCAACATTATAAATGTAAACCGATATGCCTTTTTTTTAAAAAAAAAAAGAGATCTAAATGGAATTTAAAATACTTCTTCGTTTGCAGCGGGCTTTTTGAGCTGGGGTTAATTGCGAAGGCTTTCTTCCTCCTGTTCTGTTGCTGTAGGGCTTTTTTCAAGTGGGGTAAGAAATATTTCATCCTCAGACAAATTACTGCTGGATCATTTGTGCTTTGTGTTCTGCATACGAGCCAGGTTTCGATACCTTTGTTCATGTAATGCAAAATCCTGACGGCCCAGAAATTGGTGCCAGAGCTCCCATGGATTTCAAAGGTACCGGGACATCAGGGATCATTTAGATTTGTTTCTGGAGTAATCTCCTGGATTTCAGAGAAGAAGCTTCCATCCGACACAAGTCAAAGAGGTAGAAGTTGTCATCACAACCTGTTTGTAAAGCTGTTATAAATGCATTACATGTAATACAACGTGATATAACCCGTAGCATTGCACGATGAGCCTTGGATTCACATCTTTTTCTGATGCGTTTTGCTATTTAAATCTAAGCAAGTCCTTCTCCTCACGTTCGGCAGCCCTCAGAAACAGATGCTGGATTCAGTCCATTCGTGTATCCCACACCACAAAGCCCGGACATCCTGTATTGCCCCCGTCAAATCCTTCCTAAATCTCCCTGCCGGGGTCAGGCCGTGCAGCGGCCAGAGATTCACACTCTAAGAGAGAGAAAATACTTAGGAAGTCTGAAAACTGTCCCCGGCGTCACGGCAGGCGGCGCCGGGGTCGGGTACCGGTGTCCTTCGCTGCCTCCAAACCCGAGCCGAGGGACGGAGCTGGGGGTAAGGGCTGATGCTGAACCCCGCCGCCTTTCCTCCCCACCCACCAGCTGTTTGCAAAACTGTTTGCTAATTTGGTACGAGAGCGAAAGGGCTTCTTTCCCGGCAGCGAGGTTGTTTTGTACGAGTTGCTGGTTTTTAACCTTTTCTCTGAACTATTTGCAGAAGCATTCGAGACAGGACGGGAGGTGGCTGGATGATGGGAACGGCGGCTTTACCTCGCAGAGCTAAGGGAAGCCCCCTCCCTTAACGAGACGTAATCACTGGAGCCGGTTATTGGCTTTGCCGTCCGCATCTTTCCAGAGCTGGACAAATTTGCGGGTGCAAGGGATGCACCGGTGCAAGTTTTGCACAAACTGCAACCAGACCAGAACCAACCGAAGGCAAATAATTGAAGAAATGATAAATAGCGGGACTATCACTAAGCATATTTTGTTGTTTGTTTTCATAAGCTGGGGCTGTAACCGTTCTGATGCCATGAGGCAGTAGACTCACAGGCAGACTTAATTAAATTAATTCAATTAATTAATTAATTCAATTCCATTTATTTTAACTAAAACAATTAATATATATAAAAATCTTAATTGAAAAGATTGCAGTCATTATACTCTCCCCTTGATATTTTTGCCAGTTTCTTTTGCCTTTAATAATAAATAACAATAGTGTTTTCCCCTCCTTGCTTTTAAACCTCCAGCAGGAGGGGAGAAGGACCTGGCCAACAGACAGGGAGGAAAAGCCGAGATGTACGAGAAGGGAAACAAACCGCTGAAAGTAAAAATCTTGTTTTCCTTCAACCTCAGTTGATTACAGTGATCTGAGATGCAATTGTAGGCACGGGGGCCAAGCCAGAAAGCATTACAGGTTTTTAATTTAACTTGCTTCCTTTAAACTTAAAACTCTACATAACTTTATGACTGAGAACCTGTCCGAGAGCTGCCTGCAGCAGCGTCGGCTCCAGCGCGTGTGAAATCCCAGCATGAGGTTTGCAGGTTTCTCGGTAGTAGACGGTATTTAATATTATTTGTTGAATGGAGTGCTTGATAAATTAAGGCTTTTCTTTTTGTCTTGCAAATTATTCCCAATGTGTTCCTGATTTTTGTGAAAGTAAACAAACTGAGATAGTTTTCAAACTAGGGTTTGTTCGCACATACAATAACCGCCAGAAATTTGCGGGCTGGTTCGTGAGAGCAGCCGCCTTCCCCAGAACAGGCAATAAACCCCACGGTCCCACAGCCGAGCCCGGTGACCGAGTCGCAGATCTCATACCTCCTTTTCTGTCATTCAGCTATATTTGCCAGCCATGGAGACAAGATTTGTTTGGTATTAATTTTCTACTAATCTTCTCGCTTGCATTTTATTGTTGATATAAATTACAGGGGGGAAAAAATTCCCAGTGCTGTCTTTTGAATATTTATTCCCTACAATTCGGTGGAGCACAGGTTCACTCCTTATCTCACGGCTATATCCTGCATTATAGCAATTAGAGGATAACACGTTTTTCAGTCCTCTTACCTCCAAACTCCAGCTGCCCGGACAGGGTAATACAAACCACATTGAGCCGGGCCAGGCAGTGCCACGGTAGGGATGGCTGCACGTCTGCAAGCGGCCTCAAAGCCGTGGCTGGTCTTTCAGACGGGGAAACGATCTCTCCGAGGCAACTGGGATTCGTCACCCACAGCTAACTGAGCCCTGCTGAGCAGGAGGGTTCCCGCCTGCCGGCTTTCTCCGCCAGGCAGAGAGCACTAGCAGCATCCCCTGATCCCATCTCCGGGTGGGATGCTCCTGCTCTGAGCATCGCTCGCCCCCGAGGTGCTCGGAGGGTGGCAGTGGCTCTCGTGCAGCTCCCCGCCGGTTCCCACCCACCGCTCCGCTCTGCCCAAGGGCTGGGTAGTGCCAGGTGAGCGATGCTAACAAAACCCGCCCTGAAAGTACATCAAATAAAAGACTTTTGAGTTCTTCCCTGCCCTCCAACAGCAAAGCAGTGCTGTAACTGAAGCTTCCCTGACTCCTCGGCGGTTCCCTGAATTTGCCGTTTCTGGAAAGTGGGAATTGGAGAATGTGCAGAGCGGAAGCGTTTGGTATCATCAGCTTCATCGTGATTTTCAATGAACTGGATTAATTCTGTTATATATGGAAGTGCTTTAAGTTTGTGGAATGTGGGACAATAAAAGCGAGCAGATGCAAGAAACGTAGGCAGAAATCCAGAAACAAAAAAATATAGTCCATCTCCCTACAGCTTATAGAAACTCCCCTGCCCCTACACGTGCGGTCTGCTATGGGGTCCGCCGGTCCCAGGAGGAAGGGAAAGCGTCGTGAAGAGTGAAGTCAAAGTGCATGGGAGCCCAGGGGGTGACCCCTGAGGGGCTGCGGCTTTGGGCCGGGGCTGGTGCAGCTCCTGCCACGCTGCACCGGGCACTGGAGCTTCTCCTGGGGAACCTCTGCAGGGCTCTGGTGCTCTGACAAAAATAGGAGAGGTTTCAAGGCCACTCATCTTCGGTGGCACATGGCATGTTTACGTTCTGGGACAAGATGCGTTTTTAAAAGGGTTTTTTTTCAACCCAGATGACTTTTCCTGGCAGCGTAGGAGCCGTCTGACCTTCTGCTTCTGGTGGCACTATTGTAGGAGAAGCGAAACCCGCCCTGTTGCTTGGTTTAATGCCGTGCTCAGTCCTAAGCCTTCAAACACGGGATTGCTAATGAATTACCAATCATATTTCAATGTAAAATGTCCACCAGGTTCCCCACAGTGCACTTCTGCAGATGGAGGGGCTATTTACTCTGGTAACTAATGGGCACAGACAGACTTGAGCAGCACTGAAAGGTAATATCACCCCCAAATACAACCAGATGTGCAAAAAATACACAACTTTTCGATGGATAAAACTTGCTGCAGAGCCAAAATCAGACTCAGCTGCTAGTTCCAGGTCTTGAGGGTTAGGAAGAGGCAAATTTTTTGTGCGTGAGCTATAATCATAACTCAACCTTCTGGCCAAGACTGGCAGGGCAGAGCATTAATGAAGGCAGATGCTCCAGATCAAGGGCCTGATTCGAGTTCCCAGGGTCGTGGTGCCAAGAGGCACGGTGGTTATGAGGGTCTCAGGGCTCTACCAGTATCCCTTCTGCCTGCTGACAAGGCTTCTCAGGGCTATTATCTCCATACTCCTAATTTTAAATTGCGGCTTATCTAAAAAAATACACAAGGAAAGGAGCTGAGATCAATGTATTGCACATAACAAGGAAAACTATTTTGTTGCCTCCAAATCTTCCTCTTCTGCAGCGTGGGCTCCAACCGAGGATGGAAAAACTCATTGCAGATCATAGCAACCCTGGCCGGAGCGGAGGATTTTACATTTCAGATAGGAAGACCTTTCCTCTAGCACCTACACGCTTGACTTGCTTTGGTCCTGGAGACCTTGGAAAGAAAGCTATAGCTGGTAAGCACTGGTCCATGTCCATGATGGCTCTGGTGAACCCCAAGAGTGTGCACGGAGTCTCGGAGCTGGGACAGAGCAGGCTGATGGACGAACGCTGCAGGGACGGTGCTGGGTGGGGGTGGCAGGCAGACCCCGGGGAAGGGATCGGGGAGCCCAACCACGGGATGGGGCACTGAGAGCCGAGGAGGGGATGCTCCTTGCAAGCCGAGAGCCCCGCTCCCCGCTGAAAGCCAATGGATGCTTGGCCGGAGCCAGCTCCACCCCGAGCCGCGGCTCTCCCACGAGCCTTCCCCATCTCACCTTGTTTTTACATTACTCGAGGACAGAGCTTGTTTTTCAGAGCAAATCCCCTGCTAATGTTGCTGGGATTTGAATTTATGGCCACGGGAGGTGCTGAGCCACCAGGCCAGATGGTTCTTTGCTAATTTTGATGGTTTGGAGTGTTTTTTGGATCTCAACAGAACTGTCCGCATTTGCAAACAAGAGAAAGCCATAGGCTGAACTGTTTCATATATTAAATCACTGCATGGTTTTCTTCTTCCCTTATTGAAAAAGATCGTTTGATTTTTGGCTGTATAATTTACAGTCCACAGCCTGTGACCCAGTGCAGCCAGAAGGAAACTTTGGAAAGGGAGATAATACCGTGGAGACAGATTTTCCTCTTCTCTGAGCTGAAATTCCTCGTGAAGCTGAAGCTTGTTGACCAGTTCAGCTAACGCTGACTTTCTTCTGCTCCAGCAACACTAGCCATAGACAGACTTCTTTGGCAGACTGTATATAGCCACTACCTGTACCTTAGCATGCACGGATTGCATTTATTTATTTTGCACAACTCAGTGCTAATGGGTGGCAAGTCAGTCACATTTATTTATTGCTTTAAAATTAAAACCAGAAAATAATATCCATCATCCCTAAGGGGATACTTGAAAAAGCAGAGTTTCACCCAGCTTTGCATGGAGAGTTCATGCGGTTTTAATTTCAAATACAGAGAATAGATAGCTTGGTTGGGGGGGTGAGATCACCCTCCTTAGAAAATTTCATGTGATTCTTTTTCTTATTTTTAAAGCTATTATTTTACATATCTGCCAACAGATATTTGTATTGGCAGATCTTATGAAATATTAAGATTGTATCTTTTCTGTTTAATTTCAAAAGTCACTTCTTAACCAAAATGCAAGCTAACAACTCAAAACCATATCGGTGCTTCGAAGATGAGTGAAAGCTTCCTTGCAAACCTTTTGATTATTGTCCTTCTCCCTACTGCATCACCCCTTCCAAGCTTTTATTCTCGTCCCTCTATATTTGCATTTACAGCAATGATTAGCCGCAATGACTGAGGATAGAATAGCAAAACAAAGCTGAGTTTCTCCGCAGCCAGTCGATCTCTCCCAGTTGTGGGCTCGGTTTAAGGCCAGAGTTTGCGTTTATCTTTCCAGACAGGGATGGAAACATCTCGAACCTGTCTTGGGGCCGACGCCTCCGGCAAAGCGCTGGTGGTGCAGGGACGGCGGCGGTGGCAAGAAATCAGTCGAAACCAAACACTTGGAAAAGCACTCTGCACCAGAACTAGTGGGACCGGGGATAAATCATCACATCTTGTTTGGACCCACCTTCTCTAAGCCCAGTGAAGGAAGGAGCAAAGCTTATTGCAGACGTCAGGATTTGGTGAGACAGAAGAGCAAGCTGCAATAACCTGCGATTTCTGCATGAGCAATAAATAAACCTGAAAGTCCCTGACAGGACTGATTTTCTAAGCCATCCTCCAGAGGAGGCTCCTGGCCGCGCCGTGAAAGGCACCGCCTGAGACCTGGGGACTCCCCGGCCTCCCCGTCCTGGCCCAGCGCCGCAGACATCGCCGGCCACGGGACGTTGCTTCCTTACGGAGTGAGCCCCAAGGCTGCGCAGACACAGCCTCCGCGGGGAT
>NW_008825073.1:3963181-3968572 GCF_000699105.1 Pygoscelis adeliae | reverse complement strand
GCCGGTACACGGTCAGGTGGGTCTGGGACGCCGCTGGGGCAGCGATGGTAAGGGAGAGGCCGCTATGGCAGCCTGTTAAAGGAGGTGCAGTATTGACCCCGATAGCGATGGCCATTTCTGTTTGGGACGCGTGCTGGTACTGTGGGCCCTCGTCCTCCCTGGCCCCAAATCTTGGCGATCACGGCAGATTTTTGCTTTCAGAGCAGACGATGCGATCGAGGCCATCAGAGGACCTTCCCCCTATGCACCAGCACCGAGGGGATGTCTCAAGGTATCCGGTTACTATTTAAAGTGAAGCAAACCAAACCAGAACATAGGCTGCATTTTGTAAAAATAACATCACCTCCCTCTTTAAAAAGGCTTTTTGCCTTCAAATTGCTGCCTGTGAAAAGGCTCGCTGCTGGTAAGTCCCCGGTCGGGGTTCCCAAGACCCCGGGATGCTCCGTGGCCGGACCCTGCCTGGCCCCGGCGCTGAGCGGGGAGCACAGAAAAGGCAGCCCCAGGTCTGCCCGGCTTTGCTCCTGCCCGGGAATATAGAATGACTCAGTATCAGCTTCCCCATAACTATTTTAATTTCACTTCTCCTGTGTGGTTTCCCTGGCAGCTAAACCGAGAACTCTGGCTTTTCCCTCCCTATACTCCTCCGGTGAGAAGAGCAGGGGTGGCCCTGGGGACAGGGGTCCTGCAGCTCGCAGGGCTCACGTGGGGTCACCCTCTCTCCCCCTGGAGCTCTTCCCTGCGGTAAAGCCGGACGGGATACATTTTAGTGCCGTTCTAAAGGTTTTCTGCTTCGTCCATGTGGTTAATTTTGCTCTTTCTAAATCCCCTATTATTACACATTCTTTAAGTATTTTCTTTAAGTATTATGAGAAACGTTCAACACGGCAGGAATTTTTCCCTTTACTTAGAGGGGGAAGGGACCGGGTCTTGGTCTTATTTCTCGGCTCTGGAGAAGTCGTGATGAAGGAAAGGTGGTGGGAAAGCTGCTCGGTGAGATGGCCAGGCTGGCAGGGCCTTCTCAGGTGGAGGTGGTTGGAGAAGGGATGGAGCAGCTTCTCCTCGCTCTCACGCCTCGCACACAACCACCAGCCAAAAGCCAGGAGCCCGGCTAGGAAAGGCGACCCTAAAAATGTTCCTCGCAGCACAGAGCCAAGAAATCTTGCTCTTCCAGAAAATATTTTGAGGTTGCAGTGAGATGTCTGGCAGAAGCCCCCGTTACGCAGCCCCAGCCACGTTGGTGGTCCCGGGAAAGCCCTCAGCAGGGCATGCAACTGCGGCCAGAGATGCTGGATGGAAGTTCTTGTGGTGGCATGTCACAGCTTGGTACTGGAGATGCGCACGGTGGTCTCATCCTTACCCCACTGGCAAGTGGACGTTACTGACCCTTCCTCGACTTCCCTGGCTGTGGTGGGGGACACCACCAACCCTTCTCTCATCATGAAGTGATCCGAGTCCCCTAACTTGATTTAACTCTCCCCAAATGCTGTATATATTGTTTTTACTTCACCGAATCATTTCCTTAAAGTTTAATCCTATTCCCTGTGCAGCCTTTTTTGGGACTTATGTATAAAATAACACAACGGAGATTTATTTTAATATATCTTTAACTAATGCAGTGCACGTGGTGGTGAAGAACCTCCTTAGGAGGTCAACCAACCGAGAGACTTCAACACCGCCATTAGCCGGCCGTTTCTTCCCCAGATCTGCCGGTTTTGCCATGAAATTCATTTGGGGTGTTCCTGAGAGCAAGGACGGGCTGAACCGTGCCATCTCCTCCTGCTTCGGACGCTGCAGGGCTGGCCCGGAGGTGCCGCAGCCCAGCGGGGGACGGCGAAGCACACGCTATCGCGCTGCGCTCGGGTAGAAGAGCAGAGGTTTTTCAAAGTTCATTATGGGCAAAATAAGATGGAGAATGAAATTAAAGCTTTGCTGTGGGACTGGACATTTGAGAAATAATTGGAAAACAATCTCCTAAGCGCTGTTATAAGCTACCACGGGTGTTTTCTGCCAAGATTTACTTAGACTTCAGGAGTTTCTGTTTAAAAGATTGGTTTTTAGGAAAAAGAAATATTTGTTAATCCATTAATAAGTAATTAGTTAATGACTCATATGAAGCGGTAGTTACATTTACGAAAATTAAAGTTGAATATTGCAAATTCCAGTTCCCGGAGAACCCAAACCGGCGTTGTTTCAGCCCACGGAAGGGTTATTCAGTTGACGATCATGTCCACTCTAGTTGCAGCCTGTGTATTAGCCAGAGCATTTAGAAACTGTTTTGTTATAGCTTTAACATACTCCCATAACAAACTTCCATCCCTTTCCTGTGTTGATAGTGGCAGCGGTTCGTGGCGCACTGTGTCATCCATAAGTTTACTTTTTCTTCCAAGAAAATGATATTATATGCACTTTTGAATATTAGATAATTAGCTTGCATTTCTTCAGTGTCTGATTTGAGGCAGCACGTACATTTATATTTACAACATGACAAGCAAACAGGCTGGGATCTGAAAAAAAATAGATTATTTATTTACTAGCAACAGTAAGGTTGGGAAACTGAAAAAAATGCAAACGGGACTGTGAGTCCTGGAATAAAAAATTAGTAGCACGTGCAAACATGGTTAAATCAATCCTAAAGAACATTTTTACAGGGGAGGGAAGGTTTTGAAACGGGAAGGTGGGAGGGCAGAAGCGGTTGGTGCCACCAAGGCCGGGGAGGGGAGAGCACGTGGGGGCAAGGGGCCGGCCCGGGGTTCGCTGCTTTGCTGGCTCCGGCTGCGTCTCTGCAAGAGAAGAGGAGTTACGCCACCCGAAAAGGTTGCTTCGAGTGCAGCCCACGGTACGTACAGCCAGCGGGGAGAAGAGATGCACCCACACCCATTCGTAGCCTTGAGGAGGACGCGCCGTCTAATCAAACGCTGGTGAAGCAATCGCCGAGGCTGTGTTATGGGAGTCAGGGCCCGTTTAATGACGCACAGCGACGCAGTGCCGCATCTCGCTGATTAGAAACGGCAGGTTTGGAAACCGCCTTTTTTCCAAATGCTAAAAAAAAAAAAAAGATTCTCGTGCTAACAGTTTGTGAAGCGGAGAACAATCCATCCTTCGAGTTCATCCGTCAGAACTGAAAATGTCCTAGCACCAAATTTATAATTGCAGCTTCATATAAATCTATGACATATCAGGTGGAGATACAAAAGATACAAGTATTAGACGCATAATTGAGTGCAGGTGATATTAAAATATTACCCCTAAGCCACAAGTCAGGTTTGGTTTGCTCTGGGGTTTTTTTTTTGTTTTGTTTTGGTAAATGCAGAGTAAACCTTGGCAAAATTGAGCGCAGCTTGAACACAATTAAGTCTGCGCCTAAAGTGGTCGGAAGGGTCTGTGTTTGGAATTTACCTGTGTGCTTTAACAGATTAAGGGACAGTATTAAAAGATCATTTTCAAGTTAAGCAAACATTTCTGGCATATTGTATAACACTTGCTTTAAAATTAAGTTAGTTATTCGGAACTTTATGCCAAATGATCATTTGCTCCATTTTCTGATGACGGTAATACATGACATACCATCACATAATTTGGTAAAAACAATAAGATTACAAAGTCCAAGCAGGGTCTGAGTCAGTCTTTGACAGATTAAAGCTCTCCAAGTCCCCTGAAAACCCTTCTCTGACATATTAATTTGACCTAAACCCTCAAAATGTTACTGATTATATCATCTCAATTGGGCTTTATTTTTGTTTTATTTTTCATTGTAGGAAATTAAAAAGGGTCGGTTGATCCCTGGCCAAGTTCTTGAAATGTGTTGCAATGCTAAGGAAATAAAAGATTACTCGAAATGCTTTTTAATAATATGTCATGTCAGCAGAGATAAAGGTTCACACTTAATGCCCTCAGCTGGCTTCTATCAGCGCCGGGGAGCGCAGCGTCAGTCCCGTCCGGGCTCCGGGAAGGACCCGCGGTTCACCTTGCTTTTAAATCATGAGCTTATGCTGTTATAATTGTGAACATGTTTATGAAATTTGTTTCATTTCTCTTTGTAAGAAGAACTAAAGAGCTGCATAGGTGGAGCTGATCCTGCCTGGGGGCGAGGGCAGAGCAAGATAACCTCCCAAGTCTCTTCCCCTGCCCTCTTTTCTATCCATTTCTCACCCCAATGGATGGGGGTGGCTGGGGGATAATGTCCCAGAAGAAGCCCCCCCAAAGCAGGTCAGACATCCGTCCCGCGGAGGCATCGGGCAGGAGCACCTGAACGCGCCTTGTACGAAGGAAAACCACGTCAGCAGGGCTTGGGGCTTTGCAGGGCCACTGGACTTCAGTGGAAGGGAGCAGTAACGCGGGGACAAAACCACTGTGTGTTCAGATTACAACACGGCGTAGCTGGTCTCTGGATTTTGAGACACTTTGTGAAGGAAGGTTAAGTACCGTTAGCCTCAATAAAAGTTAAATCAAAAGTTAACCGGCATCGGCCTCTCTGAGGGCCGCGCTAGGAGATGCCTGCACTCCTTCCAGGGTCCTCTCCCGTGTAACCCCAGGCACACACGGCTCTACAAAAGCCTGGGGAAGCAAATTCAAGAAACATCCTGCCGTATATTTATGTTACAGCTCATGTGCACCTGTCCCGACTGCCATTACATGTTCGTTTTCCACCGTGAGCTCAACAGGAGCTCAGCTGGATCTTTCAGAGCCCCATGTGCAGACAGGGATGCTAACTTTCCCCTCCCGAATCAGGCTGCAGGCATGGTCCGGACCAGAGCTGGCACCGGGACCACGCGCACGGAGAAGTCGGCAGCCAAAAAAGCGGGCAGCTTTCAACCAGGTGCCCCAGGCTGGATGTCGGGCTCCGGCGTTCAGCACCTGTGTCTGCACCCATTCACCTCCTCCGGGGCCTTTTCCTTAGACAAACTCCTGTCCCAGGCAGATGTGCCAGGAGTTCGGTGTATAAATGTCCGTTAAAAAGTGTAGATGAGTATACATGTGTATAAATGAGTATCAACGTGCAAACCCCACCATAAACCGAGTAAAGAGCATCCTTGGAATGGGGATTTGAGGATAAAGATGTGAGTCTGGGGCATTTAAAATACATGTTTGTCAAGAGTTCTGCCAGATAGCGGCTGTCTGACGTTTGGTTTTGGTTGCCTCCACAAAGACAACGCAGTTTTCACTCTGCTGCCAGCCCGAGGCTTGGAAGAAATGCGTGCACCAGGGCGCAGACCCTGACGAATACGGCAAGAAAACCTGAAAAGTGAAACATTTTAATAAACCAGCGCTCCCCTGAGACTCTGGGAGAGCTTGGAAGTGGGGCACGGAGCGCTGCACCCCATCCCCTGCCTGCCCCGAAGCCACAGCCCCCCCCCCCCCCCCCCCCCCCCCACCCCCTCCCCCCCCGCCCCG
>NW_008825073.1:3957623-3959793 GCF_000699105.1 Pygoscelis adeliae | reverse complement strand
ATTAAGGTAATGAGGTGGGTCCAGAAAACGAACCGGCGGCCAACGTAACGCTTTGGGAAGGCAATTCCACGCGTTTTCGGCAACAACTCCCGTTAAAACCGATCTGAGGAGCCGAGCGCTCGCCCCGGGAGGAGAAGGGCAAGGGCGCGGTCTGGCTTCATCGCCTGGCAGAAATCGGGTCTGGATGCGCAGGAAAAAAATATCTGAGTATGCGGGAGGCTAATGGAGAGTCGGGTCGTTACGGCTTTGATCCTGTTACACTAATTGTTTCCAACCCGTTTGAGAATATTAGCTAGAAACGTGAGAATACTGACTGGTGTGTCCTCTAGCCTGCTCCTTCTGGGCGAACAAACGCATTATGCAACAGAAAATAAAATTGTCTCTTATTTAGGATGTAGCAGTCCCACAGTCCGTTAACTCCGCGGAAATGCAGGGAAGAGGGAAAAGTTTTTCAGGGAAAACGATTTCCCTCCGCCTGACAAGCGCCCATCGGTCTCTTACAGCCCTCTTCCAGAAAAACGGCTTTTGGAAATAGTATTTGAAAACTGATTATTCACAGCGCCGAAGGAAAAAAACTAACCAAGCATTTGCACGCTGGAGCGCTCCAGTTTGGGTTTAAAGTCGCCAGTTTAACTCTTATTTATGTTAGGAACTCCTCAAAGACATTTGTGTTGGGGCACACCGCATCGTTCCCGTCTCTGCAGGGAAATACTGCAAAAATCACAGCAAAAATCCACGCTGTGCAGGCGCAGAAATGCGGAGGCGTAAAAAAATCAGGCTCGGGAGAAATTAAGAGGCTTACCGGGTTGTAAAGAGAGCTAGATTTTTTTTTTTTTTTAATTTAGAAAAGACCTTCTGCAAAAAAACCCTTTTGAACCCGTTTTGCAGGCTGCGATGCGGTACCGAGGAGAGGAGCTGGTGGATGGGCTGTGATGGGGAATGAGAGAACAGCAACTGCAATGGTTATTGTACAGATGCTAAAATATTAGGGCTTCCCGGGAGTTTTTTGCTAGTCTTAATGTAATTGGTATTTTCCTTCGGGGTCAAGTTCCTGGACCGATATAAATATAACAAAATTTCCATTTCCACTAATAATAAAACTGTATTTCTGAAGAAAAGCTGAAAAATAGAAATCCTAAAGCCCCCAAAACAGAAGGCAAATTAAAAGAAAGCATGAACAGTATGCTGAAGAAAGAATTGGCCATAAACTTGGGACTTTTAAGCCTAATAGAAATGGCAGAAAGAATCTGCTCTTTGAGCTGCTCCGTCCTCCCCGCTGTGATCCCCGTTCCCAAACTTGTGCTGGAAGTTGCGTGATATTATCGCTTAGGGTGCCTCGAAGCAAATACTAACACTCGTTTGCTCTGCTACAGCCAGCTGCACAGGGGCTCATTCGCTGCCTCGCACTCACAAATATCGGCTCAATCACATCATTTTACATGACCGAAAGCCCCTGAGTCCTGGGAGGACGTCAGGGGACGTGTACATCGGGGAGGCCCGGCTCCCTGCCCTGCGTCCACTCCTGCTGATGTCAGTACTGAAACAGCCGCTGACATCAGCGAGGAAGGGTGAGACGTTCAAGCCGTAAAACCTTCCCGGATTATTGCGAAGAGGTGCTGCCTGCGCGTTACCCAAGCTGTGAGATACTCTGCTTGCTGGGCGTTTGCAAAATTAACTTGCGCCACGTCCAAAATCTGTGTGTTTTTTTAAGGTTTGATATACTAGCAGATGTGGCTTGGTTATACAGTGGATTCTGTGTTGCTGATTGCATGTAAAGTCTGACCAGATCACATCCTGACAGTACAGCACTTGGAATTAAATGTAAACAGAGAAAGACAGAGCAAAAATGGACTCACGTTCCCTTCCTTCCTTTTCCAGTGACTTTGGTAAGAAATGAAAATAAGGGAGGGGGGGGGGAGAAAACCTCTAGAAGAATGTGGTAACGAACGTGCAGCAGAGACATACAGCTCTTAAATGGCGTTAGATGAAGCCAGCATCTGTTTAGCACCAGGGACGGCCGCTCCAGAGCACCATTCCCACGCCAGAGCAGCCGTCGCCTCTCAGTTTTTGCTCTTCGTGTTGCTCTGGAGGAGCGGCGAGCCGGTGCTGAACAGTGATGTTATAGACCAGCGGCTTTGGCAGGGGTCCACCGGGGGGAGCAAAACCGGGG